>NW_016107440.1:2498943-2503932 GCF_001604975.1 Cebus imitator | reverse complement strand
TTATTCTCCCACCAAATTTCCAGTGCCTCCCCCCACCTTTACAAGATCTTTTATGATGTGACCCCTTCCTCTTTCTTTAGTCTTATTCTGTAACTTTCTGGGCCTCATACTTTGCTACTTTATCTCCATCATTTTTTAAAATTTGTTAATTTTTTTTAAGACAGGATCTCACTGTCACCCAGATTGTAGTGCAATGGTGCAATCTCAGGTCACTATAACCTCCACCTCCTGGGCTCAAGCCATCCTCACACCTCAGCCTCCCAAGCAGCTGAGACAACAGGTGAGCACCACCACACCTGGCTAATTTTTTTTTTTTAATAGAGATGTGGTCTCACTATATTGCCCAAGGTGGTCTCAAACTCCTGGGCTCAAGCAATCCTCCCACCTTGGCCTCCGTAAGTGCTGAGATTATAGGCATGAGCCACCGCACCTGGCCTTTACCTCCGTGATTCTGTTCATGTTTGTCCCCTCCACCTGGAGGGCTTTCCTCCCACTTCTGGCTAAAACTTAGACTTTAATACTAATTTCAGGCATTGACTTTTTCAGAGGTCCAATAGCACTATGAACAGACATCTATCTAGAATTACCTCTGGGCCAATTTCTCCAACTACATCAGCTTCTTAAAGTCAGGTGTTAAACTACTCATTATATTCCTAATCCAAGAACTGTGCTAGATTGTTTATTGAGCAAATACATGAATAGGAGTAGAGTGGTGTTTTCATTATTAGAAAACTGGATAGTTCATGTATGACTGACTCTCTCCTTCAGAATAACTGTTTCTATAGCCTCATATTACATGATTATTATTAAAAAATTAGTATCATTAAATAACTTTTTTTTTTTTTTTGAGACAGTGTCTTGCTCTTTCACCCAGGCTGGAGTGCAGTGGCCAAACTCGGCTCACTGCAGCCTCCACCTCCTGGGTTCAAGTGATTCTCCTGCCTCAGCCTCCTGAGTAGCTGGGACTACAGGCGCATGCCACCACGCCCAGTTAATTTTTGTATCTTTAGTAGAGACGGGTTTTCACCATGTTGGCCAGGATGGTCTCAATCTCCTGACCTCATAATCCGCATACCTTGGTCTCCCAAAGTGCTGGGATTAGAGGTGTCAGCCACCACACCCAGCCAGAACTTTTTTTTTTAATTGGCACCACAAAGGTGGAAGCCACAGAGGAAATGCTCCCAGTTCCTCTCTGTTGTTCTTCTCTACTCCTTTTCCCTTCAAAATAAATGATGCATTTGAACACCGAGCTACTCATGTCTTTATGGTTCTTCTGAGAGATGCTTCAGTTACATCAGTGTCTAAGAAATATGCTGGGCCCCTACTTCTGGAATCCTGATGACACAGCCTCCATTAACGGATACTACATGCAGCGTTTTCACTAGGAGTGAGCTAAAGCTATGAGTCCAGTCTTGCACTTAGTAGGTAAATAATCCGCAGAAAAAATGAGTAAGTGATGAGTCAGTTACCTGTTTGTGTTAACTCCTCTAAGTGCCAGTCTGTAACTACAGTTCAGTTTTGAAAGTTTACCTCTTTTAGAAGCAAGAACTACGCCAGCTGTGCCTTTTTGGAAGCATTACGGAAATTGGAAGGTTGTAAAACACAGTGGGTCAAGTGTTTTTTAAATTAACCTAAAGTGTGGATTTACAGTTGATGTTGGAGACATTCCATCTGCTTATGTTTTTAGTGAGCCCACGAATTAGTATTTAAATTTCTTGATCTGAGTGTGTCTTTCCATAGGAATCACTTGAGGCTACGGGCTTACTGATGTTTGCAAACCACTGTGCAAAGTTATTGTGTGAATTTAACGTGTGTTTAAACTCTTCCTTTTAAGCTTCAAATGGTGCCTTCGAGTTCTTACAGTGTCGGTGACTATTAATGACTAGATTTTGGTTTTATGTTTTGGGTTTATTGTCACTCCAGGAAGTCAAAATGGTAATCACTAACATACTAATTTTTTCTTGTTTTTAATCTTTTAAGGATTTTTAAAGATTAAAATCTTTTAAATCTAACAAGCTAATTTTTTTCTCATTTTTAATCTTTTAAAGACTGGTTTCTTTTTACTCACAAATACACAATGATTTTTATTTTTTGAGACAGGGTCTCTATCACCCAGGCTGGAGTGCAGTGGGGTGGTCTCTGTTCACTGCAACCTCTGCCTCCCAGGCTCAAGCGATCCTCCCACCTCAGCCTTCTGAGTAGCTGGGATCACAGGCACTCACTACCACACCGGCTAATTTTTCTAATTTTTTTGTAGACATGAGGTTTCACCATGTTGCCCAGGATGGTCTTGAACTCTTGAGCTCAAGCGATTCTCCCACCTTGCCTCCAGAAGTTCTAGGATTACAGGTGTGAGCCACCACGCCTGGCCTTGCAATGTTTTTAAATGAATATTAATGTGAGATGGGAACTAGTATATGTATTAGGCAACTCATGATTTCACATTTTGAAAAAGAACTGATAATTCCAGAGGAAAGTACTCAGAGTTTGTTAAGGACCTGTAGGAATTTAGCTTAACAAAATATTCTGGATCTCAACAACTCTGAGACTTACCTCCTTTCCCTGGGGATAGGTAAGGTGAGAACAATTTGAAAGAATTTTCGGCCAGTTGTAGTGGCTCATGCCTGTAATTCAAGCACTTTGTAGGCCAAAGCGGGCAGATCACCTGAGGTCGGAAGTTCAAGACCAGCCTGACCAACATGGTGAAACCCCATCTTTAAAAAAAAAAAAAAGAATTTTCTTCAGTTCTGGGGATAGTGAGAATTTTCTTATTTTTTATTATCTCAAGTCAACAAGTACGAACATCCAACAAAAAAGGAATCTGAGTTCATTGCTAGCATTTTAGACTTGGAATGAACAATAAATATAATTTTAATTGTTCAACCTTCTCAGAGGCAGAAATGTTTTAAAACCAAGCTTGCCTGATTTCCCATCTGCAGTCGTTTACGATCAGCAAATTTGTTAAGGAGGATCGTGTTTACCTGATAAATATCTTTCACTTCTTCTAATTATAACCTTTATTACTAAACACTTAAAGGAGTTCACAAGTAAAATCAACCAATTTGTATTTACGGGAATGAAAATTTAGGGTGAAGGTTTTAAATAAAAACATACCTTTAAAACATGAATTATGTTACGTGGGGGATAAGGATCAAAAGACACACGTGCTTTGCCAAGCCTTGAAAAGCAGGCAAAGATGGGGTCACCTTACACTGTCGGCCTGGAGCCTTCAGGGCGGGACATTCTTACCAAGGGATAAGACTGAACGGATGGAGCCCCGCAGGTTGACCCAGAAAACAGACTGAGGACAGACACCAACAAGCTTCAGCATTCCGAGCGTTCCCTATTCCCGGGCTTCCAATTTGCCAAACTTAACTTTTGAAAAGCTTAAATTGTAGGATCCCAAATTAAAGTCAGCTGTGCTGAGGGGCTCGTGGGTACGGCTTTGGGGGCCGCACTCCGTGGTGTCCTCTGGGGTAGGCGTGTTTGGGGCTGCAGGGACGGGAGGGCACCCACGGCACGGGCTCACCCACGGGACAGCGCCTCCTGACAGCGCGCGAGGCGGGCGCGTGGCAGACGCCGCCACCCCGTACCCGAGGCAGCAGAGGTCGGGCCCCCCGCCCACAGTGTGACACGGACCCCTACGACAGCCACACTCTCCCGGCTCTCACGCATTCCCGCCTCTGCAGAAACCCAGCCCAGCCCAGCGTTCACGTCCACCCTCGAGGCACGGGGCACGGACCGCGAGCTTGCAATCGCCCGCCCCAGACGCCGAGAGCAGGGCGCTGCACGCCCGGCCCGCGGGCAGGACTTCGGGGCCAGACAAAGAGTTTTAAAATCGATCCCCGGGGCAATGCCCGGGCTTCGGCCAGAAGTACGAAGCTGTCTCTAAATTTTAGCAGCTCGCCGCTTCTCCCATGGGCACGACGAAGAAAAGACTTCCCACCCCCGAAAAGGACGATCCCGAAGAGCCCCTACCTCGCTGCAACGCCAGGTCCCGCGGTCTCCAGCGGCAGCCACTGCGGCGGGCGATAGCCCAAGCGGCCCGGTCCCGCCCTCGCCACGGCCCCGCCCCCTGAGGCCCCGCCCCTCCCTCTCCACAACCCAGCTTTTTATGCCCCGCCCCCGGCCCCCGGGGAAGCCCCGCCCCCTCCGGTTCCCGGTCCCACCCACTGCCCCCTGGGCTGCTCCCGGTCCCGCCCCCGGAAGCCCCGCCCACCGCCGCCGCCGCGGCGTCTCTTGGCCCCGCCTCCGAATGCCCCGCCCAGCGCCCCCTCGGCTGCTCCCGGCCCCGCCCCCTAACGTCCCGCCCACCGCCTCCGCAGTGGCTCCCGGTCCTTTCCTCGGAGGCCACGCCCCCTTCAGCTCCCGGCCCCGCCTCCTCGCGGCCTCTCCGCTGGATTCAAGCCGTCGTGCAGGCCCCAAAGCCCGGTGCATTGTGGGATGCCGTAGCTAACGTCGAGCCTGTGCCGCCCCCTGGCGGGCGCCGCTGAAACAACGCCCGCACCCGGCTGCACCCCGCGGGCGGCAGGGCGCAGGTGGCTGGGGTCCCGGTAAAGCAGGAAACTGAGCCGGATGCTTAGGGTGCGGGGCCACCTCCCGCTTAGTGTCGTAAGGAAACGCGAAAGCAGCGTTCAGACTAGGGCAAGTTTTCCAAACTAAGGAAAATCATTACAAAGGATCAAACGAAATGACGTCAAGGGGAGGGCGAAACTTGCACGCGTCGTTTTTATTTCTGGGGAAACCACAGATCGGCTCAGCCTAGAGAAGAACGGGGTTCCGTGTGACAGGGGCTAGAACCGGAATCCAGGACCCTTCCCGTACATGCCCCGAGGAAATGGTTTAAATGGAGTTAAAAAATAAATTACACAGGCCGGGCGCGGTGGCTCACGCCTGTAATCCCAGCACTTTGGGAGGCCGAGGCGGGTGGATCACGAGGTCAAGAGATCGAGACCATCCTGGTCAACACGGTGAAACCCCGTCTCTACT
>NW_016107440.1:2494593-2496913 GCF_001604975.1 Cebus imitator | reverse complement strand
AAAAAAAAAAAAAAAAAGGCTTAACAGTTAAATATAGTCAAACCAAATTGATGACAACGTTTTTGTTTCTGTTTAACACCTTTCTGGCCTTTCCAGTTAAACTCCGAGATGCTGATGAGCTAAGACAGCTTACACGGCATATCAAATGTGTCTGGACTGCAGTCCAAATGCCTGCGACGGGTGTGGGGACAGCAGCTCTTGCATTTGAACCTCAGGAACCTGAGAGGACATGGGTTGGCAGTTATGGGAAAAAAGCACCCCGTTCTTTTTTTTTTTTTTTTTTTGGGAGTTGGAGTCTTGCTCTGTCACCAGGCCAGAGTGCAGAGGCGAGATCTCAGCTCACTGCAACCTCTGCCTCCTGGGTTCAAGCAATTATCGTGCCTCAGCCTCCAAGTAGCTGGGATTACAGGCACACGCCACCACACTCAGCTATTTTTTTGTATTTTTAGTAGAGATGGGGTTTCACCATGTTGGCCAGATGGTGATCCCCTGACTTCATGATCCACCCGCCTCGGCCTCCCAAAGTGCTGGGATTACAGGGGCGAGCCACCGTGCCCGGCCAACACCCTCATTCCTAAACTGCACACACAATCCTTCCTGCTGAAGAGTTCAAAGCTCTACTTCAAGAATTCCACAGGAGCCTGCAGAATGTCTTTGTGAACTGAGCCACCTCTGTCAGTTTGCCCCACCACACGGGTGGGATGAGAAGCATTATAATGTCAGGGATTACTGGCCCTGCCTCCTGACGTGGTGGGAACCTAGTGGATCTCGGAGAAATAAAGCCCTGCCTGGCACTGTGGGATTGGCTTTTTTCTTGCAGGAGTCTGTCTACAAGAACCAGAAGGCCTGTCGGGGCTGCACGGATGCCAATGACAGCTGGCTCTCGAGAAATAAAAGCTGTGATGTGCGGTGTCTGCAGATGCCTGTGTGGTCATACCGCCGCCCTCGCTAATTTCAAGCGATCAACATGAGGTCACTGAACATGGAGCTGGGGCCCAGGTGACTAACAGAATTTTTAGACTGGAAGAAAACACCTTTCTTTTGCTACTGCCCCAGGAGACCTTGCCGGGGAGGTAGACATTTAGGTTAGAGCGTCCAGGGCTCACACAGATGATTTTTATCACTAATTTCTTTTTTTCTTTTTTCTGAGCCAGAGTTTCACTCTTGTTGCCCAGGCTGGAGTACAGTGGCGCGATCTTGGCTCACCGCAACCTCTGCCTCCCGGATTCAAGCGATTCTCCTGCCTCAGCCTCCTGAGTAGCTGGGACTACAGGCATGCACCACCACACCTGGCTAGTTTTGTGTTTTTAGCAGAGACGGGGTTTCTCCATGTTGGTCAGGCTGGTCTCGAACTCCCAACCCAAGGTAATCCGCCCTCCTCGGCCTCCCAAAGTGCTGGGATTACAGCACTAAGCTAATTTCTACGTGGGCTTCCTCCCCAGTTTACGGACTTGGTATCCAGGGAAGTCCCACGGATGACACGTGGGCTCCAGTTAGAGCAGGTACAGCTCGCGCTAAAGCAGGTAACAGAACTGAGACACAGCTGGGTCCCCTGTGTCTTACGCTGGCTCTTAGGGGCACTTGGGGCTTTGGGGGAGTGGGAGGCAGGCTAGAGACTATTTTCCTGTGCCTGGCCTGACCCTGCTGGCTTCTCTCATTGCTTTCAGCCCTGTTCTCAGGCCATAAATCCCCCACACTTGCTGGAGTGATTTTGCCTACAGTCAAACCTGGTCAGCCATATGCTCCTTCCTGCTTAGAAACCTTGCTGAGGGGTTCAATCTCTTTCCTGCTGGACGTGAGGCTTCTCCTGATCTGAACTCCACTCAGCTGCCCTGCTTCGTTCACCACTAGCCCCTGGTGACTTCACTGCACCCAGGTTACCATTTCCCAATGAGCTTCATTTGCTTCTAATTCTAGGCCTTTGCATTTTTCCCTCAGTCTATTCCTATGCCAGGAATCTTGAGTCACATCTATAGTTTTACTATTATTATAATATACCTTTTCTTTTAGTAGAGACAGGGTTTCACCATATTGGTCAGGCTGGTCTTGAACTCCTGAACTCAGATGATCCACCCACTTCGGCCTCCCAAGGTAGCTGGGATTACAGGTGTGAGCCACCAGCCAGCCTCACTGTCTTTTTTATTATGGTAAGATATTCAAGATAAGGTAAAGTTTGCCATTTTAATCATTTTTAAGTATAGGGTTCAATAGCGTTAACTATGTTCACTGCAACCTCCGCCCTTTCATGGAGGTCCACTGCATTCGCCACCCTTTCACGATAAAAAGTCACCCTGGGGCTTTTATATAGATTAAGAAGATC
>NW_016107440.1:2488758-2492908 GCF_001604975.1 Cebus imitator | reverse complement strand
AAAAAAAAAAAAAAAAGAAGCAGGGTCTCAATCTGTCACCAAGGCTGGAAGTGCAGTGGCATGACCACAGCTCACTGCAGCCTGTACCTCCTGAGCTCAAGCGATCCTCCCACCTCAGCCTAACAAGCAGCTGGGACGACAGGCATCCATCACCATGCTAATTTTGTTTATTTTTTGTAGGGACAAGGTCTCACTATATTGCTCAGGCTGATCGGCAACTCCTGGGCTTACCCGATTATCCTGCTTCGGCCTCCCAGAATGCTAAGATTACACAGGCCTGAGCTAACGCACCCATCCTAGTCATCGGTTTTTAATGTCCCACTTAATAAATGAAGAAACCCTAGCCCAGAGGGACTAAAAATCTGGCATAGGGCATGCAGCAAGGAGAGGTGATACAGTAGAACAGCATCAAACAGATCTGCGGGGCGCGGTGGCTCACACCTGTGATCCCAGCACGTTGGGAGGCCGAGGTGGGTGGATCACTTGAGATCAGGAATTTGAGACCAGCCTGGTCAACATGGTGAAAACTCATCTTCACTAAAAATACAAAAATTAGCTAGGCATGGTGGCAGGCACCTGTAATCCCGGTTACTTGGGAGGCTGAGGTGGAAGAATCACTTGAACCCAGGAGGTGGAGACTGCAGTGAGCCGAGATTTTGTCACTGCATTTTAGCCTGGGTGAGAGAGCAAGACTCCATCTCAAACAAAACAAAACAAAAATACAAAAAACATTAGCCAGGTGTGGTGGCGTACACCTATAGTCCCAGCTACTCAGGAGGCTGAGGGAGGAGAATTACTTGAACCCAGGAGGCGGAGGTTGCAGTGAGCTGAGATTGCACCACTGCATGTCACCCTGGAAGACAGAGCAAGACTCTGTCTAAAAAAAAAAAAGAAAGAAATAGATCTGGGCTTGACTTACAAACTAAGAAGTCATTTTACCAACCTGAGCCATGTCTTCATCTGTAAACTGGGGAAAGTAAGAATCATCACATAGGTCTGGCATGGAAATGAAGACAGAGAGCCTGGGAAGCACCTGGCGGGTGCCGCCACAGGAAAGTGACCGGTAGCTGTGATTTTTCTTTGGTTCCTGGAATCAGAGCCAGTCCTCAATACCTGGGCTCTGGGATTCCAGTTCATCCCTGGTTCCTCTGGTCTAAAATGACAGCCACAGGTAGTGTGTTTGCCAGGCTGGAAGTGAAAAATGTGCCTGGTGTGTGACAGTGGCTGCCCAGCACACAAGACACCGAACTGGACCCAATTAACAACCTGTTCACAGAGAGATGAGGACATTTCCCTGCTGCTCCAGGATCCCCCACATCTGTATTTTCAGCCCTGACCTCTTTTCCCAGGATACTCGACTAAAACTGGAATTGTTTCACATCTATATATATACACACACACATATATACATATATATATATAGTGCTAGGAGATATATGTGTGTATATATACATACATACATATATACACATCTGTATATATACATATATATGTGTGTGTATATATATACGTATATATATATATAGAGAAAGACAGAGTCTCGCTCTGTCTCCCAGGCTGGAGTGCAGTGGCGCCATCTCAGCTCACTGCAACCTCCACGCCCTGGATTCAAGTGATTCTCCTGACTCAGCCTCCTGAGTAGCTGGGATGACAGGTGCACACACCACACCCAGCTAATTTCTGTATTTTTAATAGAGACAGGGTTTCCCCATGTTGGCCAGGCTGATCTCAAACTCCTGGCCTCAGGTGATCCACCTGCCTCGGCCTCCCAAAGTGCTAGGATTACAGGTGTGAGCCACCGCGCCCGGCCTTTTTTTTTTTTTTTTTTTTTTTGAGATGAAGTCTCGCTCTATAGTCCAGGCTGGAGTGCAATCATGTGGCCTTGGTTCACTGCAATCTCTGCCTTCCAGGTTCAAGCGATTCTCCTGCCTCCGTTTCCTGAGTAGCTGGGATTGCAGGTGCATGCCAGCATGCCCTGCTATTTTTTGTGTTTTTAGTAGAGAGAAGGGTTTCCCCATGTTGGCCAGGCTGATCTCAAACTCCTGGCCTCAGGTGATCCACCTGCCTCGGCCTCCCAAAGTGCTAGGATTACAGGTGTGAGCCACCGCGCCCGGCCTTTTTTTTTTTTTTTTAGCCAGTGTCTCACTCATTCTATAGTCCAGGCTGGAGTGGGGTAGCTCCATCATGGCTCACTGCAGCCTCAACCTCCTGGGCTCAAGCAAACCTCCCACCTCAACCTTCCAAGTAGCTGGGACTACGGGCTCACACCACCACACTTGGTTATTTTTAAAAATGGTTGTAGAGACGGGGTTTTGCCATGTTGTCCAGGCTAGTCTCGAACTTCTGGGCTCCACCAGAGATCCATCCACCTTGGCCTCCCAAAGCACTGGGATTCCAGGTATGAGCCACCACGCCTGGCCTTGCATACATCCCAAATGAACTTATGCAAAAGAGAACTCTTTTTTTTTTTTTTTTTTTTTTTTTGAGACAGAGTCTCACTCTATTGCCAGGCTGGAGAGCAGTGGCACAATCCCAGCTCACTGCAACTTCCGTTTTCCGGTTTCAAGCAATTCTCCTGCCTCAGTCTCCTGAGTAGCTGGGATTACAGGCATACACCACCACGCCCAGCTAAGTTTTTGTACTTTTAGTAGAGACGGGGTTTCACCATGTTGGCCAGGATGGTCTCGATCTCTCGGCCTCCCAAAGTGCTGGGATTACAGGTGTGAGCCACCGCGCTAGACAAAAGAGAACTCTGGATCCCACCTTTCCCGTGCCCAGCCAGCCCTCCTCCCCCAGGCGTCCTCATCTTTAAAAAGGCAACATAATCCACTGAGTTGCTTAAACCAAAACTCTAGGAATTTCCCCAGATTTCTTTTTATTTTTTAATCTTCTTTATTGCTTGTGGAATTAATGTCTGAAATGCACCCAAGTTCATTCTCTTCCTTCCAGCCAAATCCTCATGCCAGTGACCTTTTAAAAATATGCAGCATATCAAGTTTTCCCTGTTTCCAGCTTTCCAAAGATCTCCCACTGCACTTAGAAAAAAATCCGGACTCCTGTCTCTGAGTCACAGATTCTCTGTCATGGCCCCAGGCTATTCCACTAACTCATAGCATACACACTCACTGTTCACTCACAATGCTCTGGACAAATCAGCCTTGTTTCTGTGCCTCCAATGTGCCAAGCTCAGTCCTGCCTGAGGGCCTTTGCATGACCTGTGGCTCTGCCTGGGATGCTCTGCCTGCAGACCTCTGTGTGGTAAGCTCCGTCAGAACTCAGCCTAACGTCACAACCTCAGATCACCCGACACAAGAAACCACCCATTCACTGTTGCGCCATTTTCTTTTAATTCTCGAGGTAGCTCTTACTGCTTTTTAAAATAATTTTCTTGGTTATTTATTTGGGTTTTGTGTGTGGTGGTTTTTTTGTTTTTTGGTTTTTGACTATCTTGCTCTGTCTCCCAGGCTGTAGGACAGTGGCATGATCTTGGCTCAACCTCTGTCACCTGAGCTCAAGCGATCCTCCCACCTCAGGCGCCCAAGTAGCTGGGACCATAGATGTGCGTCACCATGACCAGCTAAGTTTTTGTATTTTTGGTAGAGACCAGGTTTCACCATGTTGCCTAGGCTAGTCTTGAACTCCTGAGCTCAATCGATCCTCCTGTGATGAGTCACATCATGGAATGATACACAGCCAAGAAAAAGGGTGAATTGTTGCTACATGCACCACCGTCCGCCATGAATCACAAAGACAACCATGAGCAAAAGAAGTCAAACAACTAACGCATATAGAGATGTCTCCTTGTATCTGTCGGGCTCTCTCTCTGTCTCCAGAAGTACAAATCACAGAGGCAAAGCCAAACCACAGGGATGGAGACTAGACAAGCGCTCCCCTCTTGAGGATACTGACTGGGAGGGCAAAAGGAGCCCACTGGAGTCCAGAAGCATCCTATGTCTTAATGCAGCTGGTGGTCACATGGGCCTATACCCATGTAAGAAATTGTCATGACCTGTGCCCTTTATGTAAGTTACACCTCAATTAAGAAGCGAAGAAACGGCCGGGCGCGGTGGCTCAAGCCTGTAATCCCAGCACTTTGGGAGGCCGAGGCGGGTGGATCACGAGGTCAAGAGATCGAGACCATCCTGGTCAA
>NW_016107440.1:2482851-2488533 GCF_001604975.1 Cebus imitator | reverse complement strand
AAAAAAAAAAAAAAAGAAGTGAAGAAACAGATTCTCACACCTGTAACCCCAGAACTTTAGGAAGCTGAGGCAGGAGGATTGCTAGAGCCTGGGAGTTTGAGACCAGCCTGGGCAACATAGCAAGACCTCGTCTCTACTATTTAAAAAAAATTCTTTTTAAAAAATTTAAAAATCAGCCTGGTGTGGTGTGGTGCACCTGTAGTCCCACCTACTCTGGAGGCTGAGGTGGGAGGATCGTGTGAGCAGGGAGGCTGCAGTGAGTGGTGATCACACCACTGCACTCCAGTCTGGTCGACAGAGCAAGAGCCTGCCTCAAACAAACAGCAAAAAGAAAATATATTTAGAAATCTAAAATAAAGTAACCCATAGATCATCACAACTTGCAAAGTACAAACAAGTGGGGCTCTGTCCCTCTTCCCATGTTCTCACTCCGCTGCCTGCTTGGTGTCTGTGCCCAGTGGCATCTGAGGGTGCTGTGGGTACAAGGCAAACAGGCACACAGCAGGTGGAAGCACACGCCCGCCAGAGGCAGTGATCTGGACCCTCCCTTGGCACTTCTGCAATCTCCTAGGCTGTGGATAGAGATGAGTGTATGCCCTGAGAAACGCGGTAAAATAAGCAGTTCTGTGTTTTTCTCCTTGCTTTTTCCCTGACTGCACACTCACGCTCTATCTCATAGTTTAGGAAAATTCTCAAAAAGCACGGGACCCGTGTTCTAACTTCTACCGGTGGGATCCCCATGCGCAAGGGGCCCAGCACCCAGCAAGCCTCTGTCTCTCCCTTTCCCTCATCATCTCCTGCAACGTCCGCCTCCCAGGTTCAAGCGAATCTCCCGCCTCAGCCCTCCTGAGTAGCTGGGACTACAGGTGCGTGCCACCACACCCAGCTAATTTTTGTATTTTTAGTATCACTCTGTTGACCAGGCTGGCCTCAAACTCCTGACCTCGTGATCCGCCCGCCTCAGCCTCCACCACGGGGATTACAGCCGTGATTATAGGCCTGAGCCACCACGCCCAGCCTGTTTCCTTTAAAAAAGGAATTTGGCGGCAGGGCATGGTGGCTCACGCCTGTAATCCCAGTACTTTGGGAGGCGGAGGCCGGCAGATCACAAGGTCGAGAGATCAAGACCATCCTGGCCAACATGGTGAAACCCCGTCTCTACTAAAAATACAAAAAATTAGCTGGGCATGGTGGTGCGTGCCTGTAATCCCAGCTACTCAGGAGGCTGAGGCAGGAGAATTGCCTGAACCCAGGAGGCGGAGGTTGCGGTGAGCCGAGATCGCGCCATTGCACTCCAGCCTGGGTAACAAGAGCGAAACTCCGTCTCAAAAAAAGGAATTTGGCAGAAGCCCAGTTTTGTTTTACGAAACACATTCCCTGTTAATTTAGACTCATGTACATTACTACGTGGAAATTTGATTTTTAAACTACATAGCTGTCGCTCTAAAAGTTAAAAAAATAATGAAATCACGCCTGTTGGGGTTGCGGTGTGGCAGGCCTGCTGTTCTCTCCCCAGGAAAACAATTTATATCAATGCTGGCATTAAGTACAGAAAAGATCTACTCCGACTGAAAATCACATCCGGTTTCTAAACGGCCTCCATTTATATACACAGTAATTTACAAAGCGCCTCGTGGTGGGAGCGCTGCTGTGGGAAATTTGTTTCATTTATTCCGTGTGACCCGCAGAGAGAGGAGACGCAGCCGGGGTATGCTTGGGAGGAGAGCTGAGGCCCCCTGGGAGGCTGCCCCGCAAGGAGAGGCCTCTGTGCTGGTGAGAGGCAGGGCTGGGCACAAGTTACCTCGGGACGGCGGGAGGCCCACCACCGGCCTCCCCTTCAAACCAAGAGTCTTCTCTGTGCCCACACGTCCTACTGTGGCTTCCTCCTTCTTTTTTTATCCCCACTTGCTCTCGGTGATTGCCAGTCTTCCCTCACATAAAACCTCAAGGCTATGGAAGAAAGATCTCATGACTGTGTATAGCATTCTAAGTTATTTCCTTTTATGTTATTTATTTATTTTTGAGACAGAATCTCGCTCTGTCGCCCAGGCTGGAGTGCAGTGGCGTGATCTCAGCGCACTGCAACCTGTGCCTCCCGGGTTCAAGAGATTCTCCTGTCTCAGCCTCCTGAGTAGCTGGGATTACAGGTGCACACCACCACACCCAGCTAATTTTTGTATTTTTAGGAGGGGTTTCACCGTGTTGGTCAGGCTGGTCTCAAACTCCTGACCTCGTGATTCCCCCCGCCTTGGCCTTCCAAAATGCTGGGATTACAGGCGTGAGCCTCCACGACTGGCAGTTATTTCCTTTTAAAAAGGAATTTGGAGAAAGCTAGATTTTGTTTTATAAAACACACGCCCCTGTTCATTTAGACTCTTGTACATGGGTGAGTGGAAATTTGATTTTTAAACTACATAGCTGTCACACTAAACATTAGAGAGTTCAGTATTTGGAAGGGAGGCCACGTCCTATGGAGTGATGGGGTGGGGTTGCCGGGAGGAAGGATAGGGGACCCTCTGGTGGTCCTGCTCAGTGTTTCCTCTGTTGCCCTGAGGATTCAGATATGGCTGTAACCCGGCCCAAACCCTGCATTCATCAGGCCCTGCTCCACCCTCCACCTAGTAGCCAGGGATATGACTCATTGACTGTGTCTTATTATCTGCTGTCTACGTTCCTCTCCCCAAGAAAAGAGTCTCACCTCATGATGTGTCCCGTAAGGTATCTACATTCTTGAGAGATTAATGTCTGGGCCACTACAACTGACTCAGCCTTTATCATGTACATTTATTTTGAAATGTTTTTTATAGAGAGAGTTTTGATAGGTTGCCCAGACTGGTCTCGAACTCCTGGCTCAAGTGATCCTCCTGCTTCAGCCTCCTAAAGTGTTGGGATTACAGGCGTGAGCCACCATGCCTGGCCCTGGCCCACCCTTTAAAATCAGCCCTGCAGGGAGTTTTTGCTGGAGTCTTTAAAAAAAATCCCCAGTGAGGCCAACGAACAAGAAAAAATGCTCATCATCACTAGCCATTAGAGAAATGCAAATCAAAACCACATTGAGATACCATCTCACGCCAGTTAAAATGGCGATCATTAAAAAATCTGGAGACAACAGATGTTGGAGAGGATGTGGAGAAAAAGGAACACTTTCACACTGTTGGTGGGAGTGTAAATTAGTTCATTCATTATGGAAGACAGTGTGGTGATTCCTCAAGGATCTAGAAATAGAAATTCCATTTGACCCAGCAATCCCATTACGGGGTAAATTCCCAAAGGATTATAAATCGTTCTATTATAAAGGCACATGCACACGTATGTTCATTGCGGCACTATTTACAATAGCAAATACCTGGAACCAACCCAAATGCCTATCAATGATAGACTGGACAAAGAAAATGTGGCTCATATACACCATGGAATACTATGCAGCCATAAAAATGATGAGTTCCTGTCCTTTGTAGAGACATGGATGAATCTAGAAACCATCATTCTCAGCTAAATGACAGAACAGAAAACCAAACATCGTGTGTTTTCACTCGTAGGCGGGTGATAAATAATGAGAACACTTGGGCACAGGGAAGAGAGCAACATTCACTGGGCTGGGTGGGGGAGTGGAGGGGAGGAGAGGGGAGGAGAGGGGAGGGACAGCAGGGGGATGGCGAGGATGGGGAGGGATAACACCAAGAGAAATGCCTGATGTAGGTGAGGGGGAGGGGGGATGAGACAGCAAACCACCATGGCATGTATGTAGCTATGCAGCAATCCTGCAGGTTACAGGAGGTGCACATGTACCCCAGAGCCCGAATACAATTAAAAAAAAAAGAAAAGAAAAAGAAAGTCTTTCAGACAGAAAACAAAAAAATCCCCAGTAAGAATATAAAAAATCTGGTCACTTACCGTAATTATCAATCCCAGATCTTCAAGATTAGGGTGATAATACTTAACACACAGGGTCGTTTTGAGGCTAAATGCGACAGGAGGCCTGGTAAACAGCAGGTGTGCAGCCACAATCCTTTCTCTCACTGGAATCCCACTCCCCCAGTTCCACGCCCCTTAAACAAGAGGAGTTGGGAAGTTTATTTCCGGCTGCTTGGCTGGCAATTAGGAGACACTCCTGCCACCTGGGCAGAGCCGGCTTAGTTCCAACTGATGGTCTCCGGAACTCCGTATTCTATTAGATTTCTGACCGCTTGATGTGGCTGCTTTGATGCAAGAGCATTTTTGATACAGTTTAAAAAAAAAAATCATTGTTTTTGTTTTGGTTTGGTTTTGAGATGGAGTCTTGCTCTGTCACCCAGGCTGGAGAGCAGTGGCACAATCTCGGCTCACTGCAACCTCTGCGTCTTGCGGTTCAGGCGATTATTCTGCTTCAGCCTCCCGAGTAGCTGGGACTACAAGCACGTGCCACCACACCCAGCTAATTTCTGTATTTTTTAGTAGAGACGGGTTTTGGCCATGTTGGCCGAGATGGTCTCAGACTCCTGACCCCAAGTGATGTACCCGCCTCAGCCTCCCAAACTGCTGGGATTACAGGCGTGAGCCACCACGCCTGGCCACAGCTGAAGCTTTTTACAGTGGTTTGCCATTAGGGTATTCATTCAGATACAGTAATGTTTTTCTGCTAGGAATTACAAACTTTAAGCACTTTTTAAACCTTAAAAATATTTAAAACAAATTAAAAGGATCTGCTAATTCTCTCATTTTTTTCTTTACTAATCATTTTGGATTTTTTTTCCTTTGAATTATTAGGCAGGGATGATACTTAAATATGGAAGATTATTGCTCTGATTTGAATGAAATAAAAGCTTATTAATGGGAGCAAAAAATGAAAAAAAAAAGTGGCCCTGCAGCTAAGCTCACCCATGGGGACCAGATAGTGTTTTACAGACTTAAGAAAAAAATCACAACCCTTAATAACACTTATTTGTGTAGTGTAATCAAACTGGCCAGGCACGGTGGCTCGTGCCTGCAATCCCAGCACTCTGGGAAGCCGAGGTAAGAGGATCAGTTGAAGCCAGCCATTAGAGGCCAGGCTGGACAACACAGTGAGACCCCATCTCTACAAAATATGAAAAATAAAAAATTAGCCAGTCATGGTGGCATGTGCCTGTAGTCACAGCTACTCAGGAGGATCACCCAGGAATTCCAGGATACAGTGACCTATGATTTCATCACTGCCCTCCAGGCTGGGCAACAGAGTAAGGCCCTGTCTCTAAAAAAAACCCCAAACCCCAATAAACAAAAATCAAACATATTTCACAAAACAATACTTTTTGTTTTTTCGAGGCAGGGTCTCAGTCTGTCACCCACGCTGGGGGGCAGTGGCGTGGTCATAGCTCACTGTAGTCTCCACCTTCCTGAGCCCAAATTCTTCCCCCCACAGCTCCCCACGTAGCTGGGACCACAGATGTATGCCACCATGCCCAGATAATTTTTGTATTTTTTAGAAAGATAGGATTTTGCCATGTTGCCCAGGCTGGTCTCAAACTCCTGGGCTCAAGCAATCCACCTACCTTGGCCCCCCAAAGTGCTGGCATGACAGGCATGAGCCTCTGTGTCCAACAACAATACCGATACCCCCGCCGCCCCCACACGGATATTTTCCATTCCATTCTATTTCACTTAAAAGAAAATCTAGGCCAGGCACAGGGACTCACAACTGTAATCCCAGCACTTTGGGATTCC
>NW_016107440.1:2475217-2481616 GCF_001604975.1 Cebus imitator | reverse complement strand
TTTTTTTTTTCAACAGAGTTTTGCTCTTGTTGCCCAGGCTGGAGTGCAGTGGTGCAATCTCAGCTCACTGCAGCCTCCACCTCCCGTGATTCTTCTGCCTCAGCCTCCCAAGTAGCTGGGATTACAGGTGTGCACCACCACACCCAGCTAACCTTTGTATTATTAGCAGAGACAGGGTTTTATCATGTTGGCCAGGCTGCTCTGGAACTCCTGACCTCAGGTGATCCACATGCCTCAGCCTCCCAAAATGCTGGGATTACAGGTGTGAGCCACTGTGCCTGGCTGACCTACTATTTTTTCCTTTCTGTGAGTCTATGGCTTATATTGAAAGACCTACTCTCTGTTTCTGAATATCGGCTAAGTCTATTCTTCACACAAATGCCTCTGGAAGGTAGGTTTTAGGTGGAAAAGGCGGGCGGTGGGGGAATGGCTGAATCTGGTTTCTGGGTCAAGACAGTGCAGAACCCAGACAGGACCTACAAGGTGTGGGTGAGGGCCATCAGCTCAGCTCATGGTGGCAGCAGGGCTCATACTCAGGAAGTCACAGAAATGAGTGCAAATTCCTGGACACGAAACGGACATTCTCGCCAATCTTATTTGGAGAACAGGGTTATATGAGCAGTGTCTGACCACAAAGCCCAAATCCCAGCTACTCAGTGACAGTTTTGAGAGTGGCAAGAGGCAGCCAAATGCAGATAGGGGTGTGTCCCCCGTGAAACCTCACCTCCAAGCTGAAGATAGTTTAAAGCCTGAAAGCCAAGCTACAGGTGAAATCCTCGGACCAGATTGAGAACCTGTCTTCCCGCTTGGCGCGCTTTCCCGATTGATCCCACCCCGCACCTATTTCACATATACCTGCCCTTTCCTAATTGGGTTCCACACTGTCATGCCCACCTTTGAGTGGTGTCTTCGCTTTAACCTTTTTGGCATACTCAGAAACCAATCAGCATGCACTCCCCATTATGAGTCCACAAAAGGCCCCGGACCCAGCCACACAGGGTGACTTTGCCACCATCAGATAGGGAAACTACCCGACCCCCCCGCCCTCCGTCCTGCTCTGTCCCCTCTCTGCTGAGAACTGTTCCATCTCTTAATAAAATTCTTCTCCACCCTCCTCACCCTTCAATGTCCAGCACATCCTCATTTTTTTTGGGGGGGGTGGCGGTATAAGAGCTTGGGAATCAGTGAATGCAGGTCTGAGCTATAACACAGGTGAGCTGTGGCACGCCAGTGTGGCCAACCGAGGCCCAGGCGGGGTGTTGCCGGCCCAAGGTCCCCGGCTTGCAAAGTGACTGAGAAGAAAAATTCTACATGGGTTTCATACTCAAACAAGAGAGAAGGGCAGAGGAAAAAGGAAAAATGTATGTGAGGAGGGGAGGCCGCTCCAGACAGAAGGAAGCGTTCTTGGCTAATGGATTTTCTAAGGAGCTCTCCTCTGAAACTGAAGGGCTGAAATAGACTGGATGAAAACATAGAGGGTGTGAAGAGCGCTACGTGGGACCGAGAGGGTTGGGTGGAAGCAGGGAAGATGTGAGGGTCAGGAGAAACATAGGCAGGGATGGATGGCACTCAGAGTGGAAGAAAGGAGAGACAGTGAAGGGAGAGAACGAAGCGGAAATCGTGATCATACTGGGAAAACCTACCTACAGTATAACATAAAAATTGGCCGGGGGTGGTGGCTCATGCCTGTAATCCCAACACTTTGGGAGGCCAAGGCGGGAGGATCACCTGAGGTCATGAGCTTGAGACCAGCCTGGGCAACATGGAGAAATCCTGCCTGTACTAAAAATACAAAAATCAGCTGTGGTGGCAGGCACCTGAAATCCCAGCTACTCTGGAGGCTGAGGCAGGAGAATTGCTAGAACCCGCGAGGCAGAGGTTGCAGTGAGCCGAGATGAGGCCATTTCGCTCCAGCCTGGGCGACAGAGTGAGACTCCATCTCAAAAAAAAAAAAAAAAAAAAAAAAATTGTCCTTAGACAAAGAAGCACTCCAGTTTGGGTTATCACTTAACCCCAAAGGTCAAGGTAACTTTTGCCAGTCCCTAAACGTGCAATGGGGCAACTGCTTCATTGGAGACCACGCCCCCTGGGTGTGGTAGGCACAGCGTTCCCTGCTCTGTGCTTCATTACTGTACCTTTTCCTCCTACCGCACCAAACACAGCGGAAATGCAAACACACAACCATCTGCTGGGCGGAAGAACCGCAGCTCCAGGCATGCTGTGTTTCGCAGGCGGCATCCTCAGACTTAACAGCCTTGACTTTTTTCTCTGAGTCCGTTTCAAATTACTCGTGTTTTCGGTCTTGCTTTATAGCGTTGAAACAAGTCTTTTTGGGACAACTCCTTCGTGCTTTGCTTCCAGGAAGTGCAGTCAATCATTTGATTGACTCTTAGAGGTTTTGTCTGGATTGCTTTTATCAACTTTATTTCTGGCAAGGACAGCTGGAGATTCTAACACAGAGTAACCTGTTTCAACTTCAACACTGTCATGTTTGTATTGTGTTGGTTCAAATGTCTTTCAAAACTAAGACTGATTCTTGCCAGAGGTTCTTATCAGTTATTTTTCTTTCTGTCTTTGTTCCTTACCTAGGCATCTGAGAACACTTCCTATATGGGCACACGTTTACTTCACTTGAAAATCAAGCTAGTGTTTAACTCTCTAAACATATCTCAAGATGTAAAGGTTTCACTTTTTTTTTTGAGACAGGGTCTTGCTCTGTTGCCCAGGCTGGAGTGCAGTGGTGCAATCACAGCTCACTGCAACCTAATCTCCTGGGCTCAAGTGATCCTCTGCCTCAGCCTCCTGAGTCACTGGGATTACAGACATATGCCACCATGCCCAGTTAAATTTTTTGTGTAGCCATGGGGGTCTTGCTATACTGTCCAGGCTGGTCTCAAACTCTGGGCTTTAAGTGATCCTGCCACCTTGGCCTCCCAAAGTGCTGGGATTACAAGCATGAGCCACTGTGCCCAGCCCAGATTTTTTTTTTTTTTTTTTGAGACAGAGTCTCACTCTGTCGCCCAGGCTGGAGTACAGTGACGTGATCTCAGCTCAGTGCAACCTCCGCCTCCCAGGTTCAAGCGATTCTCCTGCCTCAGCCTCCTGAGTAGCTGGGAGCACAAGAGTGCCTCACCACGCTCAGCTAATTTCTGTATTTTTAGTAAAGGTGCGGTTTCACCATGTTTGCCAGGCTGGTCTCGAACTCCTGACCTCGTGATCTGCCCGCCTCGGCCTCCCAAAGCGCATACTACAATGACAGCATTGTGCCAACAAAAATACCAATATTTCAACATTGAAAAATAATACAGCCTACAGGAACATTTATACGCCAAGACATCAGAGCGCCACAAAGTGGGAGCGCAGTCCATACCCTTGAAGGTCAAAGGGGCGCTCTCTGTAACTGTTGAGGCAAATCATGAAAAGTCTCGCATTGCTCAGGAGCACAGTATCAGCTCTTCCTTTTTGCCCCTGCCTCTGCAGCCACCGGTCCTGGCACCCGGCAGCCTGCTGAAAGCCTATACCGTCCGCGGGCTGGAACTCTTACTCACCTTCCGCACCCGAGCAATATGCAATCGGAAACAGCGACGCTAGGGGGAGCCATTACGCTCCAGATGCCTAAGTAGGCCAACCTCGGGTACTTCCCATTCACCGGGTTCCTGGGGAGCAACATGAATTGTCACAGGAAAGTCAAAAGCAGCCGGCAACTATCCTCATGAAAAAATTATTTTAAGAAAAACAGGGCCGGGCGCGGTGGCTCAAGCCTGTAATCCCAGCACTTTGGGAGGCCGAGGCGGGTGGATCACGAGGTCAAGAGATCGAGACCATCCTGGTCAACATGGTGAAACCCCGTCTCTACTAAAAATACAAAAAATCAGCTGGGCATGGTGGCGCGTGCCTGTAATCCCAGCTACTCAGGAGGCTGAGGCAGGAGAATTGCCTGAACCCAGGAGGCGGAGGTTGCGGTGAGCCGAGATCGCGCCGTTGCACTCCAGCCTGGGCAACAAGAGCGAAACTCCGTCTCAAAAAAAAAAAAAAAAAGAAAAGAAAAACAAATCCAGCTAAGTGGATTTTAAAATTAGGAACATAGGAAGTCCTAGCCAGAGCAATTCGGCAACAGAAAGGAATAAAAGGCATCCAAATAGGAAGTCAAAACTCTCTGTCTCTTCACTGATCATATGATTCTGTACCTAGAAAACCCTAAAGACTCCACCAAAAGCCTTCTGGAACTGACAAATGACTTCAGTAAAGTTTCAGGATACAAAATCAGTGTACAACTAGCCGGGCGTGGTGACACACACCTGTAATCCCAGCTACTCAGGATGCTGAGGCAGGAGAATCGTTTTAGCCAGGGGGGCAGAAGTCACAGTGAGTTGAGATCATACTGCTGCACTCCAGCCTGGGTGACAGAGCAAGACTCTGTCTCAAAGAAAAGAACAATATACAAAAACCAGTAGCATTTCTATACACCAATAACATTCATGCTGAGAGACAAAGCAATAATGCAATCCCATTTACCCACACAAAAACAAAATATCTAGGAATACGTATAACTAAGGAAGTGAAAGAGCTCTGCAAGGAGAACTACAAAATACTGCTGACAGAAATCAGAGATGACACAAACAGATGGAAAACCATTCCATGTTCATGGATTGGAAGAATCAATATCCTTAAAAGGGCCATGCTGCCAAAAGCAATCTATACATGCAATGCTATTCCCATGAAAACACCAGCATCATTTTTCACAGAACTAGACAGAACTGTCCTAAAATTTCATATGGAACCAAAAAAGGGCACAAACCCCAAAGCAATCCAAAGTAAAAAGAACAAAACCAGAGGTATCACGTTACCCAACCTCAAACTATGTAACAAAGCTACCATAACCAAAACAGCATGGTACTGGTACAAAAAAACAGACACATAGATGAATGGAACAGAACAGAGAACCCAGAAATAAAGCTGCACACCTACAGCCATCTGATCTTCAACAAAATCAACAAAAATAAGCAATGGGGAAAGGAACTCCTATTCAATAAATGGTGCTGGGATAGCTGGCTAGCCATATGCAGAAGAATGGACCCCTATCTTTCACCAGACACAAAAATTAACTCAGGATGGATTAAATATTTAAATGTAAGACCTCAAACTATAAGAATTCCAGAAGAAAACCTGGGGAACATCATTCTGGACATAGACCTTAGAAAAGAACTTATTATTAAGTCCTCAAAAGCAATTGCAACAAAAACAAAAATTGAGAAGTGGGATCTATTAAACTAAAGAGCTTCTGTACAGCAAAACAAACTATCAACAGCTGGATCACCTGAGGTCAGGAGTACGAGACCAGCCTGGCCAACATGGTGAAACCCCATCTCTACTAAAAAGATAAAAATTAGCCAGGCGTGGTGGCGCCTGTAGTCCCAGCTACTTGGAAGACTGAGGCAGGAAGTTTGCTTGAACCCAGGAGGCAGAGGTTGCAGTGAGCCAAGATCACACCACTGCACTTCAGCTTGGCGGCCAGAGTGAGACTCTGTCTCAAAACAAACAAACAAAAACAAAAACCAGAGTGAACAACCTAAAGAATAAGAGAAAATATTTGAAATTATGTATTTGACAGAGGTCTAATGTCCAGAATCTACAAGGAACTTAAACAATTCAACAAGGAAATAACCCCATTAAAAAGTGGGCAACAGACGTGAACAGACACTTCTGAAGACATATAAGCAGCCAAGAAACATATGAAAAAATGTTCAACATCACATACATAAAAACCGCAAATGAGATACCATTGCACACCGGTCGGAATGGCTACTGTCAAAAAGTGAAGGCAACAACCCATTTCTCTGGGAACCCCTCTCTCTGCAGAAGAGAGAGCTCTTCTCTTTCTTTCGCCTATTTTATTTTGTTTTTTTGAGACAGAGTCTTGCTCTGTCACCCAGGCTGGAGTACAGGCACAATCTCGGCTCACTGTAACCTCTGCCTCCCAGGTTCAAGCGATTCTCCTGCCTCAACCTCCCGAGTAGCTGGGATTACAGACACATGCCACCATGCCTGGTTAATGTTTGTATTTTTAGTAGAGACGGGTTTCACCATCTTTGCCAGGCTAGTCTTGAACTCCTGACCTCATGATCCACCCACCTTGGTCTCCCAAAATGATGGGATTACAGGTGTGAGTCACCGCACCCGGCTTCTTTCGCCTATTAAACTTCCGATAAAAAAAAAAAAAATGTGGCCGGGCGCGGTGGCTCAAGCCTGTAATCCCAGCACTTTGGGAGGCCGAGGCGGGTGGATCACAAGGTCAAGAGATCAAGACCATCCTGGTCAACATGGTGAAACCCCGTCTCTACTAAAACTACAAAAAATTAGCTGGGCATGGTGGCGCGTGCCTGTAGTCCCAGCTACTCA
>NW_016107440.1:2463383-2475192 GCF_001604975.1 Cebus imitator | reverse complement strand
AAAAAAAAAAAAAATGTGAAAAAACAGAAGCCGACGAGACTGTGGTGGAAAGGGCGCTCTTGCACACAGTTTTTGGGAATGTAAATTAGTTCAGCCACTGTGAAAAGCGGTTTGGATATTTCTCAAAGAACTTAGAACTACCATTTGACCCAGCAATCCCATTACTGGGTGGATATCTCAATGAAAATAAATTGTTCTACAAAAAAGCACATGTACTCCAGTGTTCACTGCCATTTTCCCATAAAATAGATGACATGTTTCTATACTCCAGGGATCCAGGAGCCCCAAGTTAACAACTCCTGGTCTAAACAGGGCTACAGGGAAGCAGAAGCCAAGGGAAAGAGACAGAGAGGCAGGAAGATGGAGAGATGGACAGAAAGAGCCAGAAGGAAAGCGAGTGAGCAGCAGGGAGGGGGCCCACCAGCCTCTTCCCCTCCGCACCTCCGCTCCACTTGCTTGCGCTTGTACCCCTTGCAAGGCTAACCCTGGGCTCATCTCTGAAGATAGGCTCCCTCAGTGCCTCCCTGTGCCCCCTCCCCACCCCTCTCTCCTTATCAAAGCTGGGTCCCCACAAGAAAGGGAGCGCATGGTCTCACAAGTCACTAGGTGCACCATTCCAATGCAGAAGCAGGACACACAGCCCTCCCGTCTGTCAGACCATGTTATCTTGGCCCTCAAGTCCCCTGTTTCTCATTTGCACAAAGGAGGTTTCAGATACAGATGCTCCTCAGTGAGGACTGGGTTATATCCCCATAAACCCATCATAAATTCAACATATCATAAGTGGAAAATGCACTGAGGAGGCCGGGCACAGTGGCTCACTCCTGTAAGCCCAGCACTTTGGGAGGCCAAGGCAGGCAGATCACTTGAGGTCAGGAGTTCGAGACCAGCCTGACCAACATGGTGAAAGCCCGTCTCTACTAAAAATACAAAAATTAGCTGGGCGTGGTGAGGGGCACCTGTAATCCCAGCTACTCAGGAGGCTGAGGCAGGAGAATCGCTTGAACCCAGGAGGTGGAGGTTTCAGTGAGCTAAGATCGTGCCATTGCACTCCAGCCTGGGAGACAGAGTGAGACTCCATCTCCAAAAAAAAGTATTGGATACACCTAACCTATAGAAGATGCACTGGATACACCTTCACCTATAGAACAGCACAGCGTAGCCACACCTGTCTTACATGTTCTCAGAACACTTAATTAGCTGAGAGTTGGGCAAAATAATCTAACAAGCCGATTTTACATAGTGTTCAATACCTTATGCAATTTAGTGAAAATCAGAAAAGTTGTATGGGTACGGGAAGTATGGTTTCTACTGAATTCATATTGTTGTGACCACCATCGTTAAGTCAAAAAATTGTTATGTTGAACCTATCTGTAGAGGACAACGGACATTTCTGAATGAACACGATCTCTGCTCAGAAGTGCAGGGGCCAGTGGGAGTCGGGGCGTCACAGACAGCCAGCAGGTACAAAGGAAGATCAGCGAAGACTCCCTGTCTTCCAGGACCTGTGGGTGATAGGAACACCGGGGCAGAATGAAGGGAACCTCCCTCTTCTGGTGCAGGGAGGAACCTCCGTTTTTGTACTTCTGTGTAGTGTGGTCCTTTTTTTTTTTTTTTTTTTTTTTTTTCATAGAGACCTCAGGTGATCTGCCTGCCTTGGCCTCCCTAAGTGCTGGGATTACAGGCGTGAGCCATTGCATCCAGTCTGCATAGTATGTGTGTGTGTGTGTGTGTGTGTGTGTGTGTGTGTGTGTGTGTGTGTGTGTGTTGTGAGACAAAGTCTTGCTCTGTCTCCCAAGCTGGAGTGCAGTGGCGCAATCTCGGCTCACTGCAACCTCTGCCTCCTGGGTTTAAGCAATTCTCCTGCTTCAGCTTCTCAAGTAGCTGGGATTACAGGCGCCTGCCACCACACCTGGGTGTTTTTTGTATTTTTAGTAGAAATGGGGTTTCACCATGTTGGCAAGGCTGATCTCAGACTCCTGACCTCAGATGATCCACCCAGCTCGGCCTCCCAAAGTGCTGGGATTACAGGCGTGAGCCACCTCTCCCAGGCTGCAAAGCATGGTCTTGTGATTAAAGAAGGTGGTTACTGCAGAGAAGCCATCAACTTCATGTCTAAATCTGACCTCTGCCCTTTCCTCGGGTATCAGCTGGGAGATGACCCAGGAGGGCATTTTGGCATTGACATCTATAAATTCCAACTTAACTTTTAACTCCAAATATCTAGGGTTGGCTCTAGAGCGTTCATTCTAGAGTTCTTGCCAAGAGAAGAAGAGTCACAAGCAAAAGTTCCCGCCAGGGGTTCGAAGCAGGACTAACATGAGCAATGAAGAGGCTGGATGAGGCCCGCCCCTTTACAGGAAGAAGGGCTGCTCACATGCTATTCTTAACCTCGTGTCATTTTCTTAGGGATTATATTTCCTAAGCATCTGGGGGCTGGGGGCAGGTATTGTTCAAAAGAACAGAGGCTTTGTTTTAGATGACTTGGAGCAAACAATGTTCCCATTCAAGGGATCAAGGTGGGAGCAATGGATAGAGGAAGAAAGGAGCAGATCAAGTGTGAAAATTCTGTGCCAAACAACTTCCACCAGCTTCCTTCCAGCTGATCTGACCCTTTTCAGTGAGACGTGTGAACTACACTGTTGCTTTGAGATCTTTCCACTGAGGAGAACGTGGGAGCCACAGGCATTCCTTCATTTGCAATCCTACAAGACAAGGCTTTGGGCCAAAAGCGAGTAATGAGCTCCGCCCCTCCAGTCCGTCAACAGGCGGTGCTCATTAGGAAAGCTCCCTAGAGGGGAACCCCCCTGGGCTGGCAGGCAGGTGTGTCTGCACACTCCCCGCCTGCTCCCGTGGCTGAGGCCAGCGGCTAAAGAGAAAGGGCTACTGGGGCAAAACGGAAGGGAGGACAAATCCACAGACGCTTTAGAGACATCTTGTCATCACCTGCTCGTCTGTCTGGGATACAGAGGGTTTACTCGTTGCCGAGGGGACTCAAAAATCTATGATAGGGGTGGGGACTGGGCACAGGGCCTCATGACTTTAAGCCCAGCACTTTGGGAGGCCGAAGTGGGAGGATCACTTGAGCCCAGGCATTTGAGATCAGCTTGGGCAACATGGCAAGACCATGTCTCTTAAATAAAAAAGAAAAAGTAGCCGGGCATGGCGGCATGCACCTGCGTCCCAGCTACTTGGGAGGCTGAGGTGGGAGGATCACTGAAGCCCGGGAGGTCAGCGCTGCAGCGAGCTGTGACTGTGCCACTGCACCCCAGCCTGGTTGACAGAGCGAAATCCTGTCTCAGATGAAAGAATCTATAATGTGGGGAAATGTTTTTTCAAGCATGACCCCTGGGCCATACAGGGCAGAATCATGTATGCTTTTAAAATTCAGATTCCCGGATCCTACCGCAGACAGACGGAATCAAAAATCCCTTAGGAATCTGTTTTCTCATCAGTGCCTCTCACCGCTCTAGCCTCCAGGTGATGTTGATGCAAAGTATAATCTGAGGGTCTCTGTCCTAGCAGAAGGAGCTCTTCCCGGAGGCTCACTGGAAGTGGATTTCTAGTCCTGGTTTTCCTTCAAGCTGATGGGGCCTCCGTTTTATCTGTTGGTTTGGATCAGGGGTCAGCAAAGCACAGCCTTTGGACCCAGTCTGGCTCACAGCCTGCTTTTGTAAATAAAGTTTTATTGGCACAAGCCTCACTCACTTGTTTCTGTATTATCCATGACTACTTTTGTGTGGTAACAGCAGAGATAAGGGGTTGTGACAGAGACTGTTGTGGGGCCCTAACAAATCAGTCCGTTAACAGGAACTGGGAAGGAGCCAGGCTCGCAGGACAGGGACCTAATCCAGGGCCCTAACCCTGTTTGCAACCCTTCTGTGTGAAAAATCACAGCCACTATCTACAACTCCAGAAATAAAGGTATGCGAGTTGCGAGAAGGCTAAGATCTGCAAAGTGTTTCCCTCAGGCACCTGGCAGGGCCTGGCAGTCAAAAGTCATCCCCACATATTCCGAGTGTATAGCCCAAGCCTACTTGCATGTAACCCCCTCTAGCATGACCTTGCATAATTGCCCTCTGGCCCCTGAATCTTCAGACAGCCCCTTCTCTGCTGGGCTGCCCCTTGTACTCTTGCAACTTACTCTCGTCCTTTCTCTAATGCATCTGCCTTTCTTCACCCAGGACTGTCTTGGTAAATACTTTTACCACCCGCGACCACACGGGCCCCAGCCCCAGTCACGCCCATGATGACTGTCACAGTTAGAGAGCCTGAAATGTGTCCCGTTTGCCTTTTACAGAAACAGTCTGCCAGTCCCCAGGTTGGATGATTTCTAAGCATTTTTTCAATCCTGAGACCCTTTGTGTCCATAGACACATTTATTGTTCCTGCGTTGAAAATTTCTTTTCTTTTGGACATGGCCAGGAAGAATGAGGGAAACCCGGATGGAAGAGGAAGAAGACAACATCTGGAGCCTGGGAATTAGGCAATTGGTACCGCTGAGGAGACCAACGCAGGGGGAATTGAAGAGAAGGCGGAGTTTGCTTTTAGCCAGTGAAGAAGAGTGATCTGATCTAAAACTGTGAAGTATCAGGTTGGTACAAAAGTAATCGCGGTTTTGACATTAAAAGTAAAGTCACATTTTAACGGCATTAAAAGTAATGTCAAAATCTGCAATTACTTTTGCACCAACCTAATAGATGAAAGTGGCTTTGGGGCCTACAACCTTTTGACCAGTCTCATTCGGAACACTCTCCAGCTTAGCGCTGACATCCAGACCAAACCATTGTATTGCCTTCTATTTCCTGTCTTTATCTCATCCATTCAGAAATAAAGATGTTAATCTATAAATTAATCCATGCTGGGAAGCCAATGGGGAAGAGGAAACAAGGCTTTCTCAAGTAGAAAAAGGAATTTTAACTGCATCTCTGTTGTCTGATGGTTTGACTCTAACCTGTGAGTCACTCTGATGTTGAGAATTTCAATGTAAAACTGTAAGTGAATTGAGCATCTGCTGGGTTTTGGGCTGGGGCACGTGCCCTGCTCCTGTGAGGAGCGCAGCATCCATCTGCAGCAGTCTCCCCCACTTCCTGTTGCAACAGCCTCCCTTCACCACTCCTTCCCCCCACCCGCCTCCCTCATGCACTAAAGGCCGCAGCACCTACGGCAGTTTGCTTCTGCAGCCTGGCTCCTGCAGCTTTCTCAGCAACTTCAAAGCATGTGTCAAGAATAGGTCCAACACTGAAGCCTCTTGGTTACCTGCTACCCTCATCTCCCGTGAACATCTCCTCCCCTCCACCTCGGCCACCTGCTCCCGCAGTCAGACTCTGGACTTCTTATTTCCAGAAACTGGAGCCAGAGTCACTCAAAGCCTGGAGTGTCCACTCACTGTCCCCATGCCCAACACATACCACCCGCTTTTAAACTCATGTCACCTACTTTTTAAGCCCATGGTTAACTCTTCCTAGGATTATGACTTACTGCAGGCAGCAAGCCTAGGGAGACGAGAGGACCCAGACAGAGCCTCGTGACCATTAGCTCATGACAGAAGCCAAGACAGCACCAATATTGCTAAGAGGAAGGAGAGCTGAGTCAGCAATCTGTCTGGTTGAGGGACCTTGGGAGGCCCCAGAAAACTGTTAGATGGGGAGAGAGGTGGCTGATTTGGGCACTGAAATGATGAGTGGCACTAATACAATTCATTAATTTGTTTTTTTGAGGCGAAGTCTCACTCTGTCACCAGGCTGGAGTGCAGTGGCATGATTTTGGCTCACTGCAACCTCCGCCTCCTGGGTTCAAGTAATTTTCCTGCCTCAGCCTCCAGAGTAGCTGGGACTATGTGCCACCATGCCTGGCTAATTTTTATATTTTTAGTAGAGATGGGGGTTTCACCATGTTGGCCAGACTGGTCTGAAACGCCTAACCTCAAGCAATCCACCCGCCTTGGCCATCCAAAGTGCTGGGATTACAGGTGTGAGCCACCATGCCCAGCCTGTAAAATACATTAATATGTTGAAGTTTAAGTAGCATGGTGGCTCAGGCCTGTAATCCCAGCACTTTGGGAGGCTGAAGTGGATTATTTGAGCCCAAAAGTTCAGGTCAAGCCTGGGCACCACACAGCTGGGCTCTGTCTCTACAAAAAACTTTTTAAAAAATTAGCTGGGCATGGTAGTGCATGCCTGCAGTTCCAACTACTCAGGAGGCTGAGCAGGGAGGATTGCTTCAGCCTGTGAGATTGAGGCTGCAGTGCGCCATGATTGCACTGTTGAACTTAAGCCTGAGTGACAAAGTGAGACCCTGTCTCTAAAAAGAAAAATAGCATTTTAAAAATAAGTAGTCTTATTCTGTGGAAAACACAGTTTCACCAAATTACAGATTATTTTAACATTAATTATGAGATACAGCATAAGGTATAACAAAAAGTCAACAGGCTGGGCATGGTGGTTCATGCTTGTAATCTCAGCACTTTGGGAGGCCGAGGCAGGAGGATTGCTTCAGCCCAGGAGTTCAAGACCAGGCTGGGCAACACAGCAAGACCTTGTCTCTACAAAAAAAAAACCTAAAAACTCAGCCAGTGTGGGGGTACACACCTGTGGTCCCAGTTATTGGGAGGCTCAGGTGGGAAGACTGCGTAAGCCCAGGAGGCGGAGGTTGCAATGAGCTAAGATTGAGCCACTGCACACCAGCCTGGGGATACTCTGTCTAAGAAAAAAAACGATAAGGAATGATAGAATTAGCAAAATCAACTATTTAGCAGCTGTCATAGTAATACTTTGCTTACATTTATTCAGGTAAAAGTTATAGAAAGATGTGGGTTTTAAAAAAAAGCAAGTAGAGCCGGGCGCGGTGGCTCACGCCTGTAATCCCAGCACTTTGGGAGGCCGAGGAGGGTGGATCACGAGGTCAAGAGATCGAGATCATCCTGGTCAACATGGTGAAACCCCGTCTCTACTAAAACTACAAAAAATTAGCTGGGCATGGTGGCGCGTGCCTGTAATCCCAGCTACTGAGGAGGCTGAGGCAGGAGAATTGCCTGAACCCAGGAGGCGGAGGTTGCGGTGAGCCGAGATCGCGCCATTGCACTCCAGCCTGGGTAACAAGAGCGAAACTCCGTCTCAAAAAAAAAAAAAAAAAAAAAAAAGCAAGTAGATAAGAATTTGTTGAGGAATAGAATATATACATGGGCTCAAACTACGTGCTTACGATTTGATAGGGATCCATGGATTACATGGTAGTACTGTAGCAATGTTAATTTCCTGATACTGAGTGCTGTAACTTTTTTCATTTTCTTCCTTCTCCTTCCTTGAGGTTTAGTGTGCTTTTTTTTTTTTTGGTAAAAGTTTAGGTTATTGATTTGAAAACTTTTTTTTTCAATGTTGTTTACAGCAATAAATTTCCCTCCAAGCACTCTTCACTACATCCCATAAGTTTTGGTATGGGGTGTGTGTGTGTTTGTGTGTGTGTGTTTGAGACAGAGTTTTGTTCTTGTTGCCCAGGCTGGAGTGCAATGGCACAATCTTGGCTCACTGCAACCTCCACCTCATTTTGCAAGATTCTGCAATTTCCCCTCATGATACTTTTTCCCTTTACTGCTCAGTTTCCACAGGGCATTTCTGCCTCTCCTGCTCCCCATTTTTTTTAACTCTCTTTGCCCCAGAAGATGACTGCCTTCTTGAATCTTGCATGTACTCTTAAGCGCCTGTGACCTCTAATCTGACAGGACTCTTTTCTAACATTTTCACAATTTCAGTTGAACTTTGATTTTAGCTCAATCCCCTTTTCTCTCTCTCTCTATTTTTTTTTTTTTTTTGTTTTGTTTTGAGATGGAGTCTCGTTCTGTAGCCCAGGGTGAACTACAGTGGTGCAATTGTGGCTCACTGCAAGCTCCGCCTCCCGGATTCAAACAATTATTCTACCGCAGCCTCCCAGATAGCTGGGACTACAGGTGTGCAGCACCCTGCCCGGGTAATTTTGTATTTTTAGTAGAGATCAGATTTCACTATGTTAGCAAAGCTGGTCTTGAACTCCAGACCTTCAGTGATCTGCCTGCCTCAGCCTCCCAAAGTGCTGGGATTATGGGTGTGAGCCACCGCTTGGGACCCCTTTTCTCTCTTAAATGCAGTTTTTCTAGACCCTCTGGCTCTCTGCAAAGTTTGGCAGCAGGGCCTCAAGAGAAATCTCTGCCGAAAGACAGTGTTTATTTTGCAGCTTTGGCTAATTTGAAGTTTGTGGTGTTTGTCTTATGCTAAAGGTTCGTGATGAGTATGATTCTATTCTTCCTGTTGAAAAACAGTAAGAGGTAGATATGAGGACTTGGGGTAGGTGGCCACAGTGATGTTGGCTACCCAGATCATTTGAGCCCTCAGTCTTGAGAGGTAGTTTTGCTGGCTTATAATTCCTGGTTTACAGTTGCTTTTCTTTCAATAAACTAAGATACATTCCCAACTCCTGACTTCCACTATTGTTGTAGAGAAATCAGCCTTGGGTGTAATTGCTATTCCTTTGTGATTGATCTCTCTCTGTTCTGGCTGCTTTCTTTTTTCCCTTCTGCTATTATTCCATTTTCCTATAAGGTGTCCAAATGCACTTAAAAAATTACTCATCTTAGCATTCACTGGGCTCCATGGATTTGATGATTAATGTCTTTCAACAATTCTAGAAAATTATTAGCTATTAGCATTTGAAATGTATCTTTTTCCCATTACTCTTTCAGGAATGCTGATTTAATGTCATTTCACATTGTCTATTTCTTTGTCTCTCTGTGCTGCATTTGGGGTAACGTCTTCAAATTAATCTTGTGTTATTTATTGTGACATAACAAATTATTCAGCATAATGCAGCAAACATTGATCATTTCACAGTTTCTGAAGGTCAGGAGTCCAGGAGTGGCTTGCTTGGTGGTTCTGGCTTAGGGTCTCACAAGGAGCCATCAGCCAGGCTGTGGTCGTGTGAGGGCATCACCAGGACTAGAGTAGCTGCTTCCAAGACCTTGGCTCGCTCTGAGGCCTCAGCTCCTTGTCACCTGGCCTCTCCACAGGGCTGCTGGAATGCCCTCATGACATGACAGCTGGCTTCCCCAGAAAGGGATCCAAGAGAAACAGCAAGAAGCTGCAGGAAGCCACAGTGCCTTCTATGACCTTATCTCCAAAGCTTCACTTCTGCTTCATTTTATTTGTTAGAAGCAAAATGCTAAAGAATTCTGGACATTAAAAAAAAAAAAATCATCACTTTTTAATTTTACCAGTCCTCATCAGTTGTTTTTTCTGTTGTTTCTAATTAAATTGTTCATACCTAGAAATTCAATTAGGTCTTTTTTTTCCAAATCTGCCCTGCCATTTTCCATAGTTTCTTGTTCCTTAGTTATACCCCTGATGCCTTCTTTTATTTCTTTAAATATATTATTTTGTATTCTTTATTGATTTTAAAATATGGAAGTCTTTGGAGAATAGGCTCTCACAGTGTCTTGTTCTCTTTTTGTTAGTTTTCTCTGTGGGAATTCCTTGACACGTGACCTGCAATTGCATTCCTCCAAAGAAACTGCATTTGCTTCTGCCAGTTGCATGAAATTACAGTAATCCAGGGTTCTTCAAGTTATATTCTTTTTTTTTTTTTTTTTTTTTTAGACAGAGTTTCGCTCTTGTAACCCAGGCTGGAGTACAATGGCGCGATCTCGGCTCACCGCAACCTCCACCTCCTGGGTTCAAGCAATTCTCCTGAGTAGCTGGGACTACAGGCACACGCCACCACGCTCAGCTAATTTTTGTATTTTCAGTAGAGACGGGGTTTCACCATGTTGACCAGGATGGTCTCGATCTCTTGACCTCATGATCCACCTGCCTCGGCCTCCCAAAGTGCTGGGATTACAGGCGTGAGCCACCACGCCCGGCCTTCAACTTATATTTTTGGCTTTAGGTTTAAACACACAGAGAACAGTGTCTATTTGGAACAAACAATGTGCATGAAGGCAGTTATGGTTACAAATTCTTAGGGGAGATTCCACCATACTCCTGCCAACCATCGCTATTGGAAGCAATAAAGTTTCTTTGATGTCCTGTTCTGCATGACTTCTTTCTTCCTCCCTCACCTTCACGTTGGAAGTATACCGCTTTGGAGTCCCAGCTTTACCCATAAGTCTCCTATTACATTCTCTCATTGGCTGGAGCTTAGGCTCAACCTCTTGCCCCCCACATGCCGTGCTGTCTCTGGCGTTGTGCAGAACTCTCACAGCAGAAGCTGCTGCTGGTGCTTGTTTATTACCAATGATCTTTGCTTTCATTTTGTTTTTGACTTTCATTGGTAAGATTAGGGCAGTTTAGCAATGCAAATTACAAAGATTTTCATACATAGTCCAGAATTTGGGTTGTTTTCATTGGGAAGGTCACTGAAAGTAATCTTTCCAAGTGCTGGAAATGCAAATTCCCCAGTTATTCCTCAATCAATTTGCAACTACCTTTACTCCCATCCACTGAAGTTGTTCTTTTCAATAACCTCCATCATGTCAAAAGAAATTGTTTTTCTCAGTCATCATCTTATTGCATCTTTTTTTTTTTTTTTTTTTAAAGACAGGGTCTCTATCTGTCACCCAGGCTGGAGTGCAGTGGTAGAATCAGAGCTCACTGCAGCCTCAAACTCCTGGGCTTTAAGTGATCCTCCTACCTCAGACTCCTGAGTAGCTGAGACTACGAGCCAACCACACCTGATTAATAAATATATCTCTTTCTTTTTTGTAGAGATGGGGGTCTCACTTTGCTGCCTAGCTGGTCTCAGACTGCTGGCTTCAAGCAATCCTCCCACCTCGATCTTTCAGAGTTCTGGGATTACAGGTGAGACAGGTGCCTGGCCTTACCTGATTTTTTTTTTTTTTTTTTTAGACGAAGTTTCTCTCGTATTGCCCCGGCTGGAGTGCAAGGACATGATCTCGGCTCACTGCAACCTCCGCCTCCTGGATTCAAGCAATTCTCCCACCTCAGCCTCCCAAGTTGCTGGGATTACAGTTGCCTGCCACCATGCCCAGCTAATTTTTGTATTTTAAGTAAAGACGGGGTTTTACCATGCTGGCCAGGCTGGTCTTGCAACCGTGACCTCAGGTGATCCACCAGCCTCGTCCTCCCAAAGTGCTGGGATTACAGGTGTGAGTCACCGCGCCCAGCTGCCTTATTTGATCTTGAAAGATCATTTGACTGGTTGAACTTCTCTCTCCTTTACAAGCACCTTTCTCTCCTGGCTTCCCTAGTTAACACATCACCTTGACTGTCTCCCTAGCTCACAGGTCTCTCCTTCCCACTCTCCTTTCCTGACCTTTTACCCTCTACACAAATTCTGTTCACTACAAAGTCTTCTCCAAGGCAATCTCATGTAGCCTGATGGCTTTAAATACCATCTAAATCTCGATGATTCTCAGGTTTCTATCTCAGGCTAAAATCTCAACCAGAGTTCCAGACTCCTATGTCTACCTGCTTACTTGCCATTTCCGCTTGGATGGCTAACAGTCACCTCACATCTAACCAGTCCAGAATAGAACATGCGATTTTTCTCTCCAGCACCTGCTCTTCCCCCAGTCCTCATTTCAGTAAGTGACACCATAATCCATGAGGCTGCTCTAGTCAAAGAACGAAGCCATCTTATTATTCATCCCCTTCCTTCACCTGTCACATACAGTACCTCAGTAAGCCCCGCTCTGCTTTCAGAACACTTGCCTCACTGTTCATCTGAGTCCCAGCCACACTATTATCTCTTACATGTACCAGCATGGTTGCTTTTCGAATTGGTCTGTCTCCCTGTGTGCTTTTTTTTTTTTTTTTTTTTTTTT
>NW_016107440.1:2458385-2463338 GCF_001604975.1 Cebus imitator | reverse complement strand
TTTAAATACAGGATCTTGATTGGTCACCCAGGCTGGAGTGCAGTGGTGCAATCTCGGCTCACTGCAACCTCTGCTTCCTGGGCTCAAACGATCCTCCCACCTCAGCCCCCCGAGTAAAGCTGGTGGGATCACAGGTGCACACCATGGCGCCCTGCTAATTTTTTGTATTTTCTGCCCAGGCTCCTGTGTGCAATCTTGGTTCTCATAATCAGTTTTCCATGGAGCTGCCAGAATAATTTAAAAAATAAAATAAAATTATGCTAATCCCTTCACTAAAGCCACTGTTTAGGACTTTAAACAATCTCCGCATTGTTTATGAAGACCTTTAGGGGTCTCTTACCGGACAGCGTTGTAATATTCATCGCTATCTGAAATTAATGTTTATTGTCTGTGTTTTCCCTTTAGATTCAAAATTCTGATTACAGGACTTCAATAGAACAAGTGAGTTTTGTTCCCTACCATAATCTCAGAAATCAATAGGTGGTCAATAAATGTTGATTGACTCTTTCTTATACTCTAAAGCCCTCCGTACGTTCAGTCCTCATGGCAGAAGTAACTTCTTCCACATTTGTGCCTCCATGATGCTTTGAGCACAGCAGTACTGCAGTACCCGGGTGTGTAGGAGCTCTCTCCTCACTAGAGTGTGTGAACTTTGCAAGAGTAGAAACCATGTCATTTTCTCCTTTGCAAGCCTCGGGTCTTACGTAAGGAGTAGGTAAACAAATGAGTATCTACTGAATAAATGAATGAATGAGTGCTATTGAATAGTTACAGATATTTGAAACATCATTTTCTTTTTTGTTGTTTGTGTTTTTGAGATGGAGTTTTGCTCTTGTTGCCCAGGCTGGAGTACAGTGGAGCCATCTCGGCTCACCGCAACCTCTGTCGCCCAGGTTCAAGTGATTCTCCTACCTCAGCCTTCTCAGTAGCTGGGACTACAGGCATGTAATAGTAATGACACCATAATCCACGAGGCTGCTCTAGTCAAAAAACAAAATCGTCTATTATGCATCTCCTTCCTTCATCTGTCACATCTAGGACATCAGTAAGTCTAGCTCTGCTTTCAAAACACTTCCCTTTTTTGTTCAGTCATAACAGATGACTTCGTTTTTTGGCAGAAGTAACCTCTTCCACATTTGTGCCTCCATGATACTTTTTTGTATTTTTAGTAGAGATGGTGTTTCTCCATTTTGGTCAGGCTGGTCTCGAACTCCCGATGTCAGGTGATCCACCCGCCTCAGCATCTCAAAGTGCTGGCATTACAGGCATGAGCCACTGTGCCCGGCCTGAAACATCATTTTCTAAAGCAACTTTCATCAACAGACAAGAAATAATATACAAATGACCCTTGGCTCTGAAAAAAACCTAAAATTACGACAGCTAAAACAGGCTTACAGTGAAATATGTCATGTAAAGAGCTATTATCAATGAACAGGACAAGAAGAAGAAGAAACAAAGGATCTTTCAATTTTTTCTCCCCAAAAATAGGATATCAAGGACTTTTCGATTTCTTTGTAAAGAAACAATCATTATAGTGAACTGGCAACTAAGAGAATGGGAAAAAATTTTTGCAAGCTACCCATCTGACAAAGTGCTAATATCCAGAATCTACAAAGAACTAAAACAAGTTTACAAGAAAAAAACAACTCCATCAAAAAGTGGGCAAAGGATATGAACAGACACTTTTCAAAAGAAGACATTTATGTGGCCAAAAAACATACAAAAAATGCTCATCATCACTGGTCATTAGAGAAATGCAAATCAAAACCACATTGAGATACCCTCTCATGCCAGTAGAATTGCGATCATTAAAAAATCTGGAGACAGATGCTGGAGAGGATGTGGAGAAATAGGAACACTCTTGGTAATTTACACTGTTGGTGGGAGTGTAAATTAGTTCGACCATTGTGGAAGACAATGTGGCAATTCCTCAAGGATCTAGAAATAGAAATTCCATTTGACCCAGCAATCCCATTACTGGGTATATATAAGGGTTCATTTGGAATTTACCAAATTGATGAGTGGAGGCACGCACATAACCTGTGCCCTAGGGGGCTGTTAGCAACAGTTCTCCTAATCTGGCTCAACTGTACCCAATCTGTTGTCAGAGAACAGCTTCCTTCTTTCTGCCTTTCTGGTCACTTGGACATGTGAGAAATGAGAAGCTTGCATACATAATGTATGAACGTATTTCCCATATTTAGCAAATGCTCTTCCAAGTCTGATGTCAAAAAACGATTCACTGCATGTGGAGTGTTTAAATTCTTCTGCTGTCTTTATTATCGTACAGTAGCTTGTCTAATATTATTTGAGGCTGATGAGGACTTTCCATTAGCCCCAAAGGGCCTTCAGTCTTGAGCTGTCTACAGAGATAGTAAAAAGAGCTCAACATAATTCTTCAGCTGCAGAATAGAAGACAGTGACTCATCAGTACCTTAGCAGAGAGCTTTTGCTATTTTCAAAATATTTTTGAGTGCCTGGTGGTGTAGCTTTTGTTTAAATAAGTGGATTTGTGTATAACTCTTTTTCATGGATGTTCACAGCCTCAGCAGAACCCAGATGCCAGATAATAAAGCTGTGCTTCCTAACATTTTTAATAGTTGTTACACGTGAAGATCTCAACATTTTTCCAAAGCCTAAGCTGCTCCTCATCTCCTTCTGACAAATGGGTGCATTTGCTGGTGGAAGAGTGGGGTTGAAAAAAAAAACCCACCATGCTTAATTAGATTAAAAGAGAAAAGTGAATACCATATGAAAATGAATAAAACTGAAAAAATAATGGTGAAAAGAGTAATAAAGGAGATGAAATCATAAGAAAGGAAGCAGGGATTGATTGCTCTTACTAATGTCAATTCCTCCAGCCTGCCTCCACCTGCCTCCACAGTCTGCTTCATGGCAACCGGCCAGCTCTGTGCATTGCTTCTGACTCTTAATGGCCTCTTTGGGCCATTTTCCATTACTTATTTGCTTACTGCCTACACTTTGCAGATGTGGAGCTGTGAGGCTTAGTATAATAGTTTTCTATTGCTGCCATAAGAAATTACCCCAAATTTAGGGGTTTAAGCAACATGAATTTATTATCTTACCGTTCTGTAGGTAAGAAGTCTTCACGTGGGTCTCACTGCCTCAAAGTCATGATGTCAGCGGTTCCTTTCTGGAGACATCCGGGAAGGCTTAATACCTTTGCTCATTCTGGTTGTTGGCAGAATTTAGTTCCTTGCAGTTGTAGGACTGACAGCCATATTTTATTGTCAGCTCAAAGGCATTCCCAGCTTGGAGAGGCTGCCTGCATTCCTTAGCTCCTGGGCTCTTTCCTCCATCTTTAAAGCCAGTGACCTTGGGTTAAGTCATTCCAATGTTGAATCTTTCTTAGCCTTCTTCCATTGTCACGTCTCTCTCTGACCACAGCTGGGAAAGTTCTCCTCTTTTAAGGAATCATGTAATTAGATAGGGCTTCCACGGATAATCCAGGATAATCTCCCCATTTTAAGATGTAACCTTAATCGCATCTGCAAAGCCTCTTGCCTACATAAGGTAAGGCATTCTCAGATTCTGAGGATCAGGGAGTGGACATCTTTAAGAGGCCATTCTTCTGCCACTCTCGGAGTAGGGGTGCTGAGCAATCTGATTGCTGAATCATTGCTCCTGGGAAGTTTAGAGGAAGTGGGAGATTGGGGGAATCGGCAGAATGTGAGGGCTATTTTCTAATTATGTAAATGACATTATAGCTGTGTCTTGTTTTCACTGAGAACTCCCATTTAGGAGGGCTAAGTAAGAATTGAAAGATTCCCAGGTGATACACTTTTACCAAGAGTCTCTTCAAAACCAATGCTAACCATTTCTTTAAAATTAACAGAAAGGAAAAGGCAGCTAGAAAATGAATGGGGCATTAATCAGAGAATTTTAGAAGGGACCTAGAGATCATCTTAATTTACCAAAAAATTTTGTTATACTTTTTAACATGTAGATTTACATGCAGTTTAAAGAATATCCATACCCAGTTTTCCCCAGTGGTAACTATAATATCAAAACCAGGCAGTTGGTATAGATATAATCCCTCTATCTTAATCAGATTTGTTTTATATGCACTCATTTGGGTGTGTGTATATACAGTTCTGTGCAATTTTATCACATGCAGATTTGTGTGACTACCACCAGTCAAGATCAGTTTAGTAATTTTTAAAGTGGGCTCTTTGAGCTGTAAGAGTTCTGTCTCAGTGCTTCAAGGAATGCTATAGTGGAGAGGGGTTAAGAAGGGCTGAGCCAAGTAAGTGGAATTCAGGGACTTGACTTTCCTTTTAAAACAAAAGGCTGCTTTTATTTATTTTATGTACTGAGACTACATATACTATTTTATTTGATGAAGCATCCCACAGCTAAAAACCGTTGTCTCAGTCCATTGCTTTAATTTTGCAGGTGAAGAAACTCTGCATATGTACTTCTGTGCTCCAGCATACGCACTGATTACTTCTCAATTAGCTTATTACCAGCATTTACCCACAAGTTAGCCAATGATCAACATAAAACACAAAAAAACCCTCCTCCTGGCTGAGCGAGGTGGCTCATGCCTGTAATCCCAGCACTTTGGGAAGCTGAGATGGACGGATCACCTAAGGTAAGGAGTTGAAGACCAGCCTAGCCAACACGGTGAAACCCTTGCTACTAAAAACACAAAAATTAGCTGGGTATGGTGGCGTGAGCCTGTAGTCCCAGCTACTCGGAGGCTGAGGCAGAAGAATTGCTTGAACCTGGGAGGTGGAGGCTGCAGTGAGCCAAGATCACGCCACTGTACTCGAGCCTGGCAACAGATCGAGACGCCTTCTCAAAAAAAAAAAAAGAGCCGGGCGCGGTGGCTCAAGCCTGTAATCCCAGCACTTTGGGAGGCCGAGGCGGGTGGATCATCCTGGTCAACGTGGTGAAACCCCGTCTCTACTAAAACTACAAAAAATTAGC
>NW_016107440.1:2412540-2456135 GCF_001604975.1 Cebus imitator | reverse complement strand
TAAAATGGGGAAAGAATTGTTTTTTAACAAGCATGGATAGTATTCATCTGTAAATTTAATATCAATGAGCAGAGCTGGAAGACAGACCTAGCTGTAGGTCATGTAGAATGACGGTGAAGGAGATCTAGGATGCTCCAGGCATTGCCCTTCAACTTAAAAACAGGATCAGCAGGCCCTGACTTCTTAAGGCCCATAAATACAAATGACTAGCTCCCTTTTTCAAGGTCACTGAAAATATACAGCAGTTTCAGACATTACATGGGTTTGAGCAGGGGGGAAGATTTCCAAGCTAGGTCACTTAATGGTTTCTCTTGCCTCAAAATAGTCCCATCAACACTAATTTAAATTATTTCCACTTTTGTTTTAAAGCTGTTCTACTCACTGAGATTAATTTGTGCTAACAGCAACATTTGCTTTTAAAGCAGATTTCTCTTTAAGAGAGATAAAAGGGCTGCAGTCACTAACACTTTAACATAAATTAGTTAAAGCCAATGTCTTTATTTCTAAAAAGAAGTATTAATAAGGATGACTGGGAGATACAGGCAGGTAGGGAAGTTTTGGAGAATGTAGCATTTGAGGAATAGATCACATGAAGAGGGTAACATGAGCATATTACCTAGGAAGAAGGGTACCAAGCAATTAGAGGTAAAAGTAACCTTTCTCCACTATCAAAATTTATCCAAAACCAAGACACCTAGAGTACTTCTATGGTGTACTACATTAGCTTTTGTTGGCTACTCTTTAACCTTATTATTCATAATTTTATATGATGAGATGTAGTCTGAATTCGGAACAACCCAATTTACAACCTATTGAATCATAAAATTGGGGATTTTCCTGTGTAGGAGTTTTGTATTTTTTATGTGATCTTCCACTTATATATTTTTATTCTTATAACCGGAAATAAAGGTCTAAAGAAAATCTTTAAATGGCATTTTATGGCAAATTTGTTTACTATACAACATAGTAGTATTCATTAATTCAGAATGCCTACCAAGAGGATAAAATTCTAGTTGCCAAAATTTGAGTCCATATTAGATATGAGAGAAAATTACTTTGTCTCAAAATGACACTTACAGATGAATCCTTTTATATTAGGTTGGTGCAAAAGTAGCTGCGGTTTTTGCCATTTAAAAAATGTCTTTAAATTTCATTTTTTAATGGCAAAAACTGCAGTTACTTTTGCATTAACCTGATATAAACAATATCTCAGATTATAAAAGCTTTAAACTGCATACAGATTTACTGAAAGTCTTATGTAACAAATATACTCCCAAAAGGCATTTGCTTCAATTATGACATCACTTTCAGAAAACATGTTTCAAAACTGGGAAATCTAACAACAAAATAAAGGATAACTGTTTTAAAGAAGAATTTTCGTGATAAGACTTGTGGTTATCTGTAGAGTCTCCTTCATAAAGGCTCTGGTATGTTGATAAGGTTTATGATGAGAAGTCAATATATCTATTCTAAAAGATCTTTTGTTTGATTCCTTCTTGAATATATATTATGAAATTGCTAGCATCTGCTCATTTTTGACCAATAAAACCAGCAATTTAATGTAGTTCAAAATAATGCTGTATTATCGAACTGACTGTGTAGCAAAAACCTCCTTGGCCTGACTCTTAGAACAGCGGATCTATAGTAGAGTTTTTCTGCTGAGATGTGACCATGATAATCTAACAACACCGAAAAAAGTTAAGAAAACAAAATGAAACAAAAAAGGCTCAAAAAACAGTTCACATTAAATAAATATGAGTCTTGGGTATCACAAATTACGAGTGAAATAACTAATTACTATTAATTATAGATATATTACATAAATAATCCCAAATTCACTGTCAGATTAAAATACAGAAAAGTTTTGTTTTTTTTTTTTTTGTAAAACATTTTAATTTTGAAGAAACAGCTTCCACTGTTCTATTAAATACAGATAAAATAATTTAATAGTTTTTGAGTTGTCAAACTTTTCTTTTTGGGGCTAGAGGAAAGGGATGGTGTGTGGTATCAATAACAATCTTAATTATGCCAAAGTAAATGTCTAAACTAGTCATTTCTTCATATATGTGATACCACACTTCAATGAGAAAATAGTACACAAAAATAAAATTGGCATTTGAAAATAAAAGCAGAAAAGTTGTGGGAAGCTGGGTTTAAAGATGTGAAATGGGATGATTCTAGGGAAGTTAAATATTCTAAAAGATGAATGATACAAAATTCGGATTTAGTCTAACTCACAGCTAAGATAGAAATAGCACCTGATGGCAAGAAAACGACATCCAGACTAATATTTTCACATTGGGGAGTCCTATATATGATTTTAAAATATTAAGTTAATATAGAAAGAAAATAGAGTATTTTTAAGTATACATTCACCTCAGCTCAATGTAAAGAACTACTGTGTTGATCTTATCTTAGAAATATAGAATTATTTCCTATTAAATGTTTCTGCTGACAAGATGAGTTCAGGAAAAAAGGAAGATATTTGTAAATTTCCTTTTAAAAATGGAGAATGGGAGGAGTAGAGAAATAGAAAAATGGTGGATGTCTAAACATAAAGTAAATCACTCCAGGATTATTGCTTTATCTTACAGAATATCCGATTATCAAAATCCAGAAAATACTAAATGTAATATTTGAACCTCAGATTCAATTTAACAAATGTGATCACAAAGACTTCCAGAGCCAGAGAACTGAAAACAGATCTTTTTTTTTTTTTTGTAGGCAATCAAAATAACATAATAATATAGGCATCTCTGAATGAGAAAGGCTGGGCATCTAATTTAATTTCTGAAAGCTAGGAGAATTACATGATCCATGAAATGACATAAGACAAGGAATCAAGTGCAGTTAATGAAATCACACCAGAAACCAGTACACCTTCCTATATCAACTTTCCACTATTCTCTACTTGTCAGATCCTAACCCAACACTTGGATTGTAAATCTATAGACCAGTGTTCAAAAGATTGATATGAGCTAACGTAGACAATCAGAGCAAAGACAATGATCTTTAAAAGTAACACGAACATCCTTGGCCTAGTCCACAGAGAACACTACCAGAGAACACTGCTGAGAGATGGAACGAATGCAATCTCTACCTTTTTTTTTTTTTTTTAAAAGACATAGTTTCACTTTTGTTGCCCAGGCAGCTGAAGTGCAATGACGCGATCTTGGTTCACTGCAACCCCCACGCCCGGGTTCAAATGATTCTCCTGCCTCAGCCTCCCGAGTACCTGAGATTACAGGCACATGCCACTATGCCCAGCTAATTTCTGTATTTTTGGTAGAGATAGGGTTTTGCCATGTTGACCGGGCTGGTCCTGAACTCCTGACCTCAGGTGATCCGCCCACCTCAGCCTCCCAAAATGCTAGGATTACAGGAGTGAACCACTGCGCCCGGCCTCTATCTCTACATTTTATCAGATGACAGACAATTAACCTTTCTGGAAACATTTTCTGTATAGCCAGAAAAAGAATTTAAAATAACAAGCCACACTGATCTCTAATAATATTTCAAATGAAGACATTCACCTGCCCATAGCAATCTGGTAACTATATTTATGTAATAAATCTTATAATTCAGCTTAAGAATAATTACTGAACAAAAAATTTTCAATCAATTCCTCTGAAATATCTTTTGCATTTTAAAATTATTTTAATATTGCTAAATCTGATAGCTTTTAAATTAGCCATATGAACCAGTGTTATCATTGCTTTGTTCACTAATTTCATCTTGGATACATTTTGTTTAAAGTTTAAGCGAACTAGCTATATTCATATTTAAAAGAACAAAGATGACAAAATTTTATGTCATTGTTTTCTAGATACCAATTTAAGGTGCTTATATTGGTGCTTAAGAAGACTTTCCCATTTAAAAAATAATCCATGTCCAGTATTTATATCTTTCTTTCATTTTTATTATCTGTAATATAAGTTTCCTTCTTTAAAATTACTTAAAATTACTAATGGAAAACCAGTTAATAACATCTGAATCCCATCAATTTACATGTAAATGGCACTAATAATACAAGCTGATCTAGTTCATAGGATGAATAACAAGAACAGGAATGAGACCAAAATAATGATTATAAAATGGTCAAAGGAGAACAAAATAAGAACTGGGTGGAATTTAAGATTCTACCTAAACAAATTCTTTTTCCCTAGACAATAAGAAAATGGAGGCACCATGAGGTAAAATGTCTAGTCCAAAGTTACACAGCTAAGGGCAAAGAGAGGCAAGGCCAGAAATCAGGTTTCCTGACTCAAAATCCTATGGTATTTAAAAAAATAACATAATACATTTTTACTAATCATTAAAAAAATCTGGCCAATTTAGAAAATAGAATTTTTTTTTTGTTTAATTTTAGACTCTGGGATAGAAAATAGAAATTATTAAGCTCTAAGTTAAAAAAAAAGGTAATTAGCAAAATAATAAAGCAGTAAATCTTAAAAATCTGAATTATTTCAAGGTAAAAAACTTGTTTAATCTGTCGGGAAAAACTGGTGACAGTGACCAATAAATAAAATGAACATAAAGTATAAGCAATGCTTTCACACCAACAAAAATATTCAAAAAAGAACATAGCAGATTTCCTGAGGCAGATGATGATTAAAAAAATAATCTGAAGGAAATTATCCTTCAATGCATTTCAACAGATTGCAACTACTGTGTCTTATAGGAAGTACGTAATGTACTGGTTTGCTGTTTGACTAAAACATAAGTGAAAACTTTTATATTTATGGCAACAAAATTTTACTTTCTAATCAGAGATCACAGAATAAGAAATACATTTAATTCATATTAAATCTTTATAAATCAACTGAATAGAAATGTCTACAAGGATGGCTGGTTCAGGGTAGACTTTAAACATTTTCATTCTTAGAAGACTTGGATCCTGAGAGAAAATTATAATCCTCTATCAATTTGATAACTAAAGAAGCACAGGATTAAAATTAAATTAGAAAGAAACCCAGGAGACTGATTACAGTCAGATGGAAGGCATGGGATGCCTAGTCTTCCTATTCCTTCCCCAAACTCATCTAACTGGGACAAAAGAAGAGGAGAAGAGAATTAGATTATGAAGAGATGCCAACACAATTGTTTTCCTGTAAAATAGGTCAAAATTATAAAAGAATAATGTATAAGATTATACAGCTAACAGGAAATACAGCTGAATTAAATGTAAACAATTTTTCTTAATCACTTGTAAAAAGACATAAAAACACTTAAAAGAATCACGAGTTCCTTTGTAAATCTAGGTTCCATAAAAATGCTATTCCTTTGTGAGTGAAGAATGGAGAAAAAAATCTTTACAGTTTAAAAAATTATAAATGTGTACAAACAATTCTCATAGTACGATGTCTTAAAATTTAAAGTTTTGCAATGATGAAAACCAACAAGTGAATCACTGTTTCAAAACTTGTTCTCAATCAGAAAGAATTAGGTACATAAAAGCCAAAAAGTCAAAGACAAACATTATAGGATCTACATTCTTCTTTATATTTTTCTTATAATTTAAGTCAAGCTAATGTACTTAAACAGTTTGATATAAAAGGAAAAAAATAATGAATATCCCCAAATTTGGTCTACAAATTCAACTACATAAAATTTGAGAGCATACTCTGGTATAACACATATTAAAGAGCCAACACAATTTAAGAGCATAAACTACCTTTTAAAAGTTAATTGGATCACTGATTTAAAGACTATACCAAATGAATACTGGTCTAATTGCCTATCTTGTTGTTATTGCTAAAAAGACATACTAGTAAAGACTATATCCTTGGTTTCTACAGCCTCCCAAATTCTAACAAAATCAAATGATATCAGTAGAACAATTTATGGATCAGGTATGATGGCATGTTTGTAATCCCAATGCTTTAGGAAGCCAGGAGTTCCAGACCAGCCTGGTGAACAAAGTGAGACCCATCTCTACAAAAAATTTAAAAAATTAAAATTAAGCTGGGTGCAGTGGCTCATGCCTGTAATTCTAGTACTTTGGGAGGCCAAGGCAGGCGGATCACTTGAGGTCAGGAGTTCGAGACCAACATGGCAAAACTCTGTCTCTACTAAAAATACAAAAATTAGCCAGGCGTGGTGGCACGCACCTGTAGTCCCAGTTACTTGGGAGGCTGAGGCAAGAGAATCACTTGAAGCTGGGAGGTGGAAGCTGCAGTAAGCTGAGATCGTGCCACTGCACTCCAGCTTGGGCAACAAAGCCAGACTCCATCTCAAAAAAAGAAAAAAAATTACAATTAGCCAGGTGTAATGGTACATGCCTATAGTCCTAGCTACTTGGGAGGCTGAAGCTGCAGGACTGCTTGAGCCCAGGAGTTCAAGGTATGATTGTGCCACTGCTCTCCAGCTCGAGTGACAGAGCAAGATCCTGTCTCTAAAAAAATGTTTTCAAGTAGAATAATTTATGGGTTACAGAGCATTATAATAAATGTTATTTCACTTGATCCTTATAGTATCCAGTGAGGGAGGCTAAAACCAAAAATTACCTTATCCTCATTTTACATTGAAGAAACAAAGATTCAGAGAAATTAAATGACCAGTCCAGTTGACATCATGATTATGAGTCTTTTTTTTTTTTTTCAGGCCCATCCTAGCTAAAATTATGAGTCTTAAAATTCCAAGCTCAGGGGAATTTTCATTATACTAGACTATGTAAGTCATCCAAATATAGTAATATGTAAATGTACCTTTGGCATGTCAAAAAGCAATATAAATATCATCATAATGAAATTTTGGTAGGTTAATGTTTTCTAAGCTCTGGCAAACGACTCACTAATTTATATAACAAAAAAATTAAGTTGTTCCTTTTATTTCACAGAAATATAGCCTAAACTAAGATGGGTACAATTTGAGTTATTTCCAGCTGTTATCACAAAGAAACTGATGAGGTAGGTTAAAATGCAGTAAATTTTTCTAATTTGAAGACATTCTCAGAATTTTTATAAATCTGCTCTAACAGCAGCAGAAAAAGGAACGTTGGTTTGAAGAGTTATTTACCCAACTGGTCCACAAAGATCTAACAGCATAAGACTAACAGGAGCCTAATTACTTACTTGTAAGAATCACTATTCATCTTCTAAAACCAAAAGGATTGGTACATGTTTGTACATAAAGTTCTTTAATTAAAATAGTGATATGGACTATCATCTATGCAAAATGTTTTATTTGGTGTCATTTACATATTTATCACCTGCCACATATTATTCTGATAAAGCAGAGACTTCATTTCACATAGATTAAATTTAGATCTTACAAATTTCTTTGATGTGAGACTCACTACTAGGGTAAAAGCAAGTTGTGTAACATGAATTGTTAATTTAAATATTTATTGAAAAGCTGTATATGAAGCCCTGTGCCAGCTGAGTTATTAACCAATTGTTCTTTGAAACAAACTGTTCTGAGTTTAATATTATCTTAGGTCTTTTGTCTAATTATTGAGTAAAACACTGTTGCTGAAAGCAGAGTACTTTTTGAAAACCTTTTGATAATATATTAACATTTTAGAGAGAACTATTATTTTCTCAGTTGTCAACTGAAAAAAGAAAACACTAAACATTATCATATGCCAATCAAAGTTAAACATATGGTAGGAAAACTGTCCAGATTTGTTCAGATTGGTTTAAGCGAGTTGAGACTTGAAACTGCTGCCCAAACTAAATACTGTTGTTTAAAACCATGGATTCACAAGATTATATTATGTAACTTTGCCCCACAGTATTATGTAAATTTTGTGGGGCAAAATTAAGATACTTATTGAAAGTAACTGAAAAGTTAATATAGTATTCCCATACATACCAACAATTAATTTAAAAGGGAAAGTACAAATGAATATCTAAAAATCTGGAAGCACAAAGTTAAGATTTTCATGGTGATGTTCACTTAACTGTCTATACTTGGCCCACTTGTAGAAGAAAACCAATTAACATCTTGGCAGTTGATAATATAATGCAGATGGCAATGGATGACATCTTCAGGCTTAAACTGGTACCTTCTATTTTAACTTATTTTTGTTTGTGAATGTTTGTTTTGGTTCTCTCATGCTGTTTGCAGGACAGATTCTCAGACAAAAGCGTCATGAATTATTGATAAATGAGTTGCTTTATGTTTGGCTTTCAGAGAAAATGTTTACTAATTGTCAGTTATGAGGGAATTCAGACCTGCCTGCCTTGGGTGTTAACTCCAGTTCCAAGGAGAAAGGCAATGAACACAGAGAAAACCAAAAAACATTTCGGGCCAAATATTCAAATATGTCTCATGAAGAATAATTCATATCGTATATGTACTTTGAAATATATAACATAATAAGACAAATTATTACTATCAGAAAACTGACTTTGCTGCCTGAAAAGATTCTTTTTCAACACCTAATTTCTTGGTAGTTTCTGTTTTAAAGAGTGAGAAAGAAAAGCACACATAAATTCAACATGTCAAGGAGTGTACTACAGTGGTCCTCAAACCCCTTAAATCCACAATAACCTAATCCCTTATCATTCATGCTTTACAGTTTTCAAAGAGCTTTCACATAATTTTTTTCACTTGATCTTATTTGACAACATTGTGAGGTAGGTAGAGTAAGTATTTTTTATCTTCATTTACAAACAAGGGAACTGAGGCTCAAAGACTTGAATTGTTAAAGGTCAGAAACAATTATAGCGTAAGGCAGAGCCAGGCCTCTTCAGAGTCTAGAATAATTCTTCAAAGTATGATTCTTGAATTACCTGCATAAGAATCGCCTGTGGTGTTTTTATAACTAAAGATTTTAAAGTCCTATCACTTTGGCCTTACAGAATAAGTCTCTCTAGGAGTGGAGCCCAGAATTCTGCATTTTATAATGAATAATAAGTGAAGAATCATTAAAGATTAGATAATGATATAAAATCGAAAGACTGAATCCATGTGGATGGATGTTCATATGATATAATATGATGCCATTAGATCATCAGGGGCAAGTTAGTTTAAAGTAGTAAGTTTCAAGCCAGACTGCAGATTAGAATCACATGGAAAGATTTTTTTCCTTTTTAAGAAAGTAACCAGTTCTTATTTGTATGAGAGGAAGTTGTTAGGTATCTGAAGTAACCCAAGTGATTCTTATCTGCAGTCAGGGTTGAGGGCCCTTGTTTAAATACCGTATGCTTTTTACATAACACATCCAGCATGTTCCAGCATTTTTCTTTCTCTTCGGATTGATTTCACGCCTAATAAAGTTTACAGTTTATATTGTAAATTATTTAAACATTACCAGATAAACATTTTTTACTTGATTTTTTAAGATTAAATGATATTCATAGTAAGACTACTAATCATGCTTCATTTAGCTACAATGATTTTCAAATACTCAAATCAATCACCACTTTGAACTGAGGTTATATATATTTCAGTTGTAAACAAGAATGATCCAGAATCTGAAAATAAGAGTGTGGGGAAAAAGCTGTAGCCTACTAGCTATAGGGCAAGGCAAGAGCAGACAATCAACTCACTATAGGAGGGCCTGGATGCCAAGGTCTGGTGGCTTTGGCAAGATCACATCTCACTGTAGAAAAATACAACAATGAATACAGAGAAAATACTTTGCCATTTTATAATTGTGGTTACCACAAAGAGCCTTATAATGTGTGATGTTTATCTTATTACATGCCTCCACAAAGCAGATTTTGAACATTAAGTTTTCTATGAATCAATACTATTACATGGGAAAAGATGGCTACAAATTAAAATTTTTCCATCATGCACATGGATAAGTTATAAAAACACAGCCAGTAAAAGTAATATTTACAAAAGTTATAAAAACAGCACAATTATAGGGGAAAGAATGCCCATCTCTTTATTCTACTACTAATCCAAATCCTGAATATCTCTGGATGAAGATTATTTCAATAGGATTTTGGGAGAATCTTTCACAAACTAATCAGATTCTTCTGTTGCACTTTTATTCTATTAGCTAAAATACCCTCGCTGATTTATTAAATTCTCCTTACAGTTTAAAAACAGTTCTTTGTTCACTTAGTGGAAATAAAACTACAAAGTCCTACTATTCATCTGAGAAGTAAACCTTGCATAGAAAATTTCTTTAATTCTGAAACTGTTTTATTAACTGAGCTACCAGAATGTTATCTCACCACTAGTTCATAGTATATGAAAGTTCACTACAAAGCAGTCACCACACATTTAGGATTTTTCTAAATATAAAATGAGTGGGTTTATAAAAATGCTTACCAGACAAATAATTATCTCTTCTTAACCTAGAAAGACTAACTATTATCGTGATGATTTAATTCTTAGTGTTTTGGATGTCTTGATGTTCCAAGTTTGATGCAATATAAAAAGCAAACATCTACCTTTCCAGTGGACACAATCTGCACTTGACTGAAAGCATGTGAACAGCAAGTTACCGCAATCAGTCATGCAAAGGCAAAGAATAAAATCTGCTTTTTAAACAGCACAAGTTTTCCACCTTAGACAAGACAAATTAAGCACTGGTTCCATCTTCTTCAATAACCCGATTCATGCTGGTGCCATGTGTGATGTGAGTCATGGGATTATTACTGAGATCTCTGATGCTGCTATGTCGTGACTGTTCATTGAGCCGATGAGAACTGCTATGCCTGGAGTGATCCGTCAGTCGTGACATGCTGCCATGAGGTAGTCTCTCCTCCATTCCTCTATAACTGCAGGGTGTGTACCTGTTATGAGAGAGTTTATTTTGAAGTGGGTAACAGAACACACTAGAAAATGTAATAACACTAATAATTTTCATAAAGATGCCTCAGTACAGGAAATTATTAGGAAACCAACCATGAGAAAGTAATAAACAACTTTTGATTGCTTAACTTCATTAACACTGTGGAATTACTGACATAGCCAACAAAAGAAAAGAGATAATCCACTCAGAATTTAGGTTCCATTCCCTGCAAAAGGACAGAAGCTGAGGTTAAACAAGGCTGATTTGAAGCTTCGCTAGATATGGATGCCTTCAAATGAGTTTTGAACAGGGTGGGTTCAGGGAGAGGGGTAAAAACAAATAGAAGAAATGTTGCATTGCCCCTGGCAGCCAAGAGTGGCTATACTCAGTAGAGGGGTACACTCAAATTTTATTAAAAGACTATGATTGGAAGAGGGAGCATATAAAATCAGGGGAGAAACTGTGTAACCTAAAAAAAAAATAAATGAATAAACTGGCAAGCAACAATGACAGTATGTGCTGAAAGCTGCTTTTCAGTTAAAAACTGAATTAACTACCTGTAAATTATCTTAATTACTTCTTATCAGGGCTTGAGGCTGTGAAGATGCTCCTTTATAGAAGCTACATCTGCTTGGAAGTTACATCCTAACACTCTGTAACCTATATTCCCACTAAAGCAAATTCTTTGTACCTCCAGCCCTGGACCCAGCTTGCAGTATGTGAGCTGGGCTCCTCTGCTAACTGCAGGTTGTCTCCTTCTCTGCACTTATCTTGAAAGGCAGCAGTAGGGCTATTAAATTTTCTTTTGTTGCAGTCCTGACTCACTGAGCTTTGCCATGAGGAATGAGATTAGCTCTAGGCCAGTCAAGGTCAGGAAAATCAATTATGACTTTTTTATTAGTCCTTTGCTTATGGAGCCAGCATGCTATTTATCAATGATTCTGGCTTTATAGTGTGCTCTTTCAAGGTAAAAACCATATTTTATCTTTTAATCCCTAGTGCCTCAAGAAATATTTGTCTAAATTACTTTTTGTTTATACTTATACCTATACACTTTTGTGTATAAGTAAAAGTATTTGATTTAGGACAATAAATCCTCAAAGAAAACTTAGTATAATTTTGCAAATTATACTATTTGATTTTGTAAAAGTATTTGATTTATGATAATAAACCTCAAGGAAAACTTAATATAATTTATAACTTTAATTAACATTAATGTTTCTAAAAATAAAATATAGCAGGCTAGGTTTTTTTTTTAAACAGTCATCAAAAAAACTAATCATAAGCAGTTGCAGATCTGTTGGTTGTCAGGAAGCATTAATCTACCATTCCTTCACAAAAATAATTATAACAAATTTCATAAGTCAGTGTGAATTATTTATAAAATTTAAAGATAGAATCATACACCACGGAGGTGATCTTTTAGTGTTGTCAAGTAACACTTTCATTAGATCAGAGTTTAAAACTTGAGAAGTATTTTGAAATTTTTTTCTTTTTAAAAACATGTCTTTTGTTTCAGTAAAGCAAAAAAAGTTAAATATGAAAAGATAAATATTTAAATATTTTAAACATTTCTCATGTCAGTGGGTAAAAAGGTACTTAATTCTTATTTATTAAAAGATACTTCATATTTAGGACCTAAAACAGTTTTAAATTTGTTCTGCATGTTTTGGTAAATGATGACATGTTTGCAGATAAAAACATTTCAGAATGGACTGGTTATTTTAGTCTAATAATTATTATTTTGCATAATGATTATTGCCTTAAAATGGAATAGAAGATTTTTTCTAAGTTTCCAAATATGACATAGCAGCTGATTTGGAGATCTTTCACCTCTTAATAGCTTCCTAAGTATCTGTCTCAAATAAATATGGCAAATGAAAAAAGCAAAATATGATGCAGTTTTCTAGTAATAATATAAAGTTATCTTTTAAAAATCACTATATAAAAATATAAACTGAGTATTTTCTAAAATGAAATATAAAGCTTTGAGTTACAAAAACTGAAATAATGTATTTTTCTTTTTTTTTTTTTGAGACGGAGTCTCGTTCTTGTTACCCAAGCTGGAGTGCAATGGCGCAATCTCGGCTCACCGCAACCTCCACCTCCTGGGTTCAGGCAATTCTCCTGCCTCAGCCTCCTGAGTAGCTGGGATTACAGGCACGTGCCACCATGCCCAGCTAATTTTTTGTATTTTTAGTAGAGACGGGGTTTCACCATGTTGACCAGGATGGTCTCGATCTCTTGACCTCGTGATCCATCCGCCTCGGCCTCCCAAAGTGCTGGGATTACAGGCTTGAGCCACCGCACCCGGCCAATAATATATTTTTCATAGAAAAGTTTACTATATTGAATAATTACATCTAAATTACTTAGTGACACATATGACTATCCACAAAAAAATCAACCTGACCACGGATAACTAAAAGTCAACTACACAGAAAAATAAATTTAAATATACTGTTTAATCTCAATTGTATATATAAGAATTACCAAGTTTATTTTTTGACAGTCATTTAAACCACTGTGACCACTGACTCTAATTAATACACAGTGTGAAAATGTAAATTCATTTTCATATAAACTTAGGCAAAACAATTAGGATGGTTAATTTGTGGCTGTTGTCAAAAAGATAATTTGGTACCTTTCAAAATCAACATAAAAAAAACCTTGAAGATGATTTACTCTTTTTGAGTTTCCATACTATCTGCTATTGTTAATCTAAATAACTGAATTAACTGTAGTTTCACTAATACCTCCTTTTTATATTCCCTAGCTTTTTCTTGTCATGTCACCCACTTAACCAACCTATTCATTCATTCCCAAACCTCCACCTACCTACTCATCCACTTTCTTTTTCACCCACTCTCTCATCTAACCACCAATTACTTATTCTTTGAAGATGACATCCATGTGTAGGTGTATTCACCTCAATCTATTGTGTTTTACATAGTACAGAGATCAATAATTATCCAGCAAAGAGTCTGGGCCAGAATGAGTATTGAGAAGTGGGTGTGTGTGTGATCCTATAGCATGATACCATGAGATGATGAGAAAATGACCAAAACATAGTGTTAACACACAAAGCTAAAAACTGACTGAAGTAGAAAGAAATCTCCATGAGATGGCTTTTGAAATTATGAAAATCCTTGTTTAGGCTTCTGGTTCACCACAGTCTTGGAACCTCTCAAATCTGCCTTAAAGTTCTAGGTACAGCAAAGAATCCTACAGTATGAGTATTCATGTGCCACATTACAGAACACCTTTAGTAGGGTGCCACTGTCATGCTGGCTCCTGAATTTCTGGGAAACATGCACAGTATTTCTAAAGTCATTATTTATTTGATAGATTTGTTCATCCCCCTCTCTATATAGGCCTAGCACTGTGCTAGATACGGTGGAGGAATATGGTGTCACCTAGTTCTTATTCTCCAGAAGCTGCAAGCTTAGCTGAGGAAAAACAATTATATGGAAAACAGATCATAACAAAAAGAATGATAAGCAATTTCTCTGACTCATACGCCCACTGTTCTTCTTCCTGTATTATTATTACTGTGAATATTTCCCAAGGTCTTGTTTTTGAGCTGTTATTTTAATAGTGAATCAAGGGATTCTAGCATACAATTTTAATTGCCAACTATCTTATATTGATGATTATAAACTTACTTATCTAAACTCAAGTTCTATTCAGATGAGAGTAGCTTAAATCTATTTTAACTGCCCTCAGAAATTCTCTACTTAATATAAACTCATCTTTTACTATTCATTCACCCTGCTTATCTCCAATATATTTTCTTTTTTTTTTTTTTGAGACGGAGTTTCGCTCTCGTTGCCCAGGCTGGAGTGCAATGGCGCAATCTCGGCTCACCGCAACCTCCGCCTCCTGGGTTCAGGCAATTCTCCTGCCTCAGCCTCCTGAGTAGCTGGGATTACAGGCATGCGCCACCATGCCCAGCTGATTTTTTGTATTTTTAGTAGAGACGGGGTTTCACCACGTTGTGCCCTCGTGATCCACCCGCCTCAGCCTCGCAAAGTGCTGGGATTACAGGCATGAGCCACCACCACGCCCGGCCACTCCAATATATTTTCTTATTTTATTTTTTTGAGACGGAGTTTTTCTCGTTGCCCAGGCTGGAGTGCAATGGCATGATCTTGGCTCACAGCAACCTCCACCTCCCAGGTTCAAGCGATTCTCCATCCTCAGCCTCCCAAGTAGCTAGGATTGCAGGCATGTGCCACCATGCCCAGCTAGTCTTCTTGTATTTATTTATTTTTTTATTTTTTTAGTAAAGACAGTTTCTCCGTGTTGGTCAGTCTGGTCTGGAACTCCCAGCCTCAGGTGATCTGCCTGCCTCAGCCTCCCAAAGTGCTGAGATTATAGGTGTGAGCCACCGCACCCAGCCTACATCTATTATCTTTAACACTCACTGTCTTAATTATATACTAACTTGTGCTATTATTTAATTGGCTCATATATATGTGTCTTATCTTTCCTATAAGGTTATATGCTCCTAGAATGCATAAATTACATCTTACTTTTCTTCCATATATATCTTTATACACAGTATGCCACATGTATAGGTGGCATACTGTGTATATATATGGAATTACTCACTCATAGATGAATGTATAAAGATATATATATATATATATATATATATATATATATATGTGAATTATTAATTCATCCTTGAAAGGATAAGGCCACCTGGGCATGGTGGCTCATGCCTGTAGTCCCAGCACTTTGGGAGGCTGAGATGGGCAGATCACTTGAGGCCAGAAGTTCAGGACCAGCCTGGCCAACATGTCAAAACCCCATCTCTAATAAAAATACAAAAAATTAGCTGAGCGTGGTGGCACGCGCCTGTAATCCTAGCTACTCAGGGGGCTGAGGCATGAGAAGGCTGGAACCTGGGAGACAGAGGTTACAGTGAGCTGAGATAGTACCACCGCACTCCAACCTGGGCAACAGAGTGAGACTCTGCCTTAAAAAAATAGAAAAAAAAGAAAAAAACAAAGAAAGTCTAAGGCCAATAATGACAAATAAAGCTGAGTTTATGGAGGATGGTGACTGATAAATATATTCTAAAAGAACTCTAAGTCCGAAAAAAAACAAAACAAACAAAAAAAACAACTCTAATTCCCTCCCTCCTTATCAGTTATCTTCAGCTGGGAACCCCTAAATTACTGTAGAAACTTTCTAACTAGCCTTACTTATAATCTCCCTCATTAAGATGCTATTGCCAAGTGATTTTTCTAAAATACTAATCTGATTTTCTCACCCCAATGCCCAAAGACCTAGGATAGCTTCTTACTGCTGTCAGGGAAAAATGCAAGCTCCTCAGTATGAATTCCTCGCCCTCAGTTGCCGGAACATGCAATCTATACTCTAGCCATACCCATGTACCTAACTGCCTGTGTGTCTTCTTTGCCTCTGCATGTGCTGTTTCCTTGTCTTTAACTCCCAACTGCCTCCTCTGAATCCTATTCAATGTAGAAGTGCCATCTCTTTTGCACAGCTTTCACTTCCTGTGATGTAGTAAATGGTTTTCTTCTCTAAGATCCCAATGCACCCTGTACATATTTTTACTATACCTACTGAAGTGTATTGTAATTGATTGTTTACTCTTCTGTCTTCTGTCTCTGCATCGCTAGCACTTAGAAGAATGCTTCTCATACAGGAGTACTAAGTGGAACGAAAAAAGGAAGGAAGGAGAAAAGATCCCTGTGGTTAAAATTAGGTCACTGGTGATGTTAGAGGGTACGGTTCAGGCAGGTAGAGAAGAGAAAAAGACTAAAGTTACAAGGGATGAAGAATGGATCAGGGAAAAGGAAAATATTCATTTTAAAAATCTAGCCAGGAAAGAAAAAGGAAATGGATAAAAGATATATCAGCATCAAAGAAAGACACCTGCTCTTTTAAACACAGGGTAGGTGACCAATAAAAGGTGAAAGAAAACAAGTTGAGAGGAAAAAACAGAAGATTAAAATAGGCCGGGCGTGGTGGCTCACACCTGTAATTCCAGCACTTTTGGGAGGCCGAGGTGGGTGGATCATCTGAGGTCAGGAGTTCGAGACCAGCCTGACCAATACGCTGAAACTCCATCTCTACTAAAAATACAAAAAAATTAGCCAGGCGTGTGGCAGGCACCTATAATCCCAGCTACATGGGAGGCTGAGGCAGGAGAATTGCTTGAACCCAGGAGGCGGAGGTGGCAGTGAGCTGAGGTCACGCCATTGCATTCCAGCCTGGGCAACAAGAGTGAAACCCCATCTCACAGTTTCTCAAGGAAATAAGAGAGGACACAAACAGATGGAAAATCATTCTATGCTCATGGTTAGGAAGAACCAATATTGTGAAAATGGCCATATCACCCAAAGTAATTTATAGATTCATTGCTATCCTCGTCAAGCTACCACTGACCTTCTTCAGACAACTGGAAAAAAACCACCTTAAACTTCATAAGGAACCAAAAAAGAGCCTGCATAGCCAAGACAATCTTAAGCAAAACAAAAACAAACAAACAAACAAAATCCCACAAAGCTGGAGGCATCACACTACCTGACTTCAAATTATACTAGAAGGCTACAGTAATCAAAACAGCACGGTACTGGTACCAAAACAGAGATATAGACCAATGGAAGAGAACAGAGGCCTTGGAAGTAATGCCACACATCTACAACCATCTGATCTTTGACAAACCTGACAAAAACAAGCAATGGGGAAAGGATTCCCTATTTAATAAATGGTGTTGGGAAAACTGGCTAGCTATGTGCAGAAAGCTGAAACTGGACCTCTTTCTTACACGTTATACAAAAATTAACTCCAGATGGATTTAAGATTTAAACATAAGACCTAACTCCATAAAAACCCTAGAAGAAAACCTAGGCATTCAGGACACAGGCATAGGAAAGGACTTCATGACTAAAACACCAAAGGCAATGGCAACAAAAGCCAAAATAGAAAAATGGGATCTAATTAAACTTAGGAGCCTCTGCACAGCAAAAGAAACAAGCATTAGAGCGAACCAGCAACCAACAGAATGGGAAAAAATTTTTGTAACCTACCCATCTGACAAAGGGCTAACATCCAGAATCTACAAAGAACTTAAACAAATTTACAAGAAAAAAACAACCCCATCATCAAAAGGGGGAAAAGAATATGAACAGACACTTTTCTAAAGGAGACATTTATGCAGCCAACAAACATGAAAGAGCTCATCATCACTGGTCATTAGAGAAATGCAAATCAAAACCACATTGAGATACCATCTCACGCCAGTGAGAATGGTGATCATTAAAATATCTGGAGACAACAGATGCTGGAGAGGATGTGGAGAAATAGAAACACTTTTACACTATTGGTGGGAGTATAAATTAGTACAACCATTATGAAAGACAGTGTGGTGATTCCTCAAGGACCTAGAAATAGAAATACCATTTGACCCAGCAATCCCATTACTGGGCATATACCCAAAGGATTATAAATCATTCTACTATAAAGACACATGCACATGTATGTTCACTGTGGCACTGTTTACAATAGCAAAGACTTGGAACCAACCCAAATGCCCATCAATGATAGAATGGACAAAGAAAATGTGGAACATATACACCATGGAATACTATGCAGCCATAAAAATGATGAGTTCATGTCCTTTGCAGGGACATGGATGAAGCTAGAAACCATCATTCTCAGCAAACTGACACAAGAAGAGAAAACCAGACACCGCCATGTTCTCACTCATAAGTGGGTGTTGAACAATGAGAACACATGGACACAGGGAGGGGAACATCACAAACCAGGGTCTGTTGGTGGGTGGGGACTAGGGGAGGGATAGCAGGGTGTGGGGGATTGGGGAGGGATAACATTAGGAGAAATACCTAATGTAGGTGATGGGGGAATGGAGGCAGCAAACTACCATGGCATGTATATATATATCTAACAATCCTGCACGATCTGTACATGTACGCCAGAACTTAAAAAATAAAAAGTACAGAGTACAGGAATCACATTCTACACTAGCAGCACAGGGATCACAGAGTACAGGATCACATTCTACACTAGGAGGACTGAGACTGACAGGATAAAAACAGCTGTGGAAACAGAGATGTTGTCAAGAGAACACAGAATCCTGCTACTTTCAGGTTATTATAATTTTTATTCTTTCAGTTTCCCAAACTAGAAATTAAAAAAAATATATACCCAAAAAAATCCTTAGCACATTCCTTTTCTCCAGCTGCTAATACCAATTTATTAACAATCTCTATCCTTCCTTCTTTCTAAATATCTTTCAGTTCAGCTCTACCTCTCTTCCCACTGCCACCATTCTCCAATAAGCTTTTATCATCTCTCAACTGAATTACTGAAAAGCTCCTAGGCAGCTTCTAACTGTAGTGTCACATTTCTCAAATTTAACAATAAACCCACAGTCAGGTTTCTTTCACACATTTTCTCTGTGAAATCAACTCCCTCCTCAGCTACTAGAATTAATCACTCCCTCCTCTATGCTACTACTGTACCTAGTAAACAGGGGTTGGCAAGGCCTGTTGGCCAAATCCTATTTTTGGAAATAGTTTTATTGGAAAGCAGTTATTTCTATTTGACTACATATTGTCTATGACTGCTTTTATGCTACAACAGCAGACCTGAATAGTTGCAATGGAGACCATATGACTCATAAGGCCTACAATATTTACTATCTGGTTCCTTACGGAAAATGTTTGCCAACCCCTGAACTATACTATCATATGTTATTTTAATTGTTAATTACAATAATAAAAGAAGCTGATATGAGGTACTTACTGAGACAGACATTGTTCCAAGATATTAGGTACACTATCTCATTTAATTTGTACAATATTATTAAAGAGGCACATATTACTACTATATTTATTTTATAGGTAAGGAAACTGAGGCTTATCATTCCACATTCATGTTCTAAACCATAACCCTGACTACACTGTTTTTCTTTTTTTTTTTTTTTTGAGACGGAGTTTCGCTCTTGTTACCCAGGCTGGAGTGCAATGGCGCGATCTCGGCTCACCGCAACCTCCGCCTCCTGGGTTCAGGCAATTCTCCTGCCTCAACCTCCTGAGTAGCTGGGATTACAGGCATGCGCCACCATGCCCAGCTAATGTTTTGTATTTTTAGTAGAGACGGGGTTTCACCATGTTGACCAGGATGGTCTCGATCTCTTGACCTCGTGATCCACCCGCCTCGGCCTCCCAAAGTGCTGGGATTACAGGCTTGTGCCACTGCGCCCGGCCTACTGTTTTTCTAAATAGACTGTGAGCTTATTAAGAGCAAAGATCGTGTCTAAGTCATCTTTGTATTCTCAGAGCCTAGCATAGTGCCAGATGTAGTAGGTATTTCATAACTGTTTACTAAATTAATCTTACTAAAATAATCACTTTCATCCTGTCTTCTCCCTGCTCAATCCCCATAATATATGTTATATTATAAGCAATAATTCCCATATTACTTACTGCATCAAATCTAAACTCCAAACAATTCTAACTGACTTTAAGTCTGACCACAGTCTGGGACAACAATCAGAACACATGGACTATAAGAAAACACATGCTCTATAAGGAAAGCTTGGGTTTAGCTCTATCTGGAATTTCTAATGCAACTCTATTACAGAATTATTTATATATGGTCCAGAGGTGTCCAGGAATGTTTAATTCAAGTCTTTTCCTCAGCATCATGTTTTACTGTGATTACAATAAAGTTTCCCAAAGAATACACAAATAAATCAGAGTAAATCCCACAAGGCAGGAAACTCTAAGAGATCACAGTCTTGGCCTGTTTTGTCTGCTATTGAATCACTGGTATCAAAAAATAGTTGGTGGCACATAGTAAGCATTCAACAAGACTTTCAAAGAATGAATAAATGCCTAGAAGTTAAATTTTTTTGCTTGCTACTGAGTGAACTCAATAGCAAAGTTCAAAGTCTTAATTATGTTCAACTTCTATTTCAAAATTGGCTGCTCTTCTTTCTTAAGCTGATGACCGTAATTTAGCTTATGGAATAAACTATGCTACTAACAAAACTCACCTGCCATCACGTGATCTGTGGAGGCTGCCGTGGTAGCTGCTCACTTTGCTGTGGATGCTCCCTGCTTTGCTTCTTTGATCATCCACCATAGCCAGCTGAGTTGAAGAAGCATGGGTGGATGTTCCTTGAGTGGAAGTTCCCCTTGACTTTCTTATGATAGGAGTATTTGGATCTCTCAGGAGAGACTGAGCAAAATCAGGTTCCTGGAGTACTTGTCGGCTCTCATTCACTATCCTAGACAACAAAACAGTAAGTTTAAGATACATACCAACCTTCCTACAGACCAATAAGCAATACTTCTCTGCAACACTGATAGTGTTCTTGAAATTAATTGCTTGCCAAATTAGAGCTATAGGACTGATATGAAGAAACATTATTGACAGAGTAAAGAATATAACAATCCCTGTCAATCTGTCCCCTAAGACGGTATGATGGAAAACATCATGTGTTAGAGTAAGGAAATCAGGATTTTACTTCCAACTTTTTCAATAAAAATGTGATCTTAAGCATGTCACTACCTCCTCTTTTTTTCATTTCTTCTTCCACAAAATGAAGGTATACAATTTCATCATTTCTAAAAGGTCCCTTTCAGCTAAAGAAATTTGTCATTCTTAAGACACTGAAATATTATGAAGATACAACTCTAAAACAGAAAAACTGTTTTCTTGCATGGTTTATATACGTAGTAGAGGCTTCACTATAGAATGAATACAACATTTTTTTTAAGTTGTAAGAGCAGTTGTTTTAGGCTATGAGTTGATTTTACACAGAAGCAGCTGTCTAGTGCTGGAATAAACATGAGAGGTCATAATTAAAACAAATAAAATGAAAAATTAAAGTTAAAATTAAGTCTCAGACATAGTAGAAGCTTAAAGAGAAACGTTTAGGCAAAGAATTATTCTCAAGAACAAAAATTTTTAACTATTATCAAAGGATTAAGTAGATGGCTTATGATAATGAACAAAGCAGTAATTAAATTAATATAAGAGCTAATTACACAGTTGTAAAGGTTAATGTCTTGGTTTATATAAGTAAAGGACTTACTACAAGAATCATGAAGTTAAAATTGGATAATCAACCTCATTTCAAAACTAAAACTCCAACATATAAAGACTAGATCATATATTGAGAAATTACATATATTATAAATTATCAAATTACAAAAGGATTATTGCCGTTGTTTTCACCTTGGGGTAGAAAGGCTAAAGGAAGACTAGTATTTATTGAGTACTTTATAAACATTCTCCTTTGATCCTCTTAATAATGTCATAATTATAGAGATTCATGTTCTAAGAGTATATTTCTAAGGGAACGTTGGGTATCTATTAATAATAGATATTGTAATTCCCATTTCACAGACAAAGAAAGTAAAGTTCCAAGAGATTAAAGAACTTTCAAAAAATCACACAACGAAACCAGCAGTCAACGATCAAACTTAAGTTTAAAGTCTTAGGGGCTAATCACAAGGTAATGATAAAACAGTATTTACATATATCTGGAAAACAAAGTGTCAAAAACATGACAGAAAAAAGAACAAGTCAAAAAAAGTAAAAATAAATAAATAAAATCTGGATTCATACATTCCACCAAGTCATTCTTGGTTGCTGACTTTATTTTCTAAACTGGGTTCAAACAAGCTTCTAGTGATTTTAAAAATTTAATTCACCTTCAAACAGTGAAGGTTTGTCCCCTCATTTTACAGATAATGTCCAGAGAGATAAGGTGAAATGACCCAGGTAATTCAAAAGAGGATTTCTAAAAATATTTAAATCTATATCAGAATTATTAGCATAAGCATGGTCTTAAATTTGGCCTCACTTAAGGAGAGAACATTAATTCGAGTAGCACAATGTTAGAAGCCAGTCTACAGCATAGTGTAACAAAGCAGTTAAGAACAAAGCTCTGGAGTCAGACTGTTTGGGTTTGAATCTATATATTAGCAATCACTTGTTATGAAATCTTGGTTCTTTTTTTTTTTTTGAGACGGAGTTTCACTCTTGTTACCCAGGCTGGAGTGCAATGGCGCGATCACGGCTCACCGCAACCTCCGCCTCCTGGGTTCAGGCAATTCTCCTGCCTCAGCCTCCTGAGTAGCTGGGATTACAGGCATGCGCCACCATGCCCAGCTAATGTTTTGTATTTTTAGTAGAGACGGGGTTTCACCATGTTGACCAGGATGGTCTCTATCTCTTGACCTCGTGATCCACCCGCCTCGGCCTCCCAAAGTGCTGGGATTACAGGTTTGAGCCACCGTGCCCGGCCCGAAATCTTGGTTCTATGCCCCAGTTTCCTTATCTGTAAAATGATGTCCTCCCTCACAAGAGTGTTTAGAGCATTAAAGGATTTAATGTGTGAAGTACTTAGTGCTTTGAGTATTAAATGTGCCCAATAAATTGATACCCATTATTATGATTATCTTATAGTTGTTTTTCAAAGGCTAACCAGACAAATGCTAGAAATAGCCAAAGGGTGCCCATATTCTTGAACTCCAGAATAACGGGCTGCCACTCCAGCCCAGAGCACATCCTGGCTTGGAAGATCACAATGGCTGTTGGTTGGGAATCCACAGCTGCAGAAAACCAAATGGAAGGGGCCCTGAGAGTTTTAACCAGTTTCAAAAGGATTTTCGCCCAACCAGTATCCCCACCAAACTAACTAGTATAAATCTCTATAAGGAAAGCTTGGGTTTAGCTCTTTTGGAATTTCTAATGCAACTCTATTACAGAATTATTTATATATGGTCCAGAGGTGTCCAGGAACATTTAATTCAAGTCCTTTCCTCAGCATTTTATTTTACTGTGATTACAATAAAGTCTCCCAAAGAATACGCAAACAACTTAGAGTAAATCCCACAATGGAAGAAACTCTAAGAGAGTAGGATCTTGATACATCACTTTATTTGCATAGATTCAGTGTAGTGCTCAGCATGCAGCAAATTCAAATTTTGCTTTTTGGAATTTTCTTGGAATTTTTTTTCCCAAATATTTTTGATCCATTGTTGGTTGAATCCACTGATCTGGAACCCCCAGATACAAAAGGCTGACTGTATATTAAACTGTGATTATCTTATCTCTGTTAATATAATTTGCTAATTACTGGTATTTCAGTAAATACAAACTTTATTAGTGAGGCAGAAACTAAAGTAACTTCAAATTGTATCATATAAGAAAACTACATTAACCAATACAAGGCACATTCTACATATAATTTAAAAATATTTACAGACTACCCCCCAAAAAATCATTCTTCCATGGAGCCTAGGTTAAGTAAAATCATAATAAATATAGAATCCAACTAGATGCAGTGGGTGGCTCACGCCTGTAATCCCAGCACTTTGGAAGGCCGAGGGTGGATCACGAGATCAGGAGTTCAAGCCAGCCTGGCCAAAATGGTGAAACTCTTCTCTACTAAAAATACAAAAATTAGCTGGGCATGGTGACAGGAGCCTGTAATCCCAGCTACTTGGGAGGCTGAGACAGGAGAATGGCTTGAACCAGGGTGGGAGAGGTTGCAGTGAGCCGAGATTGAGCCACTGGACTCCAGCCTGGGCGATAGAGTGAGACTCTGAAGAAAAGAAAAGAAAGAAAAAGAAAAAGAAAAAGAAAAGAAAAAGAAAAAGAAAAAGAAAAGAAAAGAAAAGAAAAGAAAAGAAAAGAAAAGAAATATAGACTCCACTAACTTAGAATAACTGAGTAAAAAGTTTGTTCCACTGTGAAAACTGCAGGGTTTTGTTTTGTTTTACAACTAAGGTACAAGAACATAAAAGATTCCTTAAATATGCCCTCAAATGATACTGTAATATGCAGTATGGCCAACTATGAATTAAATTGACCTCTAACACATTTCAATTTATCTACTAATAACATTTTTCTATTTGGCTTTAACATGTACTATATTAGAATGGAATAAGAGTATTTCTTTATATCACTTTTGGTATGCTTGGAAGAACAATGGACAACTGGAGATAGCAGTTAATCTAGCTCCTAGCAGTAAACACCTGTGTGACTTTGGCCAAGCACTTAACCTCTACCTTATTTTCTCATTTGTAAAACAGAGAAGAGAATATATGCCAACTTTCAAAGAAATATCAGGAAGATCAGGTAAGAATGTGGAGAAAAGCATTAACTTTCTTTTAATTTTAAGAAAATTATAATTTGAATTCTTTTAATAAAGATTGGACTTCCTTCAAATATTCTGAATTAGTACAGGACGCTTGCTCATCTTCTGGACTACTTGGCCATCTTCTCAAAATAAGTTTTTATTTTTAAATTAAGACATGCTACTGTGCCAATCATAATTGGATATTGCTGAAAATGTTATAGTCTTGTTTGAATAATTCTCCAAATCCAAGTCATTTTCACGTAATCAAAAAAAAAAAAAATTTACATAAATGTGAGACTTGTGAACATCATGATAATTTATTTCAACTTACTCTTTTTTTCTACGACCATGAAAAAAACTGGCCCATTCAAAGCATGTCTTTTTGCTTCCAACCCAAAATACAGAGGGAATGCCAACTATGAGAGCCATCAGGTATTTCATCAGAAAGAGAATCAAGTCTGGACGACTCATTTGAGTAACCTAGAAGAGGAGAAAGAAAAACATCTTAAATATATAAAAATAACTTTCTATGAAAGACCACTATAAAATCTTTTAAATAAAGTGAGAGTAAAATAATTCTACAAATTTGATGTTTTCATTTGTAAGGTTTAATAGGTTATTTTCTTGTTAAGTGGAAAAAATACACTCCTGAAAATTTGACAATAAATTTATACATTGAGCCAGATCTATCTACCTAGATAGATAGAAGATAGATATTTGGCTGATATTAGCCATCTTCTAAACTAGGAAAGAATGGAGATCTTATGTACAATAGCAGTGGGGGCAGTGGTGATGTAGATGGACTTTTTAAAAGAGTAATGTGAAAATAAGATGCCATAGAAGGAAAAACTGACAGGTTTGACTACTAAAAATTTAAAACTTCTACAGAACAAGAAGCCTTAAATCAAATTAACAGAATGACTAACTACAAATATTAACTGTATCAATCAAAAAGGCAAATCTAAGAAAAAGAAAATGAAGAATGAGCCAGGTGTGGTGACTGAAGCCTATAATCCCAGCACTTTGGGAGGCCGAGGCAGGCAGATCATCTGAGGTCAGGAGTTCAAAACCAGCCTGGCCAACATGACACAATGCTCTCTCTACTAAAAATACAAAAATTAGCTGGGCGTGGTGGTAGGCACCTGTGGTCCCAGGTACTTAGGAGGCTGAGACAGGTAAATTGCTTGAGTCGGGGAGGTGAAGATTGCAGTGAGTCAAGATCACGCTACGGCACTCCAGCATTGAGTGACAAAGTGGGACTCTGTCTCCAAAAAAAAGAAAGAAAGAAAAAAAAGAAAAAAGAAATAAAGCATTTATAAGACAAAAAAAAAAAAGTCACAGAACTAATAAACCCAAAGTTGGTTATTTGAAAAAGCAATAGGCCAGACTCTAGTCTAATCAAAACAACAAAGGGAAGAAAACAGCTGAACACACAGACACAGAAATAATAACAAAACAGATATAAATAGAGAAAAACTAAAACAGATACAAATAGAGAAAAATTAAAGAATCTTTAAAAGATTACTTTGCTCAATTCCAGGCAAATAAACTTAAAAAACAATGGATACAAATGATAGGAAAACGTAAAATTGACGCCAGAGGAGATTAAAAAAAAAAAATTGAACAGATAATTATAGAATAAAGTTGTCAAAGAGCTACCTCCTCTCAGAAAGCACTAGACCTAAAAGTTTCACAGGAAAATTCTAATAAGCCATTAAAGAACATATAATTTTTTTTTTTGAGACGGAGTTTCGCTTTTGTTACCCAGGCTGAAGCGCAATGGCGTGATCTCAGCTCACTGCAACCTCTGTCTACTGGGTTCAAGCAATTCTCCTGCCTCAGCCTCCCGAGTAGCTGGGACTACAGGCGTGCACCACCATGCCCAGCTAATTTTTGTATTTTTAGTAGAGACGGGGTTTCACCATGTTGACCAGGATGGTCTAGATCTCTTGACCTCGTGATCCACCCATCTCGGCCTCCCAAAGTGCTGGGGTTACAGGCATGAGCCACTGCGCCCCGCCAAGAACATATAATTTCAAATTGTCTGAAAACACAGAAAAAGGAAACTATTAAAATTATTTATATAAAGCAAGCAAAAAATTGTACTTAACAAAGGCTCCATAAAGAAAGAAAATTATTTATTTATGTCTCATTTAGGAATTTGTATGCAAACAGAATTTAACAGCAAATTAAAAGAATATGCCAGGACCAAACAGGGGAATGCAAGGATGGTTCAACATTAGTAAATTTATTTATAAATTCAATATATTATTAGATCAAAGGGAAAACATATAATCATCTTCATAAATGCCACAAAGGCATTTGACAAAAGTATTCATTCTTGATTATTAAAAACTGTAATAAAATACAAACAGATGATGGTGAAGTACTTAAAGACACTGTATCTGTATTTCAATGTATCTCAATCCAAAAGCAAACTTCATGCTTAATGGAAATACCAAAAGCCACCAGAAATATTTTCATTAAAATATGGAATACAAGAAGAGTATCTACTGCCACCACTCTTAGTAAACCAGTTGCAACAGCTCTAGACTGCAATTAGATAAAAGAAATAAAGGTTATAAAAACTAGAAAGGAGGAGGCAATGTGATCATTATTTATAAATAATGTAATTTTACACCTGGAAAAACTAAGAGAATAAAGTAAAAGCTATTATAAATTATAAGCAGGGTTGCTAGGTATGAAATAAAATACGTAAATAACTTTCATACATATAAATATCAATTAGTAGCTGTAAGAAAGAAAATTCTTCATTTACCATTGTTATGGGCTAAATTGTCTCCCCTATCCAAATTCATATGTTGAAGCCCTAACTCCCAGTACCTGAGAATGTGATTGTATTTGGAAGCGGGGACTTCAAAGAGGTAATCAAGGTTATGTGCATGGATCCTAACCCAATATGACTAGTATCCTTAGATGAGGAGGAAATGTGGACATAAAGACACCAGGGGTATGTACACACAGACAAAAGACCATATGAGGACACAGCAAGCAGGTTCCCATCTACAAGCCAAGGAGAGAGACCTGAGAGGAAACCAACCCTGCCAGCACCTTCACCTTGGACTTCCAGCCTCTAGAACTGTGAGCAAATTAGTTTCTATTGTTTCAGCTACCCAGTCTGTATCTCATTACGGTAGCCTTAACATACAAATACAAACTATAACAAAGGAGACAAAACACCTAAGAATAAATTTAATAAGAAAAATGAGTGATCTATTTGAAGACGTTATAAAACACACCCCACTTCAAACATGTTCTTAGTTAGAATTTATCATAAGAATGCAGATTCTCCTTGATTTAGTTATTGAATTTGACACAATCCCAAAATTCCAATAAAAATACCAGAGTTATTTGAGCATTAAGACAAGCTGATTTTAAAGTTTATATGGAAAAACAAGTAAGAACAAACAGGAAAGTCCTGAAAGAGAAGAGAAATATATCATTAAGCTATAATAATTAAAACTGTGTAATTACAGAACACTATTTAATGTAAGCAGTATTAAAGTAAGTGATATTTCAAACCATTCAGAAAAAATGTGTTTATTCAATACATGGATTCTGGACAGGCTTCTAGAAAAAAACAGGGGCAAAGCCATACGATATTTCAAAACTAGATGAATTTCTAAAAGAGAAAATTCAGACCGGGTGCAGTGGCTCATGCCTGTAATCCCAGCACTGATGGAGGCTGAGGCAGGTGGTTCACTTGAACCCAGGAGGCAGAGGCTTCATCGTGCCACTGTACTCCAGCCTGGGCGACAGAGTAAGAGCTTGTCTTAAAGTAAATAAATAAAAACAAAAATTCAAATGTAAGAAAAAAATTAACAACAAAAAAGAAACCATAAACTTAAAGTTCTAGATGAAAGCTTTTCTATCGGGAAGAGAGGTGAAGAGTGACTTTCTAACAATGACACAAAACTTAGAAGCCATCAAGGGTTGGTTGTGGTGGCTCATGTCTGTAATCCCAGCACTTTGGGAGGCCCAGGCGAGTGGATCATGAGGTCAGGAGTTCAAAACCAGCCTGGCCAATATGGTGAAAACCTATCTCTACTGAAAATACAAAAATTAGCTGGGCGTAGTGACATGCACCTGTAGTCCCAGTTATTTGGGAGGCTGAGGCAGGAGAACCGCTTGAACCCAGGAGCTGCGGTTGCAGTGAGATTACGCCACTGCACTCCAGCCTGGGCGACAGAGTGAAACTCCGTCTTGAAAACAAACAAACAAAAAAAGCTATTAAAAAGAGACAAGTGTGGCTACATAAAACCCCACATTTCTGCATGGCCATAACTATTGTAGCAACAGCCAAAAGACAATTAAAAAGTTGATATAAAATTGTTGCAAATTATATGGCAGATAAAAGGGCTAATTTTGTTAATGAATAATAAACTCCTACAACTAAATAAAAACCCATGACCTAAAGAAAAATAGGCAAAATATATGAACAATTTAAGAAAAACAAAAGACAAATCTAGAGCTCAGATTCATAGTTAAATTATATGCTGGCTCTATTTTTAACCTATCAAACAGGTAAGATCCAAGAGTCTGACAATATATTGCATTAGCAAATGTACAGACAAATACTCTCATATACTGGAGATGGAGAGGTAAATTCATAAACCTCTATAGAAGACAATTTGGCAATGTCAAAGTTATACCTTTTGATTAACAATTATTTTACAAATATATGCTACAGATAATTCATATATATGTGAAATGATGTATATACAAGTATTGTACATATATCATATACCAACAGTAAAATATTAGAAGCAATATGATTTATCCACTCAATGGAATACTATGAGGGCAAGAAAAGATACTGAGGAAGCCTTTCTAGTTTGGTATTGATCTCCAAAATATATCATTAAATGACAAGAGCAAGGTGGGGGAAGTGTGTATGGGAGCTACCGAGTAAAAAAGAGGGAGCAAAGGAATATGCTTGCTTATACATGCATGAACATCTCTGAAAAGAGGATATACAAATTCCTTGTAAAATTCCAAGTTACCCTTGAGAGGCACTGGGAAGCCGGGAAATACAGGTGATGATAGAAGGGAGACTTTTCCCATACACTTTTGTAGCTTTTGGGTTTAGAACCATTAAAAAATTTTAAGAATAAAGAAACAGAATTTTTTAAATGTATATATGAAGATTCTAAATATAAAAATAAGTGTGGGATGGGGCACTGGGAAACACCCTCATTGTTGGTAAACTGGTATAACCTTACTAGTACACAATCTTGTAAAACTTATAAAAAATGTAAATGTGTATTCCATTTGATTCAGTAATTCTATTTCAAGAAATAGCATCCTAAAGAAATAGATCAATAATAGGAGATTGTTTAAATTATGGTATATACAAATGACCAAATATACAGCCATTCAAAAAATGATAACGTAAATGAAAAAAGGAGAGTACAGACAGTGGTATGCTGGTAATTGTTCAACAACTGGCTCTTTGGGTCAAGGGAAGCCCTGATTTGCAGCATCTGCCAATTTCAACGGTCATTTTCTTTCTTTCTTTCTTTTTTTGAGACGGAATCTCACTCTGTTACCAGGCTGGTGTGCAGTGGCCCAATCTCAGCTCACTGCAACCTCTGCCTCCTGGGTTCAAGCAATTCTCCTGCCTCAGCCTCCTGAGTAGCTGGGATTATAGGTGCACGCCACCATGTCCCGCTATTTTTGTATTTTTAGTAGAGTTGGAGTTTCACTATGTTGGCCAGGATGGTCTCCATCTCTTGACCTTGTGATCCGCCTGCCTCAGCTTCCCAAAGTGCTGGGATTACAGGTGTGAGCCACCATGCCGAGCTCAATGGTAATTTTCTTTTTTTTTTTTTAATTTTTAAAAAATTCTTTAATTTTTTTATTTTTATTTTTTTATTTTTTAAATTTTTCTTATTGCATTTTAGGTTTTGGGGTACTTGTGAAGAACATGCAAGATTGTTGCATCTTGTGGTCTCAGAGTAGTCTGACTTCTTACTAGAGGCCGATCTCTCCCAGAGCAGGCATTCCAAGAGATCTTGGCAAAGCCTTGGGGTCATACAGAATCACTTCTGCTGTCTCCTACTAATCAAAGGCAAGTCACAGTGCTAGCCTGATTTAAGGAAAGGGGACTGACTACTCAAGAAAGAGCAAGAGATGTGGTTCTCTGGTTGGAGGCAGGGGTCTACATCGCTCTGAAGAGTAGCTACCATAGTGATTGCTACAAAGGGTTGGCATGTTTGTCCCCTCCAAAACTCACATTGAAACCTAAACCTCAGTGGGGGAGTATTCAGAGGTGAGGCCTTTAAGAGGTAATTGGGCCATGAAGGCTCTGCCTCATAAACAGACTAATAGGTTATCACAGGAGCAGGACAGGTGGCATTATAAGAGGAAGAAGAGGGACTGAACTAGCACCCTGAGCCCTCTCGCTATGTAATGCCCTGCATCAACTCAGGACTCTGCAGTTCCCATCAGGAAGAAGGTCCTCACCAGATGCGCCCCTCAACCCTGGACTTCTCAGCCTCCGTAACTGTAAGAAATAAATTCCTTTTCTTTAAAAATTACCCAGTTTCAGGTATTCTGTTATATTCAACAGAAAGCAGACTAGGACACATAGAGACTAAAAAGTATGTAAAAATGTAAATTGTGGTTACATTGATTCGCAGGGGTAAGGGGGTTTTCCTGTTTCATCATTTTCTTCCCATATATTTTCAACTTTTTAAAAAGTAGAAAAGACTATATGTATATAATCAAAACTGACAAAACATTTAACCAGGAAAACTTATACTGTATTAATGGAATGCCAAAAGCTCATGAGATACAATGTAAATTTACATTATGATAGATAGCAAATGTTCTACAAATAAATTTCTCTAAGAAATTATCAAAAATTATACTGATATTTAATCTACAGTACACAGTGAATATTATAAATATGTAAAGTAACCTATATAAATAAATCCATGATCAACTAGATAGAAAACATGATAAATCTGTAAATGAATCAGTACCTAGGACTTATATTCTGCATACACACACACACATCCTTTCTTGCATTTTCCAACATGTATTCTCTAATACGGCATACTACTTCTTAAAGGTGGATATTCACATAATATTAAGGTGGAACACATGAATGTAGTAGATAACATAGGCTGAAAAGCATAAAGTACTTAGAACTGTGTTTGACACTTAATAAATATTCAAAAATGTGTCTCAGGGGCACCACTATCCCAGAATACATTTAAAGGCAATCCATAGTAAGATATTCTGTGGTAAAATAAAATTTGGGTATTATGAGCCTCCCACCCCCGCCCCCCTCCGGAGGGATTATACATTAGTATATTAAAGGTTCTGGGAAGTCCTGAAGAACTGTTTATCTTCGTTTAGCTCAGTGTTTTCTATGCTGATAGATACATTTCCCGACTGAAAATTAAGGAGTTGGAATAGGTAAATTCTAAGGTTTATTCTAATAGCCTATGAGCCCTATTAATCTCGAAAAACTTTATAGGGAAATTAGAGACTAGTTTTGCTACAAAAGTTATTTTCCTTTTCCAGGATTCAAAAATCTATCATATTAGTTAAAATATACATGTGAACCATGACTATATACTTTTTTTTTTTTTTTGGCTCACAAAAGAGAACATCTCATAAAAGTGGAGTGTGGGCCAGGCACGGTGGCTCAAGCCTGTAATCCCAGCACTTTGGGAGGCAGAGGCAGGCAGATCAGTTGAGGTCAGGAGTTGGAGATCAGCCTGGCCAACATGGCGAAATACCGTCTCTACCAATATATAAAAATTAGCCAGGTGTGGTGGCAGGTACCTGCAATCTCAGCTACTCGGGAGACTGAGGCAGGAGAATCACTTGAACCTGGGAGGCGGAGGTTGTAGTGAGCTGAGATTGCACAACTGCACTTCAGCCTGGATGACAGAGCAAGACTGCGTCTCAAAAAAAAAAAGTGGAGTGTGGTAAGGGGAAGAATGAGAGCTGGGAAACACACTTCAAATCACATTTGCTTATACCCAATAAATGGCGAGAAAACAAGGACTGACTGAAGAAAAATGATAATTTGTAAAGAGGTGACTTACATAAGTAATACTATGAAGAGGAAGAAGGTAAAGAATATGAAAATTAAAACTAATACAATTGTAATGAAAGAAAGATAAAGACAGCTAATCAGAGTTGATCACAGAATTAGAACAATTGGGTGATGTGAAGAGCAATGGCCTGAGCAATGTGACATGGGTCAAATCACTTTTTAATAAAATAAGAAGCTTCAACTTAATGATTTTGAGGTTGCCCTCAATTCTAGATGACTGATTCTAGAGTCTAAATCCTATACTTATAGATCCAGTCTTATCCCTTTGTTTTACGGATGCAATCAAACTCTAGGGAAGTGAACTGATCTGCAAGGTCACACAGCTAATTAACTGAGTCACTTAAATACTGTGTGCTACTGTGACCGGATACAAAAGATATATCAGCAAATGAGTCAGAAAATTCCCTGCCCTTGTTGAACTTACATTCTAGAGCAGGGTAAGGAAGCAGTGCTGTCAATGTACAGGAACTAACGAAATCTTATAATTTCAGATAGTAATAAGAACTAGGTTAAAAAAACAAGGCAGTGTGTAGGTATGGTATGGTGGTGAATGAGGCAAGATTTTATTTTGTTTTTTGAGACAGAGACTCACTCTGCTGTGCCCAGGCTGGAGTACAGTGACAGGATCTTGGCTCACTGCAACCTCCTCCTCCTGGGTTCAAACGATTTTTCTGCCTCAGCCTCCCACGTAGCTGGGATTACAGGCATGCACCATCACACACAGCTAATTTTTTTTATTGTTAGTAGAGATAGAGTTTCACCATTTTGGCCAGGCTGGTCTCAAACTTCCGACCTCAGGTGATTTCCCAACCTCAGCCTCCCACAGTGCTAGGATTAAGACGTGAGCCACAGTGTCCGGCCAGTAAGCAACTTTAGATCAAAATGGTCAGTAAAGGCTTCTTCAAGGACATGACGTTTAAGTAGGGATTTAGGCGGAAGAAACAGGAGTAACAATAATCCTGACAGAACAAGTTTCTTGTCTCTAAAGAATAACAAGGAGGCCAGCTGGGCTAAAAGTGAGCATGGATGGAGGAGAAATGGTAGGAGATGAAGTCAAAGAAGGAGGCAGGGTTCAAGTCATATATGGCATTGCAGGGAATGGTTAAAAAAAAAAAGAAAAAAGAAAAAAAAAGATTTTATTCTAAGAGTAATAGGAAGCCACTGAAGGGTTTTGTTCAAACAAACAAAATGATCTCACTTACGTTTTAAAAACTCCCTCTGGCTACTGTGTTGAAAATAAACTAAAGAAACAAAAGTAGAAGCAAGAAGATGGATAGGAAGGCCACTGTGAATTACTGAATGGCTTGGACTAAGGTAGAAGTGGAGGTAATGAGAAGCTGAAGGATTGGATCTGAGGTATGTGAGAAAGACAGGGCTCAAAAATAGCTCCAAATTTGGGTCTGAGCAAGTAGTGGATGATGATACCATTCACTGAATGGGGCAGAACTGGGAACAGGATGCAGGAAGCAGACGAGAAAAATTCAGAGATGTGTTTTAGACATACTAAGTTTAAAATGCTTCGTAGACTTTCAAAAGGAAGTGTCATGTAAATAGATATTCTGGAGCACAAAAAGAAGGCTGGGCTGTACAGTCTAAAACACGGGAATGGATAAGATTACACAGAAAAAAGGAGAAGGCAAAGAAAACAGAGCCTAGGAGAGAAACCCTAAAATATCTTCCGACTTTGATTCTTTAGTGCCTGCACCTTAACCTGCATTGTCTGTGTAAATTAGAAACATTGTTCACATAACATAAATGCTTGAATAAGAGGGAAGGACCAATAAAAACAAAATCAGTAACAACCAAAACCTCCAATTAGGCAAGATTTGGAAGACAGCAGGGATGTAACACAGAACATTTTTTATTACAGGGTTCTGGTTAAAGCCAAAATTCCAGAGAAGACAATTCAGCACCTGCCCACGGCAGGGATACAGGGAAAAAGCAACTCAATCAACACCTGTTTTTTGAAGATGCCATAGGCAGAGTGTTGGAGCCAGAGGGCCAAGACACTGAGGAAGAACAGCCAATCTACTACTATACAGAAAGAGTGTCCCCTTATAAATGAAGAACAAAGAAGAAGAGGGAGAATATTATCTACTTCTAAATCACACAGAGACACAAAATGGTGAGGTAGTTAGTACGTAAAACAGGCCATATACTAGCTAGAAAGGCAAAGCCCACTAAAGAGAAAAATATTGAAATAAAGGAAATGGAATACAGTGTTTACTTTTTATTTTTAAAAAGTCCTATAATAAACCGAATGTCTACAGTGTTTATTTATTTATTGACAGGATCTCACTCTGTCACCCAGCCTGCACTGCAGTGGTGCAGTCACAGCTCACTGCAACATCCACCTCCTGGGTTCTCCTGCCTCAGCCTCCTAAGTAGCTGGGATTACAGGTACCCATCACCATGCCCAGCTAATTTTTCTATTTTTAGTAGACACGGGGTTTCACCATGTTGGCCAGGCTGGTCTCAAACTCCTGACCCGTCTTGGCCTCCCAAAGTGCGGGATTACAGGGGTGAGCCACGGCACCAGGCTATAAAATTTTTAAAGAAAAAACTCACCTGCCGGGTGCAGTGGCTCATGCCTGTAATCCAAGCACTTTGGGAGGCCGAGGTGGATGGATCACGAGGTCAAGAGTTAGAGACCATCCTGGCCAACATGGTGAAACCCCGTCTCTACTAAAAAGTACAAAAATTAGCTGGTCGTGGTGGCACGCCCCTGCAGTCCCACCTACTCGGGAAGCCAAGGTAGGAGAATTGCTTGAACCTGGGAAGCGGAGGTCGAAGTGAGCCGAGATCGCGCCACTGCACTCCAGCTGGGCGCCACAGTAAGACTCTGTCAAAAAAAACAAAACAAAACAAAAAAAAAACCTCACAAAATATTTCAATTCCTTGCATAATTAAAATAGACAAATAAGAAAACTTTCAACTATTCTTGTATAAGTATTCCTGAAAACACTATATTCCTAGTGATGTTATATCATCCTCACAATTGAAAAAACTTACCGGATGTATTTCTTTTTTTTTTTGAGACGGAGTTTTGCTCTTGTTACCCAGGCTGGAGTGCAATGGCGCTATCTCGGCTCACCGCAACCTCCGCCTCCTGGGTTCAGGCAATTCTCTTGCCTCAGCCTCCTGAGTAGCTGGGATTACAGGCACGTGCCACCATGCCCAGCTAATTTTTTGTATTTTTAGTAGAGACGGGGTTTCACCATGTTGATCAGGATGGTCTCGATCTCTTGACCTCGTGATCCACCCGCCTTCGGCCTCCCAAAGTGCTGTGATTACAGGCTTGAGCCACCGCGCCCGGCCCGGATGTATTTCTTTAATCTAGCTGGAGAATACCCGGTAAAGAAGGGAGACATCGACATCTGCTTACTGTAAGCCGTGCGTCTTGACGACTGTCTTGGTTCTACAACAGCCTAGCGAGCTATAAATAGCCTACATTCACCATCTTCTGAATCACAGATCTCCACTAACACTGCTATGAGTTAATCTATAGAACTGCAATAAATCTTTTCAACCATCATATAAAAAAATTTACCTGTATTTTGATTTTTCTATTTGGATACATAATCCACCAAAGACCCCGGGGTTTAAATTATTTTTAATTAAATAGAAAAAAAGTTACTCATGTTAAGGAGGAAAAATACTCTGCCAAAAAAGAAAACCACTTAAGGTATATATTTTTATTATTGTGGTGGCCTAAATTCAATACATGTTTTTGATACCTTAGTTTTGAATCGGGTTAGCAGAGTCCTTGGTTTCTTTCCCTATCAAGAGGAATCTATACTTTACTAATAGAAGTACACATTGTATTGGGTTTGCATGCATGCATGCATGCATGCATTCATTCATTCATTTATTTATTGGAGACAGTCTTGCACTGTCCTCAGGTGCCAGGCTGGAGTGCAGTGGCACAATCTCGTCTCAGTGCAACCTCTGCTTCCCGGATTCAAACAATTCTCCTGCCTCAGCCTCCCGAGTAGCTGGGACTATAGGCGTGTGCCACCACACCCAGCTAATTTTTGTATTTTAGTAGAGACGGGGTTTCACCATGTTGGCCAGGATGGTCTCTATCTCTTGACCTTGTGATCTGCCCGCCTCAGCCTCCCAAAGTGCTGGGATTACAGGTGTGAGCCACCACTTATACCAAGCCTATGGTCACCTAAAGCCCATATAAAAATGAACTATTGATCAGGTTCATAACAGTCTGTCATACAACTGGTAACTTGACAACAGTTTCTGAATGGAAGTCTTCTGATTCCCATTTCTGTGTACTTTTTAACTATACTACACTACACTGCTTATCAACCTTTACTGTTATTATGCTTTGAAAAGTCACCTACTTGCCCTATCAAATATAAAGGCTTATTATGTGATAGAAATTAAGACAATGTAGCACAGGGACAGAAAAATAGACCCTGGAATAGAACAGCAAAACAAATTTCACAAATGGGAACTTGATATATGACTAAGGCAGTATTATACATCAGCAGAGAAAAGATGAACTAGTTAGTCAATGGTGCATGCAACCTAGATATGACACATGCGCAGTTCACAACAGGATTTGTGACCCTATGAGAAACTAATGCTGCTGCTTACCTGTCAGGAGACTCAGGCAGTAATGCAAGTAATGGGGAGTAAATACAGACAACGCTTTGCAGGCTCACCCACCACTCACCTCCTGCTGTGTGGACCTATACTGGTCTGTGGCCTGAGGGTAAGGGATCTCTGCTATAGAGTACATAATTGTTATATTCCTTAAGGTATTTTTTATTTTTACTAGGGTTTCCCATATTTTTTTAAAGGAACAAGAGAGTAAGAACTAAAAAATAACTTTGTTAGTCACAGAACGATCTGATTTCCATGTTTATTTTCTCCTACTAGGCTATGAACTCCGGCAGGGCAGAGGCTATATTTTATTCACAGTTGCTTCTCCAGCAACTGTCAATATGGCAGAATAGTACACATGTAACAAATGGTTTTGAATTAATGAATCAATTTTACAAAAAGGGAAAAAACAAGTTGTGGTTTATGGGAGAATAGTTTCCAGATTCATTTAATATTAGACCTTATAGATTATTCAATCCCCTAAAATTTTAGAGATGAAGAAATTATAAACTTAGTGACTAGCCTAAACATACAAAACTAGTTAAGAGATACAGCCAGAACTAGGTGATGTCTCTCCAAATACTCACACCTGTGTTTTCTGGATACGAAGAGGTGTAAAATGATGTTAAGTCTGTAGGCTTTGGAATCAGTTCACATCTCAGCTCTGTAACTTACTATATGACTTCGGATAAACTGTATAAATATATGAGACTTAGTTTCTTAATTGGTAAAAGTGAGTACAATGTAACTTACTGGGCTAATGTGAGGATTAAATGAAATGATGTGTATAAATTGTTGAGCATAGGACATGACACACGGCATATAACTTAAAAAAACTAGAGGCCGGGCGCAGTGGCTCACGCCTGTAATCCCAGCACTTTGGGAGGCCGAGGTGGGCGGATCACGAGGTCAAGAGATTGAGACCATCCTGGCTAACACGATGAAACCCCATCTCTACTAAAAATACAAAAAAATTAGCTGGGCGTGGTGGCATGTGCCTGTAGTCCCAGCTACTTGGGAGACTGAGGCAGGAGAATTGCTTGAACCCGGGATGCGGAGGTTGCAGTGAGCCGACGTTGTGCCAGTGTATTCCAGCCTGGCGCCTGGTGACAGAGTGAGACTCTGCCTCAAAAAAAAAAAACTAGAAGCCACTATGATTATTAAACTATGTTGCCTCTACTCTACTATTCTCATAAAATACTGAAATTATTTCCTTAAATTTGTGTGGTATTCAAAGATTACTGGAAATATGCCTTATTGACATGTGATTATAGTGACATATTAGAATTCATTTTTATTTATTTACTATAGTGACAACAGTACTACATAAAATTCTTTTTTTTTGAGGGGGCGGGGGGCACAGAGTTTCACTCTCGTTGCCCAGTGAGCAGTGCAATGGTGAGATCTCAGCTCACTGCAACCTCTGCCTCCCAGGTTCAAGCGATTCTCCTGCTTCAGCCTCCTGCATAGCTGGGATTACAGGTGTATGCCACCATGCCTCTAAATCTTTTGTATTATTAGTAGAGATGGGGTTTCATCATGTTGGCCAGGCTGGTCTCAAACTCCATACCTCAGGTGATCCACCCGCCTTGACCTCCCAAAGTGCTGGGAATACAGCTGTGAGTCACCACGCCCAGCCTATATTGAATATTTTTAATCTTATTATGCAGTAGAGTAAAAGGATGATCCTCAAAAGTAGCAATGATAATCCAACAGTGACAGTTTATATGGGACAAAAAAAGTCCTAGGTCACCAACCACTGTTATAAAAGAATGATTAAACATGACATAGAGTAATGCTTGCTGTAGATGAGGGGTCAACAAACTACAGCCTGGAGACCAAATCTGTCACAATGTCTGTTTCTACAAATAAAGTTTTATTAGAATACTTCCTTCCATTATCTGACATACTGTCTATGGCTGCTTTTGCACCACAGCAGCAAAGCTGAGTAGTTCCAACAAAAACCAATGGCCAGCAATGCCTAAAATACTAATTACCTGATTCTTTACAGGTAGTTTGCCATGCCCTACTGTAGATAATGGCAAGTACACTGAATTTTTTCCTAAAAATGTGTAAGCCATTTGCATACCAGTTATTTCTGTGTTAAGACTTACACTAAACACACAACTTAGGTTATTCTGTTTAACAGAGACCAGAAAAATAACTTGCATATTTTACCATATTTATTCAAAAGTGTCATTTGACAGCATTTTACAACCAGTACGTAACAGTATTAACAGTTTCTATAAATTTCTATAATAGTCTATGTTTCCTTCATATTCTATTCTGTAATATTTTCTGGCAAAACAAGAGATATAGAATATTTTTTTCAGGGAATTCTCACTCTTTTCCTCTCTGACAGAAACTAAACAATTTTGAGGTTTGGCCCTAGGAAGTCATACGCAGGCCGGATATTTACCAATTTAAGGATTAGTAGCAAAAAAAAAAAAAAAAAAAAAAAGGTTAGTAGCACTACATGGTTTATAAAAAAAGAATTACTCATTGTCTAATGTTGGAAGCGTAAAACATACCCATTTCCCTCATGGTCCTTTCATAAACAATTCTCATGCCTTTCGGAACTGCCTGGTAAAGGGAAAGACTCATCAGAAAATGAAGCTAAAAATCATAACAAATTAGATTTAATGTTACTCTGCTATTTTTGTATTTTTCTGAATCAAGCCTAGATAAAACAGCAGATGGGATGCCTTTTGTGCTCAGAAGAATAGAAATAATATTTTTTGTTTGTTTTCTATAAAGTTTTTCTTTTTTTTTTTTTTTGAGACAGGGTCTCCCTCTGTCGCCCAGGCTGGAGTGCAGTGACATGATCTCGGCTCACTGCAAATTCCACCTCCTGGGTTCAAGCAATTCTCCTGCTTCAGCCTCCTGAGTAGCTGGGATTATAGTGCGTGCCACGACAGCCCAGCTAATTTCTGTATTTTTAGTAGAGATGGGGTTTCACCATATTGGTCAGGCTGGTCTGGAACTTCCAACCTCAGCTGATCTGACAACCTTGGCCTCCCTAAATGCTGGGATTAAAGGTGTGAGCCACTGTGCCAGGCCTATAAAAGTAATTTTTAAAGAATTCTACAAATGGCTCTAATGTGAATTTGACAGTCTTGGCTAAGCTGCTTGTACTGTGGTAACACATTTCTGTGACTGAAATAAAAGTTCTAGTGTCAAAATTCCTTGGGACATACTGCATTAAATTAGATGGATCAAAGAGATGGAAAAAAATGAAGAAGCATTTTAGGAAAGGAAGGAAACGTGCTTTTCAAAAATCAATGTTTAAAAGAAAAAAATGATGACTCTCAAGAATTACATATTTGTAGTAATAGGAGTTAATATCAAAACTTTACTTTGGGCAAAGCACTCTGGTAAGAGGTTTAAATTTCTCATTTAATCTTCATTGCCACCCATGAGGTAGATATTACTGTATTCAACATATTATTTTCTGAATTGTTTTTCTTTTAAGAGGCAGGGTTTTACCATGTTGGCCAGGCTGGTCTCAAACTCCTGATCTCAAGTGATCTACCTGCCTCAGCCTCCCAAAGTGCTGGGATTACAGGGATGAGCCACCACATCTGGCCTATTTTCTGCATTTTATATGAAGAAATGGTAGTAACAAATCATAAACCCAGCCCGTTTGACTTTAAAGCCCATATTTTTAACGAATATTATATAAAATTCAAATTCTTTTCCAAAAATAACAAGAATCTTTGAGAATTCTTTCATCCTATGAAAGAATCTATGTAACTCTTTCATAGGATGCTTTGAGACTCTTAAAAGGCACTAGAGAAAATTATTATTAGATGAAAAAACCTCCAAATATCTACAAAATTACTAATATGTTATTTAAAAATACACAATATAAAAAAGTATTCTAGAAATAAACTTCAGTTTTTAAACTGTGCAATAAATATTACTCTGATTACTGACTATATTTCATAACTAATTCACAATTTAGGCATTCAATGCTACTTTTCAAGTATTATTTAATAAACATTAAAACTGAGTGTTCTCGCTAAAAATGGTTATATAATATTTTAAAATCTAAGTAGTGACATCAAAAACAATGAGAGGGTGAAAGACTGTCATAGCCAAGAGGAGGCCAAGGAGATATGACTACTAAATGTCATCTCCTGGGTGGGATCTTAGAACAGAAATAGGACATTAGATAAAAACTAAGGAAATGTGAATAAAGTATGGACTTCAGTTAATTATAATGTATCACTATTGGTTAGCCAACTATAACAGATGTACCATAGTAATATAAGATGTTAACAACAAGGAAAACTGGTACAAGACATATGGGAACTCACTGTGTTATCTTCACAATTTTTCTGTCAATCTAAAACTGTGCTAAAACCTAGAATTTTATTTAGAAAACAGCAAAAAAGCCAGTAAAATTGTTTTCTGCAAGCACACTCGTTTTAAAGATTTTAAAATACTTTACACCCAGCCAATTTTTCTTCAAATTATGAATTTACATTCATGTAATTTGCACTAAACCCAATTGGTATTTTGAAAAACTGTGATAAATGACTTCACGAACTGATTTTTCAAATATTTGAAAGGTTTTGTAATATGAGAGATGACTGTAAAGCAACCTTGCTGGTTTTTAAGCAAATATATTCAAATATTTTCTCTTTCTAAGTCACCTGAGGAGACTGCTCCATCACTGCTTAAAACATTTAAAAAACTTAATAGGAATTATCATCAGAGCCTACTAAGTGTTCTTTTAAGCACACTCAGTAACAGCAGATGTTATTTAAGTATGTGTGGATATTACTTCAATATAAAAATTTCACATCACTGGTGCTCAATTCACAAGCCTGTGTAAGATTCCTCTAAAAGAAAATTCTAAACAAAACCAAATATTAATATCCTAATATCCGAATATTAAAAAAATCAAAGTAGGGCATATTACTGTATGATTCCATTTATATGAGATACCTAGAATTTAAAACAAAGAGAAAAAGTAGAATGGTAGTTGCCAGGGAATGTGGAGAAGAATGGGGAGTTATTGTTTAATGTGTGCAGAGTCTCAATGATTGATTGAATGATTTTTATTGAGATAGGGTCTTGCTCTGTCACCCAGGCTGGAGTGCAGTGGTGCAATCACAGCTCTCTGAAACCTTGACCTTTTGGGCTGAAACTATTCTCCTGCCTCAGCCTCCTGAGTAGCTAGATTACAGGCACATGCCAACATGCCTGGCTAACTTTTATATTTTCTGTAGAAATGGGGTCTTGCCATGTTGCTAAGTCTTCTCAGTTTGAAAAGATGAGAAAGTTACTGGAAATAGATAATGGTGACGGTTGCACAATGTGAATTTACTTAATGTCACATAACTGTACACTTAAAAATGGTTAAAATGAGAACGTATGCATAATGCACGTGTGTATGAATGTGTGTGTCTATAAACTACAATTAAAAACACAGGTGGCTGGTCCTATACTTTTTAAGCTACAGTTCAGATGGGCTATCGTTTGCTCACCCTTAAGCCAATGTAACTGTGTAAGCTACATTATTTCTTTCCGCTTTAAATGCTTTTGTATGGAAGGAATGAAGCCATGTTATCTATTTGAAAAGGCTGTTGTGGATATCATTAATCACAGATTTTACCCCCAATGAAGTCTATACAAGTAAGAGTTCATAGTACTTAATCTTTTTGGAACAGGCCAGGTTTAATTCAACATCTATGTACTCAAGCGAGATTGGAAAGCACAAGAATCACAAAGGAATTCATGGGACTCAAATATAGAATTTCACTTTAGCCACACCAGCACTATCTTCCAGAACAGCCTCTGAATTATTATGCTAAAGAGAAAGGAAACCCTGGGGAAAAAATACACATTGGAGGGAATTTTTAAAATGTATCCAAGTGTTATCAACCCATGAGATGTTAGGGTAAAAAAAATCCTTTTCCATCAACTTTGTGAAGGGATCTTTCTGGGAAGAACAAAAGGGCAAAGATTCCCAAACTTCAGTAAATAAAGGTTCTCAAAAAAAAAAAAAAAAA
>NW_016107440.1:2402498-2411610 GCF_001604975.1 Cebus imitator | reverse complement strand
AAAAAAAAAAAAAAAAACAGTAACTTACAAAAACCTACTTTCTTAACCAACTTCTTTACTTTTACTTCAAAGATGTGAGGACAGAGTTTCACAGGGGGATGCACAAATACTTCCCAAGAGTAGACAGCTCTTATCTGAAATATAATAACTGGAAAGCAAGTGAGACAAATTTGTCCCTGTTTGCAAACAACAGGATTTCTAGAAAAAATAAGAAAAATCTATACACAAACAGAACTAATAAGAGTTCGGCAAGGATGTCTGTGATAAAACCGATACACAAAATCAGTTAGGCCAGGCACAGTAGCTCACACCTATAATCCCAGTCTTTAGAAAGCCAAGGTGGAAGGATCACTTGAGAACAACCTGGGCAACACAGGGAGACCCCATTTCTACAAAAAATGAAAAAAGTTCGCCAAGCATGGTAGCACATGCCTGTAGCCCCACCTACTTGGGAGGATGGGGCAGGAGGATCACTTGAGCCTGGGAGTTCATGGTTACAGAGAGCTATGACTGTGCCACTGCACTCCAACCTGGGCAACACAGCAAGATTTTGTCACAATAAATAAATAACTTTTTAAAATGGCATGCCTGTACCTACAAATAACCAACTTAATGAATAAAACTTAATGCAAAAATGGCTATGTTCCCCAGATTTATTTATAAATCAAAAACAATTTCAATCAAAATCCTGAGTGTTTTTCAAGGACACTGATTCTAAAATTCATACAGAAGAGCAAAGTACCAAGAATAGCTAGAATAGTTTTGAAGAAGAAGAACAAGGAAGGGAATATGTGGAGTTGACACATGTTTATACAAATCAGAGAGTCTAAAAATGAAACTTGAGCATGACTGAGGTTGCATTACAATGGAGAGAGATGAACTATTTGATAAAAGATGGAGAAAGCACATGTCCACATGGAAAAATAAAATTATGTTCCTTAGGACATTCACAAAAATGAATTTTATGGAATTAGAGATATGAATCAAAAAAGCAAATTGTAGAAACTGATAGAAAAAAATACAGCAGGCTATTTTAATGACTTTAGTGACAGGGAAGGATTATCTTAAAACACAAAATACAAAGAAAGCACAAATAAAGTGAAAAAACAAGACACAAAGCAGAATATCTGTAATGCAAATGACTAACAAAGAATTAATACCAAGAATATTTAAACAGTAAAAAGCAAATAACCTAAGAGAGCAATGGACAAAGATAACAAATAAGTAAATCACTGAGAAACCCCAAAAGGCCAATAAACATACCAAAACACATTCAACCTTACTAATAAAATAAGGGAAAGGTAAATTACTACAGAATTGAGATATTATTTCAAAGGATGGCAAAAATTTAAAAGCCTGAGAGTGCCAAAATGGGGAAAAAGAGGAAATTCATACTCTGGTGTGAGTATAAATTAAAATAACCACTTGAGTTCAAGACGTTTATGGCCTACAATGCAAAAATTCCAATAGAAACTCTTGTTTATATGTAAGGAATGATGATGTTACAAGAATAATCACTGAAAAATGGCTTATAACAAAAAATTAGAAACAACTATATAATTCATCAGTAGATGAGTGAATAAATATACAATAGCATACTCTACTGCAGTTAAAACAAATTATCAGTACACACATCAACATGTATATTCTCAAAAACATAAAACTGAGTTAAAAAATGAGCTACAGAATGATCTCACTTACATGCATTTTAAAAACTTGCCTAACAGCAAATTTTATGGATACATAAACACTCAGCAACAGTATAAAAATATTCAGGAGAATGAAAAACAGCATGAGAAGGGTTTCTCTAGGGAGGGAAATGGAAGAGGAATGGGAATATGGAAAGGAACAGAGGAGTGTATTTTTAATACTAGATACATGGGTAAACAGACAGATATAGGTAGTTGCGTTGTGAGTACATGGATATCTATTTTCTACATTTCCATATATTTGAAACATGTTATAAACTTCCTTTATATTAGCAAAAGGAAACATTAAAAAATGGGAGTTGCAATATTAACATAAATGCATCTCAAAAACAAAATCTTGAGTTAAAAAATTTAGTCAAAGACATATATGTATAGTGTGATATAATTTATATACTGGGTAAAACAAACTTTTTTTTTATAACTACCTATGTATTGACAATTGTATAGGCTTTCATGGGAATGAACAACTCCAAATTCACCATGATGGCTACCTCTGGGGAGTGAGTAAGAGGAACAGGATTAGAGAAGAGTACACTGAAGTTCCAACTAAATCTATAATATGACTTTAAAAAGTCTGAACCAGGTCAGGCGCGGTGGCTCAAGCCTGTAATCTCAGCACTTTGGGAGGCCGAGGCGGATGGATCACGAGGTCAAGAGATCGAGACCATCCTGGTCAACACGGTGAAACCCCGTCTCTACTAAAAATACAAAAAAATTAGCTGGGCATGGTGGCACGTGCCTGTAATCCCAGCTACTCAGGAGGCTGAGGCAGGAGAATTGCCTGAACCCAGGAGGCGGAGGTTGCGGTGAGCCGAGATCGCGCCATTGCACTCCAGCCTGGGTAACAAGAGCGAAACTCCGTCCCCCAAAAAAAAAAAAAAAAGTCTGAACCAAAGATTGCATTTTATAAAGCTTAGTACCGGATGGCTTTTAAAAAAACATATTTATACATGTGTATATATGTAAATAATGGTAGGAACAAAAATAATAAATAGGCAACAGCAAGTAAGTATAGAGCCAACATTTGAGCACTTATTATGCAGTACCCACACTTCTCCCATCCAAGTACTAACCAGGCCTGACCCTGCTTAGCTTCCGAGATCAGAAGATACTGGGAGCGGGGTGGCCATACACTAGTAGCCACGCTTCTAAGTACTTACATGCATAACCCTAAAAACAACCCTAGGAGGCAGATTCTGTTACTATCCTCATGCTATGAGGAACTGAAGCAGTGAGAGGTGAAGTTCACCCAAGGTTATAAAGCTAAGTAATTAACGATAGTAAGAAAGGAAGCTAGGACTTCTAATCCAGCTTACAGTTTAATAACTAAATTATTATTATTTGTTATTCATCTCTGCATGTTGGAAATATTTCTTAAAAAACACTATTAATCCCCTCCTCCCCACCCCACATACATATATTTCAGCGTAGCACAAACTGCTTCTAAAGATGCCAAAAGAATTCTAGGAATGTTTTGAAAAACGCAGCATCCCAACTATTCTACTAATTTATATGTCTGAGGCTTGTTATTTTTTAAGACCATTACTTCATTGTTAAACATTATTTCTTCAATAGCCCTAAAATAATAATTTGGAATCCTAGAAAACTGACATGGGGAAGCCTAAAATATAATTCAACATCTGTCTCAGAGACAAAATTTGACTATTTACCTTTAGGTCTGAAAACTCATATTAGAGTTTTTAGTAAGCAATTCTGGCAAGAAATTGAATGGAATTTCAATTATTATTTTTTTCTAGTCTCTAAGTTACAAGTTGGTTTATTTTTTAAAAATCAGTAGCAAATATTATACAATGATAAAATATCATTTGTATAGGATAATTTATACCAAAATAAAGGAAATTGGCATTCTCAGTGACCAAAAATGTATCAGCATTTATTATGTGCTAAACCCATACTCCTTGTAGCAGTAACCATTACATTTCTTAAATGTACATTTCTGTTACCATGTCTTAAAAATGTCCCCTTTTCTGAATCTGTATACCCACATTTTCATTAGTATCATCTACTAATCTACAGAATGTCTTCAAAAAACAAAAAAGAAGTTCACTGTCTGGTAGTAGGGGAAATAGACTAGTAAACAAAAGTTCTCTGTAATACGTAAGTACTTCAATAAAGGTATTTAAAAATATTAGAGTAACATAAAGTTGGAGGAGATGGAAACGTAGCTTGTGCACTTTTGTAATAGGAAATCTGGAAAATGATGAACAGGAGACACGACATTAGAGTACTCTTTTAAGGAAAATTGTTTTAAAAGACAGAAGAGAGGCTAGCATGGTGGCTCACGCCTACAATACAAGCATTTGGAGAGGTCCATGAGGGAGATCACTTGAGGCCAGCAGTTCAAGACAAGCCTGGGCAACACAGTGAAACTCCATCTCTTAAAAATAAAAAATTATCTGGGCATGGTGGTGCATAACTGTAATCCTAGCTAATTGGGAGGCTGAGGCAGGAGCATTGCTCGAGCTCCTGGAGTTTGAAGTTACAGTCACCTATGATAGCAGCACTGCATTCTAGTAAGGCCCTGTCTCTAAATAGTAATAATAAATATATGTAAGAAGATAGGGTAATAGGAACATAGGGTCTAGAAGTACTAAAGATGGGAGAGAAAAATACTTAGCACTAACTCCTCTGATCTATTTTCCTTGACTACATTTATCTAAGACTAAATCCCAGCTGTTCATTTACTACTCATGAGCAAGTAACGCTGCAAAGCTTCAAATAAAATACTAGATGTTTAAGAACTCTACATTATAGAGGGAATCTGAATAAATGATCTCTAAAGTTCTTTCCAGTTTTGAAATTCCGTAATTCTAAGACTACCAGAGACTCTGAACTCTTTAAACTCAAAAAGAAATCACAAAATATTCAGTATGCAAAGAAGAAAAATCAAGACCATTAAGAGTTTTTATAATTGCATCTTGTTATTTTTGCAAAACAGCTGTTAATAAAACAATTAACTTCTAATCTATCAATAAAATTCCCATAAAAAGACAGCATGTTTTAATAAATGCTGGTAAAGTGCTTCTCCCCCATAAACCTGTAGACTTCTGAAAAAAACAAATAAATCAACAATGGAAGTGCACTGCTTAAAAGCTCATAGTGTAGATTTGTAAGTCACCTTTTAAAATGAAGATATCTATGTATTACATATTTACTATAACATATTTGTTATCTTCCCCTTAAAATGTCAACGTACAAGCTGAAGGTTCATCAGGTTTCAAAAAAACAGCTGATATTAACTCATTATAGTAATATGTTTGTTTCATTATCACACATTCTGAAATTTGTAACAAGGTTTCCCTTACCTGATACGGACATGGAATGTGATATTCTCTGCAGCGTTCTTGTATCCACGTTGTTTCCCAGATGCCACGGTAAGCTTGCTCATAAAAGTAGCATCCAATTACAACCAAGAGTGGTACGAGATAAAGAATGCTGAAAACACCAATCCGGATCATAAACTTCACTAATTTATCTTGGTTCTCCTTTTCTAATGGAATCTCAATTCGAACTCTATTTAGGGATATAATGCCAGCTAAGAGTAGAGAAACCCCAACTACCACATACAGGCAGAGGGGAGCAAGAACAAAATATCTCAATGCATCAACATCGTAGAGGCCAACAAAACACACGCCACTGATATTGTCACCTTCAATTTTATTCATCGCTAAAAGGATGATAGTTAGAGTTCCGGGGATGCCCCATGCACTGGCATGAAACAGCAATGCTTTCTTCTCAATAGCTTCACTACCCCACTTTGGCACAGCTGCTAAAAACCATGTGATGGTAAGAATTACCCACCATACACTGCCAGCCATAGTAAAAAAATAGAGTACCATAAAAAGCATGGTACAGGCTTTATTATGAGATCCTTGTGTCACTGTGGAAGCCTTATATTGTGCAGGGATGGATGCATTGCAGGCTACTCGATCCTCTAGCAAAAATCCAATGAAGAAAATTAATGATACCATCATGTAGCAGACTGCATAAAATATAATAGGCCTTTCAGGGTAACGGAATCTTGTGACATCAATCAAAAAAGTTAAAAAAGTAAACAACGTGGCAGAGAGGCAAATGATTGAAATCAATCCTATGAAATAGCGAGCAAATGACAGTTCTTCTCTCCTAAAGTACATATTTGGACAAGGAGGTGAACAATCACGCACGTGCAGAAAAGAATAACCCAGATCAGGATCAATTTTTAACTCTCGGGGACACCAAAAACCATAGTCTCTCTGCACTGCCACTGGGGTTCCTTCAGTTGGTTCTCCAGCTAAATTCAGATCTACAAGTCGAGGATATGGCTCGTCACAATCTGGGAACCTAAAAAACAAAACAAGATGAGAACTATTTTTATTTACAGGGAAATCTACCATGATCTAACAATTTGGATTTCCAAATTTGGCACTGACAACCTTATTTATTCCTGGAGAGCAAATGTAACATGATGTAGAAATAAAGTAAATGGTGATATCTTGCTTGTGGTTCATACAACTAGATTTTCGACAGTTAAGCAAAAAATGCTAGTTGTATGTCTTGAGAAAGTATGATAGCCTCCAGACAAAGAAAACAAGGTTGTGTTGCAGACATTTATGCAACTAAGGAGACCACTGTCTTCCTCTTCAATTTTTTTTTTTTTTGCCAATACCTGTTTCTAAGACTTTAGAGTCCAGTAACTAGCTGTTTACTGTTTTATATGCATCGAACAGTTTCTTAGAAACTAGGAGCATAGAGTGCATTAAGTTTACCAGACACAAACATAACCTTATGCTGTAGCTGATTGATATCTTCAAATCTTTTTAATTTTCTAATACAAACCATTTTCTTCACAGAGAATTATAAAGCCAAATGACAGAATGTATTGCATTCAAGTATTTATTGGAACCCTGAGTATGTCAGAAGCTAAAGAGATAAAAATACAGGATCACTACCCTTATATCCAGAAGGAGACACATATTTATAAACACAGCATACACAAAATATAGCAGTGTGACACTCTGCTAGCAATTAAAATCTATATAAGGTACAAAAATGATAAAGACAAGGATTAATTACTTAAGGGGAAGGAGTAATGAAAGACTTCACAGAATAAGTCCCCCAATACTGGATTTTAAATCAGTATTGGCAGTATGCCAACTGGCAATCTAATAAGCAAATACAAGCATAGGCATAGACATTCAAATAGGGTGTGTTTGGTATTGCTGGAACATAAAGTGTTTACGACTTGTGGCAGGAGAAGAGACTGCAGAGGTAAGCATGTTGCAGAAATATGTGTGTGTGTGTGTGTATTAATATACAATTTAAAGCCATGCAAACACTACATATTTCCCATGTTATACAATACTAATATATCTATAGATATACTTGCATATCTAACTGCCAACTCAACATATACACTTAGATATCACATAGGCCCCTCAATCTTCAAATCTTCTGAAAACAAATTCTTGACTTCTACTCCTCAGGTTTCCCCATTTCCATTAAGTGGTTATTCTATACCTCTAGCTGCTCACCTTATCTTTCACATACACATCACAATCTACCAGCATTTCCTGTGATTCTACTTTGTGATGTATCAAGAAACCAACCTCTTCTCATTTCCTCCCCTACTGGTGCCCAGTCTGAGCCATCAATATTTCTTCACTGGACTTCTACAGGTGCCTCCAACTGCTCTCCACTTCCACACAACAGTCAAAGTAATCCTTTAAAGACATGTTGCTTCTGTGTTCGTGATCATGCCTCTTCTGCTTAAAACCCTCTAATGGCTTCTCATCTCAGAGTCAAATCCAAATTCCCTACTAGAGCTACACAGAACCTCAGCACCAGTACTTTTCTCATCTTATTTCCTTCCATTCTGCCTCCCTCACTTGGCTCCAACCACTTTGGTCTCCTGCTGTTCTGTGAATTTATGAAGCATGCTTCCATTCCAGAGTCTCTGTACTTGATGCTCTGTTTCCTCTGCCTAGACTGCCCCCAGGTATCATCATTTGTTTTCACACTTCATTCAAGTCCCTGGTGCAAAGCCTCCATATTAAAAAGGCCTTCTCCAAGGACTCTACAGAAAATAGAATCGCTTTGCTCTCCTATATTGTATCCCTATCGCCTGCTGCATTTGTTCTTATTAGCATTCATTTTCATCTGACTTTGTCCATTTATTTACCACCACCACTGGAGTTTTCACTCCATAAGAAAAGGAACTCTATTTTGCTCACTGCTCAACTTCAGCAGAATAGTGCCTAGAATAGTGCCTAGCACACCAAAGACATTCAATTGACAATTGCGGACCTAATGAATATTGAGTGAATATATTCATATAACCCTAAACCAAGTAATCAGAAAGATAACCAGGAGCAGTGTAAAAGACAGACTTGAGCTAGGCAAAAATGGGGGCAGGGATACCAGCTGTGCCAAAATGAAAAGTCAAATAAGGCAGCGATAACGATACAGATAAGAAATTAGTTAACTAAAAGCAATAAAATGCATAACTTGGATGTGGCAGTTAAGATCAATGAAGAAGGAACAGAAGATAACTTGAAGGGAATAAAAAAGTGAGCAAGGAAATAAAATCAATTTTACATATGCCAAAATTGAGGTCGCTGAGACAAACTGAGGCCAGGATTTCCAATGGCTACTGGATATAGGTTAAAATATTTTTAACACTTGCTGGATATATGCAGGTTTTGAGCTTTGCAGGGAGAGGCTACAGATTTAGATTTAGGAGTCTTCGGTATATAAATAAAAGTTAAAATCAGTGAGATGAGATTATCTCGGGAAAGCAGTAGAATCAGTGAACTGGAACTGAACTCTGGTAAGCACCATTATTCAAGGGCAGAAAGAAAAGGAGGATCCAAGAAGGAAACTGAGAAGGATCGATTTGAGAAATAACAGACCACATAATGGACTGAATCATTTTCAGGAAAGGAGGACAGGCTGAGGTTGAAGGAAATAAAGGTGAGATACAAGTTTAAAGTGAGTGATACAGATTTGGCACAAGTGCTGAGGAAAATGAACGGAATTTTTTCTGACCAAGACAAGTGGTTACAAACAGAAAATACAACTGCTATGATTTCAGAATCATTAAATAAATAGCATAATTCATTTGTAAGAAATTAATCAGTCTATTTGGAGGTCTAAATTAGTATAGTAGGAAGAATGAGTTGAAACTGCTATCAAACATGTTATTTCAAATCATAGACTACAACATTTACGCTAAAGAAAGAAATAAATGAGATCAGGAAGGCCCTATTTAGGATAAAAAGATAAAAATTCTGGGAGTGTCCATGAATTTTTAGAACAGGTGCTGTGTTAGTCCATTCTGCTATGACAGAATACCTGAGACCGGGTAATTTATAAAAACCCGAGATTTATTTCTTTTTTTTTTT
>NW_016107440.1:2400602-2402313 GCF_001604975.1 Cebus imitator | reverse complement strand
GATCTCTCGACCTCGTGATCCACCCGCCTCGGCCTCCCAAAGTGCTGGGATTACAGGCTTGAGCCACCGCGCCCGGCCCGAGATTTATTTCTTACAGCTCTAGAGGCTGGGAAGTCCAAAGTCAAGGGGTGTACATCTGGGAAGGGGCTCCTTGGTGCATGATCCCATGACAAAAGGGCAAGAAAGCATGGGGGGACAGGGAGGGAGGGGTCAAACTCATCCTTTTATCAGGAACCCACTCCCACAATAACTAATACACTCCTGAGATCATGGCATTAATCCATTCATGAGGGCAGAGTCCTCATGATCTCTTAAAGGTCTCACCTCCCAATACTGGTGCACTGAGAATTAAGTTTCCAATACAGGAACTTTGGAGGACATGAATATTCATGAAACAATCCTCACTGCAGTGGTATTCAGAGGTGGAGCCTGGCCAAGTGCAGTGGCTCAGCTTGCAATCCCAGCACTTTAGGAGGCCAAGGCGGGAGGACTGCTTAAGGCCAGGAGTTCGCAACCTACCTGGGCAACGAAGCATGACCCCATCTCTACAAAATTTTTTTTCTAAATTAGCTAGATAGGGTGGCATGCACATGTAATCCCAGCTACCTGGGAGGCTCAGGCAGGGGGACTGATTGAGCCCAGGAGTTTGAGGCTGTAGTGAGCTATGATTGTGCCCCCGCACTACAGTCTCGAAATAGAGTGCGACCTTATCTCCAAAAAAGAAAAATAAGGTGGGATCTTCGGGATGATTAAGGGATTAATATCCTTATACAAGAGGCTGCAGAATGAACTTGCCCCTCTTGCTTTCCTGGCACATGAGGATACAGTGCTCCTACCCAATGGAGGATGCAGCAACAAGGTGCCATGTTGGAAGCAGAGAGCAGCCCTCACTAGAAACACAACCTGCCTGTGCCTTGATCTTAGACTCTCCAGCCTCCAAACTGTGAGAAATAAATTTCTATTATTTATAACTTATCTAGTCTGTGGTATTTTGTTATAGCAGCACAAATAACCAAGGCAACCAGTATAGTAGGCACAAAAGTCTGAGAGCTATGGAAAAATAAAAGGTTGCTATGAAAGTTCCCTTTGTCAGATTTTAAGATTTCAAAGTTAGGTAATCTCAGGGTATAATGAAGACATAAAATAGGTTTAATCCTATCAAAAAAAAATTTTTAAATAAAGATTATGAGATTTCTATGCTGATATATAAGCTATTAAAACAAAAAGACATCTAAACAATAGGTATTAAATACAAGAAACAAAACAGAGTTCCTGCCCAGGCAATTCATTATTGTTTTACAACAATTTACAGACTTCTAAAAGAGAGACTAGAAACACTTCCAGGTGTCTGGAGAGAGAAGAGATGAATGGTTAGATGGGGCTCAACAAAAGGGCAGGGCAAATAGGTGGGAAATAGGCAAATATGAGAAAGCAGAACATTAATGAACTGACTACAAGCAGCTAAAATGGTAGTCCTCATTTAATATAGGTTCTTATGAACAGTGACTTCAAGCAAGACAACATATAGCAGATCCTTAAATAACACTGCTTTTTCAATGTCATTTTGTTACAATGTTTATAAGAAAACAAACTGGTATCCATGAGGCTAAAGCAGGAGAATCGCTTGAACCTGGGAGATGAAGGTTGCAGCGAGCCAAGATCATGCCACGGCACTCCAGTCTGGGTGACAGAGTGAGATTCCATCTCAAAA
>NW_016107440.1:2390709-2400587 GCF_001604975.1 Cebus imitator | reverse complement strand
AAAAAAAAAAAAAAAGAAAGAAAAGAGAAAAGAAAACAAATTGGTTTCATTAAATGTCACTTTGCTTAAAGTCACATTTTCCAAGAACCTATCAACAACATTAAGAGAGGACTTACTATACATGATTTATTATTTCTTAAGTCTCTAAGTCTCTCCATCTGTCAAGTAACAGTCACTTTACTTACCTCCAAGGGCTATTGCTGGATAACAAACAAAATTATTTTTAAATATGAAGGAGAAGAGAATGTTGCTTATAATAACAAAAACCTAGAAACAATCTAAATGACCATCAGTAGGAGAAGGCTAAGTAACTTAATACAATTGGCTACTATATGGCAATTAAAAGGAATGTACCAAACCTACAAATACAAACATAGATACATATAAAAATGTTATGTTGTTTATGGATATGCATATACATAGTTAAGAGTATAGAAGCAAACATGGGAATGATTTTAAAACAAATTCAACATAAAGATTATCTCACTCCTGGGGAGGAAAGATAATGAGTTCAAGATGGGTAACACGGAAAAACCTTCAACTGTACCTGTATTGTTTCTTAAAAAAAAAATCTGAAGCCAATATTATAAACTGTTAAAATTGGACAAAGCTAGATAATAATAGGTACGTAAGTATTCACCTTATTCTTTACCCTTAAAATGGTTCAGAATATAAACAGGTAAAATATTATATTACTTTTTTTCAGATCCTTCTGTGGTAATATTATTACTAACAATAATGCTCACTCATATGAAACTTTAAGAATGTCAAATAAATCCTCACAACTTTAAGACATGCTTATAGTCTATATAATGGATGTAATTTGAAGAGTATTTGACATTTTCTGGATTTGGTATGTTAATAAATGACAGAAAAAAAAGAAATGACAGAACCATTCTACAAGTCTCCATCTAAATCATAAAGGTATTTAAGCCCCTGCAATGATGAAGTAATAAATGATTTTCTTCTCTGTATAATTTTTCACAAATAGCACTATTTTCATAATCAGAAAAAAGGTTTTAAAGGAGGAAAAATCAACTGTCTTGATTACATAATTCTTAAGTCTAAAAAACTTCTTCACAGAAATGTTTTGTTTTTCATTTACTGCTTTCAAATGTATAAGCAAACAAACAATTCTGAGGCCATAAAATTGCTGTTCAAAATTAATGACTAATATGTACACTTCAAAAAGTTTTTTTCAAAACAGGTACAAAAGAAGACAAGTAATTTTAAACATATTGCAACATAAGAAATGATGCATAAAAATCTATGATTTTCGCACCTACTGCATTCCATATCTTCAGGCCAAGGAACACCAAACATCTCCATGAGCTTCGAGCACTCACTGTAAGCCCGCTGACACAGCCTACGACAGGGAAGTGTGACACGTCCATATTCCATACAAATAGGAGCATAGAGAGCACAAAGAAAAGGCCGGAAATCCCGAGAACAATCCAGATTCACCATAGGGTGGAATGGCTAGGGAAAAGTTAAAATTGAATAGTTAGTTAAAAAGCTGTAAACAAGTTAAAGCTTTGAATAATACTGCAACATTCTCTTTCATTAAAAGAAAATTCTGAGTGTTATTAAATTTTCTGAAGGGGAGTTTTTAGTTTTTTTCAATAAAATGTCCCAGCCCTACCTACCCTTGAAGACTCTAATTTAGTTAAATGTGAGGTGTATCTGAGAATCTATATGTATATTTTAGGTATTATAGGCAATATTAATGAAGAAGCAGGGTTGAGAACCACTGACAATATCCATTTTACAAAGAATAAATCCACAAAAGACGTGCATCAAGTGTTCAAAAGTGTGGTACTATTGGTGACAGGGTTACAAGAAATTTTAGTTTTCTTCTTTTAAGTATTCCTTTTTTTTTTTTTTGAGATGGAGCCTCGCTCTGTCGCCCAGGCTGGAGTACAGTGGTGTGATCTTGGCTCACTGCAACCTCTATCTCCCATGTTCAAGCAATTCTCCTGCCTCAGCCTCCTAAGCAGCTGGGATTACAGGCATGCACCACCACGGCCGGATAATTTTTTGTATTTTCAGTAGAGACGGGGTTTCACTATGTTGGCCAGGCAGCTCTCACATTCCTGATCTCAAGTGATCCACCAGCCTTGGCCTCCCAAAGTGCTGGGATTATAGGCATGAGCCACCATACCCGGACTCTTTTAAGTATTTCAATTTCTAAATCTTCAATTAACTTTTGTCTACAGGAGAGAGAGGACAACAAGTAATAGGAGAAAAAAAGAGAAAAGGAGAGAAAGGTAAGTAATAACATAGTAGTAATTTAGGCATTGAAGGTGGGAGAAGGTCTCCCATTTTGGTTTCAAATTTTTTTTTTTTTTTCAGGGTCTTTCTTGCTCTGTCACCCAGGCTGGAGTGCAGGGACAAGACCTCTGCCTCCTAGGTTCAAGCAATTTTCCCACCTCAGCCTCTTGAGTAGCTCACAGGCACGCACCACCACAACTGGCTAATTTTTGTATTTTTTTTTTAAAGACAGGGTCTTGCCATGCTGTCCAAGCTGGTGGTCCCAAACTCCTGTCCACCTCAGCTGTCCAAAGTGCTGGGATTACAAGTGTAAGCCACCAGGCCTTTTTTACATTTTACAAAACATTTTAAACAGAGTTCTTTATAGTGTGAAATCATATGATAAAACAAAGCTCATGCTGTAAGCTAACATTAAGGAAAAAAAAAAAATAGTAGCCCCAAACATAAAACCACAGTAAAATAATCATTACAACCACAGGAACAGATAAAATATCCCAAAGGATGTGCATCTGGGCTTTTGACTATGGAATATTTTCCCCATTTATTTATATAATAGTTTGAGTCATTACTGATTTTGAACTGGTTAGAGATATTTTCACCACCAGGCCTTCCTAATGTGGATGCATCAATCAATTTGTTTCTACCTTGATGTATATTATTTTCCAGAAGCCTCCTATACATAATACAATTAGAAGATCAAGAGTCACTTAAAGAAACTGGTTTCAAAGAACTATAAAAAGAATATAATAACTGATATATAACAATAAACTATATGTGACTTTCATTTCTAAGAAAGATAGAGTACTCTGTATTAGGCCAATGTTTCCATCAAGAACAACTTAAAGAGAAAAAAAGTTTTAAGTTATCTACTTAAAGCCATTGGAGAACTGCTAAGGAACTTTGGAAGAAATAAGAATTCAAATAGCAGGAAAGCACAAACAAGTAGCCTGATATATACAGGCCACTTTTCCATGGAGGCATTTGCTGAACCGGGTGTAAGACAAGAGGCTAGGAATCAAGCTTTGCTTAGGCTGTGCTGGAGAACCTGAGAAACCAGCAGAGCTGTAGGTGGTCTTGCGAGGCTATAGAGACAAAATTGGAAACGAAAGAAACAAGATCTAAGTGAGAAGTGGGAAGGACTGAGCCTTACACAGGGGCAGTTTTCTCTCTGTGTATTTGAAAATTCTAAAGCTACACAGGGAAGGACACTAAGAAGCTAAGCAGAAAGCCTCTGAAGAACAGAGTAGAGATTTTGGCAGTCTTATTAGTCTGAAGAGACATGAATCACAGTTCAACCCCTGCAGAGCAACTCAACATAACAGACTTTCAGCTGAGAAGTACTGAAAGACTAACATCCTAGTAGCAGAGACAAATCAGAGGGAGGGACTTACCAACACTGCAATGTAGCGTCTACTCAGCTCAGTTCCTGACTGAATTAAAGTGATCTAGTGGCCGGACACAGTGGCTCATGGCTATAATCTGAGCATTCTGGGAGGCCAAGACAGGAGGATCACCTGAGCTCAGGAATTTCAGATCAGCCTAGGCAAAACAGCAAAACTATTTCTACTTTAAAAAAAAAAAAAAAAATAGCCAGGCATGGTGGCATATGCCTGTAGTCTCAGCTACTTGGGTGGCAGAGGCAGGAGGACCACTTTAGCCCAGTAGCTCAAGGCTGCAGTAAGCTATGACTGAGGCTGCAGTGAGCTATGATCACCAAGTATTCAGCCTGGGAGACAGAGTGAGATCCTGTCTCTAAATAAATAAATAAAAATAAACTGATCTTTTCCCATTTATCTACTAAGCAGAAAAGAGGATTAATCTTTTCTACAGTAATATAACGTACCTGGAACCTCACTAATATTTTATAATGTCTAGCACTCAGTAAAAATTACTGGGCATTCCAAGTGGTGATCCAGCTTTCCAACACACAAGATGTAATGATGACTAACACCTTCAGTAAAATGAAAGATTAAAAAATTCATCAGAAAATCAGAATTTATTATAAGAATCAAATTAAAATTCTATAATTGAAATATATAATTACTGAAATTAAGGACTTATTAGCGATATCAAAAGATAGGACTGGCAAAACAGAAAACAAGGTAAGAGAAAATACGCAAACAGAAAGTGGGTCACAGACCGCAAAATACAGAAAAGAGCACAAGAAACATGTAAAACACACAAAAAAGGTCCAATACATGTAAATACAATCTCAAGAAGAGAGCTCAGTAAGAACGAGGCTGAGGCAATACATAAAAGGATGATGGGTAAGGATTTTTCAAAACTGATTAAAGACAACAACCTACAGATCTGAGAAGTTCTGCAAACTGCAGGAAGGATAAATACAAGAAAACCTCAGCTAGGCATATATTAAATGACTGAAAACCAAAGAAAAATATGTTAAGGGCAGTCAGTGGAAAAGAGACATTACCTTCAAGGAAGCGACAGTAACTTTCAGAGTTGACTTCAGAAAACCAGGCAACAATGGGATGGCTTATGTAAAAAGCTGAAGGAAAATAAATGCAAATCTATAATTCTCTAGGCAGTAAAAATATTATTTACAAATGAAGGCAAATACACTTTTAGATAGACAAAACCGAAAAGTGGACCGGGCGCGGTGGCTCACGCCTGTAATCCCAGCACTTTGGGAGGCCGAAGTGGGTGGATAACAAGGTCAAGAGATCGAGACCATCCTGGTCAACATGGTGAAACCCCGTCTCTACTAAAAATACAAAAAATCAGCTGGGCATGGTGGCGCGTGCCTGTAATCCCAGCTACTCAGGAGGCTGAGGCAGGAGAACTGCCTGAACCCAGGAGGCGGAGGTTGTGGTGAGCCGAGATCGCGCCATTGCACTCCAGCCTGGGTAACAAGAGCGAAACTCCGTCTCAAAAAAAACAAAACAAAAAAACAGAAAAGTGAGTCATCAGCAAACCACACTAAAAGAAATGCTTGAAAATTCTTTAGACAAAAGGGATATGCTCTAACATGGAAATTCAAAATGAATTAAGAGCAACAAAAGGGATGACTGTGGGAAAATATAAATGAATACTCTTTGTGCCAAAAAAAAAACACACACCATCTTAAAATACATACAAAATACATGTAAAACTAACGTGCATAGTAATAAAGTGGAAAAGGTGGAGGGTCAGAAGGTCACTAATGGGGGAATGGTTGAAGTAACTATTTCTATTAGACTATTATAAGTCAAAAGTGCATATCATAATTTTTAGGGTAAACAATAGAAGAATGCATAACTAACAAAGTAACAGAGAGGGAAACAAATAATAAAAAGAAGAAGACAAGATAAGACAGAAAAAGAATGCAAAATAGTTTGAAAAAATTAAAATCAAATAGTAAGATTGTAGATCTAAACCCAAGCAGACAAATGAAAATTTTAAAAACACCAACAGAAAATTATAAAAAATTATTCCATTTCTAAGAGCATCAAAAAGAATAAATACTTAGGAATATATTTATCCAATGTCATGTAAGACAGAAAACTATAAAATATTGTTGGTGGAAACGGAAGACCTAAATAAACAGAAAGACATCCTGTGTTCATGGTTTGGACGACAATGTTGTTCAGATGGCAGTACTGCCAAAAGAGATCTATAGATTCAATGCAATCCCTTCGAAAATCCCAATGGCCTTCTGTTGTTGCAGAAATGGAAAAGCTGGTCCTAAAATTTATATGGAATTAAAAGAGACTCTGAATAGCCAAAACAATCTTGAAAAAGAACCAATTGGAGTACTCATATTTTCCAATTTCAAAACTTATCACAAAGCTATTATAGGAATCAAAAGTGTGTACTAGGTAAGGATAGACATATAGCTTAATGGGATAGAATTAGGAATCTAGAATTAAACCGTCACATGTATTGCTGACTCATTTTCAAAAAAGATGCCAAGACTGTTCAATAGGAAAAAAGTCTCTTCAACAAAAGATACTGGAACAAGAGAAAAATTCACATGCAAAAGCGTAACGTTAGACTCTTACATGATATACAAAAATCAACTCAAAATTTATTGAAGGTATAAGTATAAAAGCATAATCTAGAAAACTCATAGAAGAAAACATAGGGGAAATCTCCACAACCTTGGATTTAGCAATGGTTTCTTAGATATGACACCAAAAGCACAGGCTCAAAAGATAAAAATAGGTAGGCTGGACTTCATCAAAAATACAAGCTTCTATGTACTGAAGGACACTATCAGGAGAGTGAATGGACAACCCACAGAATGGAAGAAAATATGTGATGTTCAAGCAAAAATTTGTGCATGAATGTTTACAGGAAAGCAGCATTATTCCTAATAGCCAAGAAGAGCAAAATAAACCAAAAGCAAGCAAAATAATAAAAAGAAGAAATCAATGAAATTGAAAACAGAAAAGCAATAGAGAAAAATCATTCAAACCAAGAGCTTTCTTTAAAAATAAAATTGATGCCAGGCGCGGTGGCTCACGCCTGTAATCCCAGCACTTTGGGAGGCCGAGGCGGGTGGATCACGAGGTCAAGAGATTGAGACCATCCTGGTCAACATGGTGAAACCCCGTCTCTACTAAAAATACAAAAATCAGCTGGGCATGGTGGTGCGTGCCTGTAGTCCCAGCTACTCAGGAGGCTGAGGCAGGAGAATTGCCTGAACCCAGGAGGCGGAGGTTGCGGTGAGCCGAGATCGCGCCATTGCACTCCAGCCTGGGTAACAAGAGTGAAACTCCGTCTCAAAAAAAAAATAAAATAAAATAAAATAAAATTGATAAGTCTTTAGAAAAGCTGATTTTAAAAAAGGAAAAACACAAGTTACCAATAAGAATGAAAGGGGATGCCACCAGAGGTTCCAAAGACATTAAAAACACAGTTTTTAAACAAACAACGCTATGCACATAAACTACACAACTTAGATGAAATGGCCTAATTCCGCAAAAGCCACAAACGACCAAACTCACCCCATTTGATACTGATAACCGCAACAGTCCCAGAACCATTACAGAAATTGAATTTGTAGTTAACCTCCCAAAAAAGAAACGTCCAGGTCAGATGGCTTCATCGGTGAATTCTAACCAAACATTAAAGAATTACACCAATTGGTATTACAAGAATCTGTTCCAGAAAACAGAGGAGGAAACACATCCCAACTAATTCTCTGATGTAAGGATTACTTAATATTAAAACCAGAAAAAGATAGCACAAAAGAAGAAAAACTACAGATAATATCCCTCATGAAAATAAATGTAAAAATCCTTAAAAAGTTGTGGCAAATCAACATAAGAAATATATTAAAAGAATTACATACCACAACCTAGTAGGGTTTATTCTAGAAATTCAACGTGGTTCAATATTCAAAAGTCAATGTAATCTACCAAAAAACAGCCTAATAAAGAAAAATCATATGGTCATACCAAATAATGTAGAAAAGGCCTTCATAAGTTTAAAAGTGTTCAGCAAACTAGAAATAGAGGGTAATTTTTTCAATTTGATAAAGAGTACCTACAAAAAAACCATACGGTTAACTTCATATGTAATGGTGAAACACTGGATGCTTACCCCTAGAACTGTAAACAAGGCAAGGACACCAGCTCTCATCACCCTTACTCAACACAGTACTGGAATCCTACAAGTGCAATAAAGCAAGGAGGTGTGTGTGGGGGGGGGAAGGCACCTATTTTTGGAAGAAATAAAAAAGCCAATCTCAAAAGATAATATACCATATGATTTCACATTGCTATGGTTTGGATGTGTCCCCCAAGAAGTGTGTTTGAAACGTAATCACCCTAACAGTAGAGGTGAGATCTTTTAGAGGTGATTAGGCCACAAAGTCTTTGCCCTTATGAATGGATTAATGCTGTTATCACAGAAGCGAGTTTGTTATAAACAGATGAGGTCAGCCCCCTCTTGCTCTCTCTTACATTCTTGCCCTTCCACCTTCTGCCATGGGTTGACACCACAAAGACTTTGTCAGAGGCCAGCACCTTGATCTTGGACTTCCTAGCCTTCATAACTGTGAAGAAATAAATTTCTGTTCTTTATAAATTACCTTGGCCGGACGCGGTGGCTCACGCCTAAAATCCCAGCACTTTGGGAGGCCGAGGCGGGTGGATCACCAGGTCAAGAGATCGAGACCATCCTGGTCAACATGGTGAAACCCTGTCTCTACTAAAAATACAAAAATTAGCTGGACACGGTGGCACGTGCCTGTAGTCCCAGCTACTCGGGAGGCTGAGGCAGGAGAATAGCTTGAACCCAGGAGGCGGAGGTTGCGGTGAGCCGAGATCACGCCATTGCACTCCAGCCTGGGTAACAGGAGTGAAACCCCGTCTCAAAATAAATAAATAAATTACCTGGTTTATGGTATTCTATGATAGCAGCGCAAAATGGACTAAGACACATGTATATAACATTCCCAAAATGACAAAATTATAGAGATAGAGAGCAGATTAGTGGTTGCCTGGCATTAGGAAAGGCGAAGAGGGCAAAAGAAAGCACAAGAGTCTTCCTCAGTGGTGACAAAACAGTATCTTGACTATAATGGTGGCTACAAGAATCTATACATGTTAATAAAAATTACAGACTGTACACATAACACACACTCACATATAAAACTACACATATATACATAAGTAAAAACTGGTGAAATATAAGACCTGTAGACTGAACCAATGTTAATTTCCTGATTTTAATATTGCATTACAGCTATAGAACATACTAAGATTAGGGAGGAAGGAACAGGTAAAGAATACACAGAATCTCTGTATTATTTTTGTAATTTCCCATGAGTATCTATTTTAAAATTTAAAAGTTAAAAAAGTATTACATTTACATGCCAATATATGTACATACATCATACATACAAGCACATGTATGTCTCAAACTTGCTTTGTACTTACCAATACACAAAATACCAAACAACCAGATATATTATTATATTAACACATTAATAAAACCTCCATGTATGAGCCCCATTAGGAATTACGAAATTGATTTGAATGACTCTTTTGTGCTTCTTCCGCTTACTAGCTATAAGTACCTGTATCTCAGCTAGCATTTGCTGACACTTACTATAGTCCAAGTGTTACAGTAGGTAGTTAGTCAGACATGAGCAGAGCAGTAGAGGGCCCACACCACACCCCTCCTCCACAACTAGGAATGTCAGGCAACCATCAGGTGATGGTCAGGTGTTGTTAAACTGCCTCACTAAAATTGGTTTCAGCTGGTGCCAGGAAAGGCAGTATTTCAACAAATCAGAAAAACCTGGCCAGCCGAAGTGGCTCATGCCTATAATCCCAGAACTTTGGGAGGCCAAGGCAGGTGGATCACCTCAGGTTGGGAGTTTGAGACCAATCTGACCAACATGGAGAAACTCAATCTCTACTAAAAATAAAAAATTATCCATGGCTGGGCGCGGTGGCTCAAGCCTGTAATCCCAGCACTTTGGGAGGCCGAGGCGGGTGGATCACGAGGTCAAGAGATCGAGACCATCCTGGTCAACATAGTGAAACCCCGTCTCTACTAAAACTACAAAAAATTAGCTGGGCATGGTGGTGCATGCCTGTAATCCCAGCTACTCAGGAGGCTGAGGCAGGAGAATTGCCTGAACCCAGGAGGCGGAG
>NW_016107440.1:2385025-2390505 GCF_001604975.1 Cebus imitator | reverse complement strand
AAAAAAAAAAAAAAAAAGGAAAAAAAGGAAAATTGGTGATCAGCAGCTTCCTGATAAGAACTCAGGAGATGAGGGAGTGGGCTCAAACATGTGCACCAAGAGGCAAAATAGCAGCGTTTTACCGGTATATGACCTTCCTCGAGGAATGGTAGACTGACTGGTAAGGGAAGAATGTGTCAAATGAGTATGCATACAACTACAGTAAACACAATGTTCATGCAGCCCCCTCCCAAGAGCTAGCAGGCTACTGTGTATGCAGACAGCCCACCCCAAAGGAAGACTGAGGGAGAAGGTCCAGAAGTATGCCAACATATAAAACCCTAAGTCAAATCAAACCGGGCACCTGATCTCTCAAGTCACTCACTTGGCCCTCTTCCAAGTGTACTTTACTTCCTTTCGTTCCTGCCCTAAAGCTTTTTAATGAACTTTGACTTCTCCTCTAAAATTTGCCTCAGTCTCCCACTCTGCCTGATCCCTTCAGTCAAATTCTTTCTTCTGAGGAGGTAAGAAGTGAGGTTGCTGCAGACCTATACAAATTCGCTGCCACCGGTAATGTACTTTGGTGCTGTGTGACCTGGATACATTCTAGCGCTAATACCAGCACTGTTCAAAGGGTCTTACACACATTATCTCATTTAACCTTTACAACCATCCTATTATTATTAAATCATTTTACAATACATGTGAAGAAAACGAGATACAGGAAACTAAGTAACTTTACCAAGATCACACAAGTACAAAGACAGACCCAGGATTAAGTCAAACCTTGGCATTCTTATCCAGAGCCCTAGCACTTAATGAATTTGTTGTACTTAATCTAAGTTTCAGTTTCCTCTTCTGTAAAATGGTCTTAATAATCCATAAGTAAAAATATATAGTTAGCATACAGAACACAATAAATAAATGATTAGCTTGAAAGGGACTGAGGAACAGGTGCAAGTTAATAGAGCTGTAGCAGGCCTACTTGGTGGGCATAAGGAGGAGCCTTGCTAAATTCCCTGTTCTCAATGCCAAGTGAGCCAGTTTTTAAAATGGGAATTAAGTTTTTAAAAAGCAAAACAAAACACAGATGAATCTCAAAATCATTATGCTGAGTGAAAGAAACCACACATAAAAAAGTAGATACTGAATGATTCTATTTATATAAAACTCTAGAAAATGGAAACTAATCCATAATGAAAGAAAGGAGATCAGTGTTGCTTGGAGCAGGCAGCAGAGAACAGGGTGACTACAAAGCAGCACAAGAAAGCTTTTGAGGTGATGGAACTGCTCTGTATCTTGACTGTGGTGATAGTTTCACAGGATCTGTCAAAACTCATCAAACTAAATGCTTTACATGAGGGCAGTTTACTGTTTTCATATTATATCTCAATAAAGCTGTTACATAAAAACAAATACAAATATAAATATTTTCCAACTAAGCAAACTGCCCTGATTTTAACCTTAACAATTTTTGACTTCAGCAAAATCAAAATTAAATGAGGTAGGCTAAACACTAAAAATCTGAGAACAAAAGTATAACATAAGAAATACTATTAAAGTTCTATGAAGTATAGGAAAGGAACTTTAGCTAACTGAATTTTAAAAGATTCATATTGAGTACTTCCCTAAACCATAATACTTTTGTTCACTAAATCAAGACGAGGGTATAGGAAGTTTACAAACTGGAAAGTAACTTTCTAAAATTAAATTTCTGGTTTCTACAACAAAGGTGCACTACAGGGAACCTTCCATTCTTTGTTCAAATTCAAATCAACCAAGCCTCTGTGCTACCATTCTCTTTCTTCTTTCAAATTTCCATTCCTGTTACCATAGGAACCTGCTAGCTGACAAGCCTTCAAGCATAGCAACAGCCCAAGCTTAGCAAGGATGTACAGAGAGGACCCAGTCAAAGGCCAAAATTTGACTCATGAGAATCAGAATTCCAACCTTTGTCACTCTACAAAGGGTCTGGTAACCATAGAAACTGCACCCTATAGGATTTGGGAGTATTATGATTAAATTCACTAAACATAAAACCAAATGTGGAATAGTCTTGAAAATTTAAAAATGGCTATTTCAGATCCCTTAGAATGAGAAATTATTCAAAAATAACTTTTTAGAATAATTGTAAGTGACTAAAAAAGATATCTTTAAAAAATCTCCTTTCTGTAACAATAAAATGCCTAATGGGAAAACGTCCAAACTTTAAAAATTATTTTGTATTTTAAAAAAACAACTCTAGGTTTGCAAAAACACCTTTAATCCTAAAGATTTATTTTCTTATTCAAATCTTAATTTTTAAAAATGTTTTGTGATAGCATATTAAATGCCTTCCAATACTCTTTCAGTGAGTTGGTTTGCAGAAATCTGTCATTATCACAGAAGCATATTTATTTTTACAAGTCAATGCAGAATTCCCAGAGAAGTCCATAAATCTGACTTTTCTTTAGGAAGTAAACTTTTAATATTTCCAATATCATGGACAGTTTTGAATTAAGTCTCAAAAGATACAGTTTTACAAACCAAATTCCAACACATTTAATAATTTAAAACAAATCACTTTATAGTAATTTGTCACACAAGAAAATCAATTAAAAATTTCAGAAGCTATTTTTTGTCCTAAAGTCAGAAATGATATACGGAATTATCAATTTAAAACAAATCACTTTATAGTAATTTGTCACACAAGAAAATCAATTAAAAATTTCAGAAGCTATTTTTTGTCCTAAAGTCAGAAATGACTATACGGAATTATCTACTCCTTGTATGTGCCTTTTTCAATTTAGAAGCTTCTTAATTCCTGGCTAGTTTCTCCTCACATCAGGCTTCTTAAGAAGGCCATTTTGCTAGATGTTTGTTTAGGGAAAACCACCTTATTAATATTAACCTCAAAAAGTAACAAGGAAAGTAAATCTGTTTGATAATGCATGTATTCTAAAGATTAACATCATGAATTCTAAGAATACAAGAAGTTTCATTTTCTAAAAAGCCTATCCACAAAATGTTAATAATAATTGCTATATGGGCGTACATTATACTAGTCTCTTAAAATAAAAACAAGAACAGTAAAAAAAATCTGTCTTTCAAGGTTCATTCAAATACCATCTGCAATTTGAAGCCTTCCATGATTCCTTCCGCATACAATCACTCTCTTTGAATCCCCTTAGCACTCTGCTTTGTTGAGGTATTTACCAAGTTCTTTCTTATATTGTACTTATCCAATCAAAATATTTTTAATGAATACTAAATCTCAGACCCTGCACCAAGAGCTGAACAAAAAAGGACAGTTGAAATTTTTTAAAATAAAACTTCTTTACTAGTTTTACTGTTTTAAAAGTATCACTGTGTTCCTTACAGACAAACCAGAAAATACAAACAAAAATGAAGAACATAGAAAACACAAAGAAACTGTACTAATTCAGGAACAACCACTGTTGGTCCTGGTGAAAATCCCACTACATCACTTACTGTGAATGAACATGCATATATGTTTTTCACCCAAACCAGGATGATACCATATTACTGTTTTGCTATCTACCTTACTTTTTTCAAACTAACAAGGGATCAAGTAAAACAGAATTGTGATAAGTAAAGATGGAGAATATTCACGCAGAAGAAACACGAAAGACCTAGAGATGAGAAAGTTGTGTTGCTTTCTTTGCTTAATTATACCAATTATAAGTACAAACACGTAACGTTGAAGGATTCAAGTTACTTTGACACTCCGCCCCCCACCAAAAAAAAGAAAAAGAAAAAAAGAAAAGTAAAATACCAGCATTCAAAACTATGTGGTAATCTTGGTACTAGAATTACCATCACTATCCCCACCAACCACAGAACTATTTATAGCCCTAGGAGATTAAGAGCTTAGGTATAGCACTAAAGCCATAATCATGACTACTGCCACCTCTAAGGGATTTAGGGTTTATAAAGTTCATGAATTAATTCAAATATGTATTTAACAGATGCTATGTGTGAGGTTCTGTGTCAGGTACTGGGCATACAAAGATGAGTAAAGACAAGCTCTACTTTCAAGGGGTTAAATTCTAGTAGAAGGAATAAAAATGTAACCAATTCCAACATAATAATATACACACAAAAATAGAGGTAAATAAAAAAACACACTGGTGAGCATGGAGGAGAGAGTCACTAACTTCTAGGCATCCCAGGTTTCACAAGGAAATAACATCCACACCAGGCCCTGAAAATTACGATATTTATTACCAAAGGGGATACTGTAAAAGCCTTCCAGGCAGAGATAGAATTTACAGACTTAATAGACTAAAGGAATGCTAAATTCTGTTTCACTGTGATGAAGAGCACTTCTGAAGAGTAATGAGGTTAGGAAAATAAGTAGAAGCCAATTTGTGAATGTCTATTTTGCCTTGGATTTGATCCTCTGGGCAAGGACTGGCACTGATATTTTATTTTATTTTGAGATGGAATCCCACTCTGTTATCCAGGCTGGGGTGATGGTGCAATCTCGGCTCACCCCACCACCCAAGTTCAAGGGATTCTCCTGCCTCAGCCTACCAAGTAACTGAGACTACAGGCGTGCACTACCATGCTCGGCCTTTTTTTTTTTTTTTTGAGATGGAGTCTCGCTCTGTCGCCAGGCTGGAGTGCAATAGAGGTGTGTGCCACCATGGTCAGCTTTTTGCTTTTTAATTTTTTTTGAAAAAGAGTTTCACTCTTGTTGCCCAGGCTGGAATACAGGAGCACGACCTCCACTCACCGCAACCTCCACCTCCCAGGTTCAAGTGATTGTCTTGCCTCAGCCTCCCAAGTAGCTGGGACTACAGGCACGTGACACCACGCCCAGCTAATTTTTGTATTTTTAATGGAGACAGGGTTTCATCCTGTTGGCCAGGATGGTCTCAATCTCCTTACCTCATGATCCGCCCACTGTGGCCTCCCAAAGTGCTGGAATTACAGGCAGGAGCCACCTTGAAACAACCAATTTTTGTATTTTTAGTAGAGATGTGGTTTCACCATGTTGGTCCGACTGGTTGCAAACTCCTGACCTCAGGTGATCCCGCCACCTCAGACTCCCCAAGTGTTGGGATTACAGGCATGAGCCACCGCGCCCAGCCGGCACTGTTATTTTATTTATTTATTTATTTTTAGACAGAGTCTTGTCATGTCGCCCAGGCTGGAATGCAGTTGCACGATCTCAGCTCAATGCAACCTCCGCCTCCACGGTTCAAGCAATTCTGTCTCAGCTTCCTCAGTAGCTGGACTATAGGCACCTGACACCACACCCAGCTAATTTTTATATTTTTAGTAGGCAGAGATTTCACCACATTGGTCAGACTGGTCTCGAACTGCTGACCTCAGGTGATCCACTCACTTTGGCCTCCCAAAGTGCTAGGATTACAGGTGTCAGCCACCACACTCAGCCCACTGTTATCTTAAAAAGTAATTTTCGGCCGGGCGCGGTGGCTCAAGCCTGTAATCCCAGCACTGTGGGAGGCCGAGGCGGGTGGATCACGAGGTCA
>NW_016107440.1:2365440-2384815 GCF_001604975.1 Cebus imitator | reverse complement strand
AAAAAAAAAAAAAAAATGTAATTTTCACATATCTCATTTGATCCTTATAACCAATTCCATTCTAATAAGGGCACATGGATATTATATTGTTACTGTTGCACAGTTGATAAGTAGCAAAACTTGGACTTGAAGTGTTTTGTTTCTGAATTTTATACTCTTGCCAGTATTAAGAACCATCACGTATCAACAATTATGAAGGTGTTTCTGTCTCTGTAAAATAGTTGATGAAAATCATTGAAACACCACTTCCCACCTAGCAGATTGGTTTAAAACAAACTAACATTTAAGGAAAGTTGCCAGGAATTTATTATTTAAAGAAACAAACAAACATGACTACACATTATTCTGGTAGAGCTGTGAAGAAACAGATACTCTCAAATATTGTTAGTGGAAATGCAAAATGGTACAACCTCTATAGAGAGGTCTAGCAATATCAAGGAAAATAACACACACATTTGTACTTCTAGAAATCTATCCTAAAAATACGCTAGTCAAAATGTGAAAATACACTTGCAACATTTTAACAGCAAAAGACAGAAAACACAATTGTTTCCTATGTCCATCAACAGGGATTAAATGAATAACATTGTATATCCAACCCAATGGCGTAAAATTTGGCTATAAAAAAATAAGGATCATGTCATAATCATGAAGACAGCTATTATAAAAAACAAAACAAAACAAAATACCTAGTATTAGCCAAGATGTGGAGAAATCAGAACCTTGTGTATTACTGGTAGAAATGTAAAATGGTGCCACCATATGGAAAACACTTTGATAGTTCCTCAAAAAATTAACTATGGAATTAACATATGACCCAGTAATTCCACTTCTGACTGCAAACCCCAAATAATTTAAAGCAGAAACTCAGATTATATATTTATGGTAACACTATTTGTAATACCTTAAATGTAAAAACAACCCAAGTGTCCACTGATGGATAAATGGATAAGCAAAGCACGTTATATACCTAAAATGGAATGCTATTCAGCCTTAAAAAAAAGAAGAAAATTGTGACATATGATACATTGATGAATCTTGAGGACACTATATTAAATGATTAATAAGCCAGTTGCAAAAGGACAAATACTGTGTGATTTCACTTATACCAAATCCCTAGAGTGGTCAACTTCAGAGGCAAAGAAAGTAAAATGGCAGTTGCCAGGGATTAGGGAGAAGAAAAAATGGGCACTGATTTGTTGTTTAATGAGTACAGATTTTCAGTTTTGGAAGATGAGAAAACTCCACAGATACAATTATAATTATGTTACATAACTGTATTATGTATATTTTACCACAAATTTTTAAATTTTTAAAATGAAGAATATCTATAAATGTTACTATGAAATATCCAAGATACATTAAGTGAAGAAAAAAAAGCAATGTAGGGAAAACAAACAGTATAACTGTATCAAAAAAGATAAAAGACTATATTTAGATATATATTATATAAATATTTTATATGTGTTATATTTAAGGTTTTTAAAGGGAAGGATAAAAACTTTTTAAAAAATGGCTACCTTTAGGTGGAGGGAAAATATAAGATAGAGGTGAAAGAGGAATAGAAACTAGACTTCTCTGAATGTACCTTGAAGTATCATTATAAAATAAATTTAAATTAAAAAATTTAAAAAGTCATTCCTCAAAATCAAAATAAAACATTAAGAACCTAACAGTGTACTACTGTGTTTAACCACATGAAGAAAAAATATTTCAGTGACTTAAAACACAATAATTTCATTGTACATCCTTGCTGATAGACATCCCAAAGAACAAAAAGAAGTATAAAGAAATCTTAAACTGCTTGCTGTAATCATATTGTTAGTAATAATATCGCTAATATTATTCTGAAACTACATATGTGTATAATAAACTTGAGGATTTATTTGAAGAAAATAGAGAAACATGAATTTAAAGATACTAAATAAAATCCCTGGCCAGGCACAGTGGTTCAGATCTGTAATCCCAGCACTTTGGGAGGCCAAGGCAGGTAGACTGCTTGAGACCAAAAGTTTGAGACCAGACTGGGCAACATGGTGAAACCCTGTCTCTACAAACAAACAAACACACAAACAAAAAAACACAAAAATTAGCCAGGCATGGTGGAATGCACCCGTAGTCCCAGCTACTCAGGAGGCTGAGGTAGGAGGATTAACTGAGCCCAGGAGATTAGGACTATTGTGAGCCGTGATCGTGCTACTACACTCTAACCCAGGTAACAGAGCAAGACCCTTTCTCAAAAACAAAACAGCATCCTGCAATATTACTTGAATTGCAAATATCAGCATAAACTCATGATGGACTTTCTCTTAAAAAAAAAAAAAAAAGTATTCCCTAGTTCTGTTCATGAAAAGGCCTAAAAACGATTTAGTATCAATATACTTAGCACGCAGATAGTGGTCTCTAAGTATCATTTCCAAATGAAGAAACCAGTGCTTCCTAGAGAAACTGATGATTCAGGGTCTGATGTAGAATTTTATGAAGTGAGCTTGAATCACACCAGAAAGAAAAGAAACTATTAAACACCAGTAGGGTGGTGTCAAAAACACTAAGGAGAGTCAGGCACAGTGGCTCATGCCTGTAATCCCAGTGCTTTGGGAAGCAAAGGCAGGAGGATAGCTTGAAGCCAACAGTTCAAGATCAGCTGGGACAACATGGTGAGACCCTGTCTCTACAAAAAAAGAGTTCTTTAAAATTAGCGAGGCATGATGGCATGTACCTGTAGTCCCTGCTTTGGAGACTGAGGTAGGGGGATTGTTTGAGCCTAGGAGCTTGAGGCTACAGTGAGCTATGATTGCTCCACTGCACTCCAGCCTGGGTGACAGAGCAAGACCTTGTCTCAAAAACAAAACACTCAGGAGCTGCCATGCAGAGGCTCCCACTACCAAAGTTGGAGCATTTTGAGCGTCAATAAGAATAATAACTGTGATAGATTTAAAACATCAAATATGTTTAAAAAAAAAAAAATCCTTGAGTCCACAATGAAACTTAAACCAAAAAAAACCCCTCAATGGTCACTTTTGATGGATGCTTGGTAATCAACTCATTATTCTAAAAACTAATAAAGGGGGAACAAGCAAGCATTTATCCTGTCTTTCTTATATAAACTGTACAGGAAAGTAATCCAATAGTCAATGAGAAGTTTCCAAATATTCCAGCTAAGAAATGAAGAAAGCTTCAATTACCTGCCACGGGGGAAAAAAAAAAAAAAAGAAATGAAGAAAGGGTGACAATTAGAATACAACCATTTTGCAAACCCCTTACAAAATTATTGGTCTAGGAAAACATCAATGGTTGCGAACATTTATAAAAAGAGTAACAACTTAGTATTATGTGCTCCTGGCAGGAGTATGTTAGCTAACTATGAAGTATTCCTTCCAAAACAACAATAAAAAACCAAACTGGTGTCTAATCAAGTCTCTACAGTTCCTGTTTACAAAAATAAATGAGACAGAGATATGGTAAACAACACTACAGGGATGCAATCAGCGAAATAAAGACTATGAGAAACTCTGTAAGACAAATACATTACAGAGAAAAAGGGGAACAAGAAAGGAAAACCTACTAATTGAAACAGATTTAAGAGACACACAACTGGATGCATGTATGAATCCTGATTAGAAAAAGCCAATATGAAAAAAAAATGTGAAATATGCAACAGTAATTTGAACATTAATTTGATACTTGGCACTGATAAAGGAATAAAGGTATTGTATTCATATATTTTGAAAGATACCTTACTTTTCAGAGATATATACCAAAATATTTATGGATGAAATTTGGATATTTGGGATTTGCTTCAAAGTGACCCAGAAGGGCGTGCAGTCGTAATGAAACAAGACTAGCTATGAGCTGCTAATGTTTAAGGCTGAACGCTGGACACATGGCATTTCATTATATTACTCTACTTATATTTGTATATACGGAAAATTTCTGTAATGGATTTTTTTAGTAAAAAGCTCAAATTTGAGTTTGGATAACTGGGAGGCTGGTTCAAACATACTTTGTTCTTAATGAACCATAAAAGATACAGGATGTTCAGGCTTTTAGGCTCTGTGTTTCTACTAGGATTCATTCCATTCCCAGCTTCCCACGCTTCCATTATAAGAAAACATTAAATCATAAAAAATCTTTAATGAGAATAACAAACGAAAATAGGAAATTGAGGCAAACACAAACCATCCCAGGAGTTTTTCCTCTGATTATCCTATAGAGAGGCCTACTTTCCTACATACATGGCGGGGAGGGGAGTGGCAAGCAATCAACCTCCCAAAGAGATTAGATTGCTCCTCCCACATACTAACTGAAATTTAAAAACAGGGTGATGGGCAACAAAGAATAATGCTCTGTATTCACATAGCACTTTAACTTTTCAAAATTCTTTAACATAAATGTCATTTATCTCACTTGATCTTAACAATAACCCTGTAAAATGTCAGGAGAAAAATTTACTTCCAATTGGAAATCAACATAAAGAGGTCTCAAAACTAGTTAGTGACAGAATACAAATCTCCTATCCCTATTCCAGTGCTTCTTAAACTAATCTGTTCCCATCCTAGCCAATATGTTTAATTATTCAGTATGGGGAAAAGTCTGCCCAAATCTTTTATTACCACTAGTCATAAATACCTGTTAATAGGTGGTTTAGTAAAGACTGCTACTGACATTTGTTAATTACTGCTCTATGCTGAACAGTTCCCAAAAATTAACTTAGCAATTTGGACAGCTCAAAATGGTTTGCAAAGCTTAGAAATGATAATTTTTTTCCTATCAAAAGCTATTCATTTACAGGTAAAAGAGAATATCAAGTTAACAACTTAGAAAAATTTAGCATGTCTGTTTGTATATTGATGTGCATGTTTTAGAAGACAGAAATAAAGAAATAAACATATTAGCAAGGATCTTCTTTTCTAACTTAATGGATTGATACTTATCCATTTAAACTTATCCAATCTCAAAAAAAGTACAGAGTAGGAACCCTGTAGACACAATGTAAGAACATCCAACTTGTTGACTGTGAATAATTAAATTTAAAATAACCCAGATTCTGCCCTTTCTCCTATTCGTGGTTACTCTAGCTTACTGCCAATATGCCATTGTGTTCCAGGCACTCGTTTTAACTCACAAAACAGTTAAGGAATGGACTTAGACCAGGCGCAGTTGCTCACACCTATAAGCCCAGAACTTTAGGAGGCCCAAGTGGGTAGATCGCTTTAGTCCAGGAGTTTGAGACCAGCCTGGGCAACATGGCAAAACCTTGTCTCTACAAAAAATACAAAAAACTTAGCCAGGGGTGATGGCACACACCTGTAGTTCCAGCTACTTGGGAGGCTGAGGCAGGAGGATCACCTGAGCCTGGGAGGTTGAGAATGTGGTGAGCTGTGATTACACCATAGCACTCCAGTGTGGGCCACAGAGACCATGCCTCAAAAAAAGCACAAAGAAACAAAAATGGAATGGACTCTAGGCAGGCTTAAAGCCTGAGGCCTGCTGAAAGATGTTACACCTAGGAAACTGTCTTTGAATTCATCCAGTCTCACAGCAAACACCCAAGAATGTGCTGGGTTTGCTCCAATTATGTGTGCCTGCTAAGCTGGTTCCTAGATCAGCAGAGGGATGGAGGTGGAGGGTGTCACCAGCAGCACTGAGCAGGCTGTATTGTCTGCTGAGTTTCCATGTCATTTGCTCCTAAAGAAACATTACACTCTCAAATTGTGTTTGATTATTCCTTCTGTCAGTGGCATCACTGTCCTGACAGGACAACCATGCAATATGCAACTATTCCCAGCATTACTTCAAGTCATTACAGCCTTCTCTTAGAAACTATTACTCACTTAGGTGCTCTCCCTAGAATGTCTGAAATTCAAACAGAGGCAACTCGATTGTCACTAAAATATCTAGACTTGGGTATATTGGAGAAGGCAGAGAGAGTCTATCATGCTATCACTATGAATGAATGAACCTACAATGAGGGATGCAAATTCACTGGAGCAAATACATGGTACTTCTCCTACTTCCCTTTAGATGATTTAGAAATGGAATCTGGAATAGAATTAACATTTGTGAACCACCTATTGTGTACGATCACTGTGCCAGCTACTTTATAAACCTTTCATTTAATCCTAACAGCCCTTCAGGTGTATTATTATACTGCCTTTTCACAAACGAAGAAAACAAAGATCCAGGGTGTTAAGTAACTTGTCCAAAGTCTTAAAGCTTATTACATGGCAGAGCCAAAATCTGAACCCAAGTCAGGACAAACATCTTTATGACCTGCTTCTTATTAACCTATTTGCTTTGCAAAGGAGTTATGATTTAAAATGATACCAGAAATAAAAATGTTTCTAACTCAATTTTCTGTGAGAAATCGATAGCTTTAATCCACAGCAAAGACTACCATGCTTGGAACAAACTTACTGTATTAAACCAATACCCACTTTTATATATCCTAATTCAACAGTCTATAACCAAATCTCTTCTCTTCAACCAATTAGACCTCACGTATTCAGAGGAAAAGCAAAAAATGTTTTGTTCAACCTCTACAGCATTTTCAAATATATGGAATATATAAGATGCTCTCCTTACTTCAAAATCTATGAATAATAATCTTACAAATTTTCTCAGACTTAGGGTAGTCTCCTCAAAATGATGAACCTTTTGGTTTTATTAGAAAGAGAAGAATTCCAAAACATGTAGGCTTCCACTTGCTTAAAGCACTACAGAAATAGACTAAAGACTAATGTATCAAACACTCCCTCTAAATTATATTATGTAGCCACGTTAATATGAGAATATGAATAAATGATAAAAGCTATCACTTATAGAGTACTTATTATGTGCCAAGCACTATACATGTATTTTCACTTTGCGCCTTACAGAAGCCTCTAAGTTACAAGCAAAGAAACTATGCTTGTAAGAGAAAGTTGATATAACTTGGCCAAAGTATATAGCTAGAAAGTGGTAGAGGCAGAATTCAAACCCAGGCTGGTCTAACTCAAAGCCTATGCTATTATTACCACTGGTTACTGCCTCCTAGTTCCTATCTGGTATATATACTCCTGTCCTCAATTATAAAACCATTATAGACATATATACACTTATTTAAACCTATTATTAACTATATCAATTAAAGTGTTCATAGTTTCTAAATTTGAAATGGTTTCTAAACTGAAATCATTTAAAAATGCTGAAGAATTACCATTAAAAAATTCAAATAAGGCAGCAAGCTTTCATAAAATTCTGCGAGATCAAGAACAGATAACTCATACTGACAAACACTTTTTCATTGCTTGGGAGTTATTCTTGAAATTTAAACTTCTTAATGGCTATTAATGTCTCATTTTCTGATGTTTCAAATTTCTTTATAAAAGTATAATGTCTAAAATATAACGGTAACATTCACCAAACATGAATTCTTCAATCTATTAGAGTCTGAGGCAAAACATATAAAATTTTAAATGTATGAGATATAATTTAAAATAACATATTATTTTCCTGTTGTTTATCAAACATACTCATTGATTGGTTGACGGGCCAACGTAAGAGTCACTTACTAAGATATATCAAATAATAGATCAAGTCTTACCTCCATTGCTAAAGCTGCTGTCTGTTGGTCATAATGATTCAGAAGATTAGGCATGAAGGTAGTATTATAAGGCAAATCTTGGCACATCCTCAAGGTAATAGGTTCACAAGAAAACAAACTGTGCCCACCTATATGCCCCACGAACATAGTCAAGGGCCAAAAAGAGAAGACGATCCAACTCACAGCCATCTTTCCTGGATCTGAATGAGATTCTGATGATCAGGCCTACTCAATACGTATTTTAGATATTTATACACCTGCAGGTCTCAGCTTGAAGGTACTTCTTCTATGTCTTACTGTTAAGTTCTTCAAACAGTTAAATACTCTTCGCACCGTCAGAGGTTTGTTAGCTTGGTCTCACAAAAGGCGTTTGTTTTTGGTTTCACAATATGGGAAAATGACATCATCTTGTCTCTTCTTTTCATTTTATTACATGGGGCACATTTGGCCAACACATCAAGTTGATCAACCACATTCCCAAACCACAGATTCCATCTTAGGAGAAGAGCTATTTCTTCCTTCGACTGAAATATCTGAAAAGCATTATTTTAAAAATGAGAGACATTAGTCACTTCCTCCCAAAGTATTATGGACTTGACATTAAAAATCTTTGATGAGAGATATTATACTGACCTAACAGTTAATAATATGTGTGTACTTTATAGACATAATTTTTCTACTTTATCATTTATGCTATAGCTGAAATGATCCTTAAATAACCTTTAAATGCAAATTTAATTTTCTTCCCTCAGTTGCTTCTATAATACATGGTTTAACTTTTCATCTATGATGAGAATTTTTCAACGGTCACAATATATAATTGATCTATTTTGAAAAATTCTTATGCTATTGTCCTAAATTTTATTTAAATGATATATATTATGCTTATAACCTAAATTATCAAACTTAAAATTGTATGTTTTAATCTTGAATAGTATATTTTTGCATTAACTGATGTGGCAGAAGACATCCGTGAAAGTGGTCTGAAAAGTAAGTCAAAAGATACGGATTCAAGCCTCTTTGTAGCCGTGTGAACATAAACAGACCACTTAAGTTCTATGCACCCAGAATTTTTCTTCTTGAAAATGATTCCAATACCACCTTACTCACAGGGATGATATGAGTGAATCATAAGGTAATGTATGCAAAAATACTTCATAAATGGTAACTCAGTATTAAACATTAGACATTTTAATCACTGAGTTAGTTTATACAAATGCTACCTCTATCAACCAATACTGAACTGATATATAGAAGGTTCTAAAATATTAGGAAATTTTCACAGTATTACATTTTTTTTTTTAGATAATACAAAAATTTAGTTGCATAGATGTAGCACTAGACTTAGAAATATTTCATCAACAAATGGTCATTATACACAGCCATGCTGCACAGAGAAGAGAAATTATCCCTAAAAAGTCACAGCAAAAATAGAAATAATTCCCAGTTATTATTTCCAAGGAGCTTTAGAATTTCTCACTTGTATGTACTTTCCAGGGGCAAAAATACATGTGATTCTCAATTGGAACTAAGAGGGTGTGGGTAGAGTGGAAGGCAGGTCTGGTATGAAAAAAAACCATATTCTAAGCTATCACATTTTGATTTGGTTTAGTAATGATGTTAACTTTGCTTTTATTTCATTTTGTTTCATATGCACTGAATAGTCTTATGTTTGTTGTGGTGAGCCTAGGTTGGGAAAAGATAAAAAATTCAGGTTCAGAAATTCTCAAAGATCCAGATGAACAGGTCAACTCAAATACTAGCACCTATGATAACTTAGACATGAGACCTGGAACTGCTTTGACTTAAGCAGGGTAAGAAACTGTCCTTTGCACATTATCAATGATTGGGACCTCTATGTCCCAAGCTTCAGTTACCAGGCAGAAAACTATTGGTAGAAAGTAAAACAGTGGCAGAATCTTCCCCATTTCTCCCTTTAGTAGATGGTCTTGACTAACAGAAGGGAAAAAGAAAAGTCTGTGGTCCCTAGAATTAGGAAATGAGGTTAAACGCAAACCCTGCTCAAGAAGCCTTAAAGCTCCCCTTACGTTCTGTATCAGAAATTTCTGAAACAGCTTCTTGGCCTGCCATATTTTTTTCTCCCCACAAATGTTGAGGTCTGTCTATAGAAAACTGTTATTAACCACAGTTAAAAATATACTTATCTTAATTACCATGCAGCACAGTAACAATTATGCGTATCATTAAATATGTCAAATAACTGTTGAAAGTTTTATTTGATTGTAGTATTAAAATATCCATGTAAGTTCGGTCTTTGTAGTTTATTGCTTATGTAGCATGTTCATTTGCTTGCAACTAAAAAAATTAAAGGGAACATTACTCCCTCTTGAATATGTATACAGTAACACCAAGAATTTCAAAAATTTCATTGAGACTAATTTAGTTTTCAAACAGGTATGGGTTTCAAATCAATGGGTCAAAGAAGACTACCACATAAAACCTGAGGAAGAAACTGACCAATATCTCACTGAGCTTTCAAAACTAGCTGAAATGTCGCCTTACATTTCTGCCTATTCCATCTATTTTACCTGGTTTCCTCTTATTATTCCTTTTGCCTTACTTGCAAGTAAAGCATCCTACCTTCTTATAAAAGCGCTTCCTTATGTACCATGACATTCAAATTACCATGTACCAAGATGCTTTTGTAAAATCTACTGTTAAGCTGTGAAAGGACAATAAGCTTGATATAGCAAGACTGTAGTTTATGATTATTCAAAGAAGGGAAAAAACAACAGTGGAATGCAGTGAGACAAAAAGAAAACAGGCAAACCATAGGTGTTATTTAAAGAATTTTCATTTTCCTCAAAATAGCAGTTCTCTAATCTTAAAGTGTGGCAGTTTCATGGATTCCCCCACAGGTCTAAGAAATCTGAATCTTGGAGAATGAAACACATTCTAATGATTACCTCAGGTTACAAGTGCTTCATGAGTCAGGTCTTGAGAAATGCTATCCTAGAACAAAATAATTAAAAAGAATAAAGGTATAGTTTATGTAATTATAAATATAAAATAAATTTTAAAAATATAAGCAGATAAGGGATAATATTTTAATAGAAAAATAAGCAAAGGACATAAATTTACAAAAGAAATACAAATAGCCAAGAAAACATATGAAAAGATATTCAAATGCACTAATAATAAAAAATGTAAATGTGAGATAAGATTTTTGCCAATCAGATGGGAAAAAACAATAATGATAGAACCAGTATAGCGTGGGGATATGGGGTAAAGAACACCTTCAAACATTTCAACATTTTCAAATGCTATTAGTAAATTAGCTGGTATTTTAAAATAAAAAGTAGCAGGCCGGGCTCGGTGGCTCAAGTCTGTAATCCCAGCACTTTGGGAGGCCGAGGTGGGTGGATCATGAAATCAAGAGATCGAGATCATCCTGGCCAACATGGTGAAACCCCATCTCTACTAAACATACAAAAAAATTAGCTGGCGTGGTGGCACGTGCCTGTAGTCCCAGCTACCCGGGAGGCTGAGGCAGGAGAATTTCTTGAACCCGGAAGGCGGAGGTTACAGTGAGCCGAGAACGCGTCACTGCACTCCAGCCTGGCGCCTGGTGACAGAGTGAGACTCTGTCTCAAAAAAAAAAAAAAAAGTAGCTACTTATATAAAAAATCATTAAAATGTACACAATTTCATCCAGTAAATCCATCTTATAACTAAGTAAACACGTACGTACACATGATGCACAACCAAAATATTAGTGTCACATTGTCTGTAACAATAAAAAAAAAAAAATCTAAAAGTTGTAAACAACCTAAGAGTCTACCAATAAGAAACTGGTTAAATTAATTATGGTGCAACCACAATAGATTATAGTTACTAAAAATGATGAGCATAAGCCTGTATTTGTTCATATGGGAAGACAGTAAGAATAAACAGAAAAAAAATTAAAAAACAATTCACAAAACAGTATATATGTATAGCTCCCATTTTGTCAGAAAAAAATAAGTATATGTAATAAAGTAAAACTATTTTGATTGTTTAAAAATAAAATATTAAATGCTTTATGGGAAATAATGAAAAAACCTGTAGTACATTATTTTGTGTATGAAGTGATTAACTCTGCTAAATCTATAAATGTATGCTGACTAGCTGACAAGAATAAAAACTAGCAAAATGACTGGTTTATTGACTACTAATTAAGCAACAAGCCAAGGAATACACTACTGTTCTATTGTACCTAGTAAGAAAAGCAAATCAGTGATGATCAATTTAGTAAGAGTCAAAATCTGATTTTCAATACTAAAAAGAGTCAGATAACCAATCAACTGAATCAAATGGTACACACAATTTTAAAAACTTCTGATAAACATTCCTGGCTGGGCATAGTAGCTCACACCTGTAATCCAAGCATTTTGGGAGGCCAAAGCAGGCAGAGCACTAGAGGCCAGGAGTTTTGAGATCAGCTTGGCCAACACAGCAAAAACCCATCTCTACTAAAAATACAAAAATTAGCTGGGCATGGTGGCATGTGCCTGTAGTCCCAGCTACTCAGGAGGTTGGGGCTCCAGAAGCACTTGAATGTGGGAGGCGGAGGTTTACAGTGAGTGGAGAATGCACTACTGTACTCCAGCCTGGGTGACAGAGTGAGGCCCTGTCTCAAAAAAAAATAAATAAAATTTAAAAATTTAAACTTTTGATAAGCATTTCAAATAATATGTCTCCAATAACATTGAATTATCTGCTTCTAATCACGATCAACTGAGTATGCCATTTTTCCTAAGGTAAGGTCATCCATGGAAAAGTTGTAAGTTGAAGTTCCAGACTTTCAGGACATAACAAAGATTCTGGACCCAAAGACATCCTACCAAAACATAGCAAGTCATTAAATAAAGGTTAACACTTGTTTTGGGCATTCTTATTATCATTTTTTTATTATAAGAAACTGTAGCATATCAACTGGGGAAAAAAAGGGACCTACTAGATTAACATAATTGGAGTAAGCAGCTTCAGGGGCCAGGGCCCTGTAAAAAGTGAATGCTATGCAAGAGTTGCTTATGTCCTTTGTGTGGGAAAAGAGACATATTCACTTCTCCATAGAGCTACATAGGCTATCTGGAAAACTGATTTCAGACTAAGTTACTTGGTTAACACTCCATCAGAAAACAAAAAGAACCAGATACTTTAAAGCTTACACATTTTTATTTTTATGAATGTGTAACATCAGGAATTTTATATTGCCCAATCATTATTTATCAGGTTTCTTTTGATGACAAAAAGTAAAAGTCCTTAAAATAATATCAACTAAGTATTTGTCCTGAAAGACAGCAATAAAGGGAAGAAATTCCAATCTTGGAAGACTGTCTTCCCTGGCTGGCTGCAAAATCAGACCCAAAGAACTCAGCGGGAAACTCAGGAGGTGGCAACTGTGAAGTGGAAAGCAGGCTGAATCCCAGAAGAAAGGATGATGAGAAAAGTGGGCCCTAAGGGCTTGTCAAGGGGTTCTACAACAAAGGATTATGTCCAGCAACTCTATTCCAATTCACACTTTCTTTAAGGAAAGGATCCATTTCATCGTTCTGCTGAGATTTCATTTTCTTGACACCTAATAAATGTAGGTAACATTTTGCATTTCCAATTGAGAAAGACTATCTAAAGGTTGTCTCAAAGTAAATGCTGGTTACATAGTGGCTACAGAGGGAACAGGAGGGATGTTCTTTGTCTTTTCTCAGACACGTTATCAAGAACACATTGCAAGGATTCGAAATGACTATGAATAAGTTTCTTCTCTTAAGGAAATTATTGTCTTGTTAGACAAAATATACAGAGTATATACTCATCGCTCCAATGTTACTTTCCTTTTCTTAAAGTCTATGTAGTCCTTGGCCCTTTGCCTACTGGTTGTTATAAGAAAGTTTATATGGTTTCATATTTAATTCACAGGACCTAGAGTCCTATTAATCTCTTTTCTGAACTTTCCTACTTCATCTAATTTTTAAAGTCGTTCTTGTCATCATCTACTGATTACAACAACTAACCTAATCTTTCAATGTGTTAAGTGATTAAGGCTTAAAACACACACATACATGCACACACAGAGGAAAAATAAATCCATCTAGGTTCAAAATTTAAATGAATGGTAGGCATCAAAATTCTGTTCTATTTAGAAATTATTAATTACTAAGACTAAAGAATAAAGAAGATCTTTAAAAAGTAACCCAAAAATAAAACTGGAAAAAGACAGATTCTGGACTTAAAAAAGAGCTGAAATTTCAGCTCAGCTTCCCTTAAATCTGTTATAAAAAAATTCTCTAATACCAAGCCCCTGCTTTCCTCCCCTTAACAAGGCTGTATGGTTTTGCATGCTTTGACTACAGAATTATTTCAAAGAGACAAAATCTGGGGACCAGGATTTGGCTTTTAGGTCCAATAGCCTAGTTATATTCATCTCAAACTTCATATACAATGCACTTCTTGAATATACCAAACTGTCAATAGTTCCCAACGTGAATTGGAAAACAAAAAGAAATTCATTTTTGACATAGTAGTTAAAACTCTTTCCTAGCCAGTGAGAAGCTGTTACTCTTCATTTGTTCCTAGTATTATAGAACTATCACTACTGAAAATCTAATTTTTTTCCTCGAGACTCTACCACGCATTTTTCTCCAATTGATACTGAATAATTTATTCAGTACATATTTTCAAAGTCATTCTTTTTATTTTTGTGGACAGCTGCAGTTTTAATCAAGCATAATTCTAGAGTTCTAGGGTTAGGAAGAAAAAAAAAAAAAAACAACTTGAGGCCAATACTCAATGAAGTGGTAAGAACTGTTTCCGACCATCTGCCTCTGAAGCAAAAGAAAGTCAACAGCAGCCTAACATCAACAAATTCACATGCTCAGAAAAAGTTTTGAATATAAAATCTTAGAATTTCCCTGTCAAACTATTATGAAATTTAAGTCTGTTTCCTGGGAAACAGAAAACTTAGTGTGAGCGGAAAAACTCCTCTCTCCTTCCCCAGTGATAAAGCTTTCACTTTGTTCCATACAAAAAGAGAATGCGCACTTTGCTATTAAATTCCCCTCACCCTCTCTACTTGAAATATCTCAATCACAGAACTCCCAAGAAATATCTACCTGAATGCTCAAAGCACAAAATAAAGCTCAGAAGCATAGTGTAGCTAGGATGAGGAAACAGCTCATTGTCTTTCTTCTTCTTTTCCAAATGGGACACTTTCATAGATTGAGGAGAGATGGAGACAGAGAATATTAGTAATGGATGAGGGAAAAGGGTAGGAGGAAAGAGAGTAGAATGATAGGCTTTACCAGTAATTTACTTATTTTCTTAATAGTTTCAAACAATGGGGCGGGAGGATATGGCACAAGAAGGGCTGCATCTTAATTATATTTTATCTTCAGCTCCATCCTTCCAGCCCTGCCCAGTCAAGCTCTTAAACCTCTTTCCTAGGCTCTCCAACTCCGAATTTAAAAAAAAAAATCTTTGTGGGTTTTTTTCTTTGTTTCCGGAGGAAAAAGATAGTTTTGATTTGTTTAAAAGTAAAGAGGGAAAGCATTATCTTCAGGAGTAACCACTTCTTAACAAACAGAACTAAGGGTTTCTATTCCTTTTCCAGCCTACAAAGCAGGAACCGAACCAGCACACCACCAAGGACTAAGTAGGGTGAGGGAGGGACGTTACATCCCCAGGGGTAGGCAAGTCTTTGTTTCCTTGCTCACATTATATTGGCCTTGCAAAGTCACTCAACTCCCGTCACTAAGCATTCCGGATCAGAACTACTTCTCTAAGACGAGGCAGTGTCTGAACACTTTCCCGTAGCACTCACTGACGCGGCTGTTCTGCTCTGCTGCATCTCCCTCATTCCAGCCGAGAACCAAAATTCAGAGTCATTCTACACTGGGCAAAACGCCGGACCTCCTTCATGGGGCAGATCTCTCTAAATCTGGAGTCCACTCCACGGCCTCAATTCATGGCACGTGCTTTTGTTCTTAAAAACAAAATCAAGAAAAGCCCCTTGCCTTCTGCTACAGCAGGGGGATCGAACTCAAGACTAAGATGGAAAACGCCTCTAGGAAGATGTTTACATGTCTTGAAAGGCACAAGGCTCCTTAACCTTGCCGGCTGTTTCGCCGCAGCTTGATTTGAGAGGCGGCCCCTCGGGGATCCGGCGGCGCCCGCTCCGCCGCAAACCCACAGCCCGCGGAGGGGGCAGCCGGAGGATGAGCGCGGCAGGCAGCGAGGACTTTGGAAACTGATGGGCGGGAGGGGACAACTTTCAGGCGTGGGCAGGCAAAGGTGGGCCCGACGCTGACCCGAGCCGGAGCCGGGAACCTGGCGGCGCGCGCCTCGGGCGGCCAGGAGTCCCCGGCGCATTGTCCTCCGCCCACGCCCCCCGGCGCCCCACGTTGCAGCCGGCTCCGGCCGGGCCCCTCTCCGAGCCGCGCAGGATCTGGGCCGGGGTGGCGGCGAGCAAACCGCGGTCCACACTCGCACAGGTTGCCGAGCGCCGGCTCAGGGCGCACAGGGTTAACCGTCTCCCGGGGCAGCTCGCCGCGTCAGCCCTGAGCCCCAAACTAGGCGTCCCCGCGCCCCCCGGCCGCCACCGCGGGCCCGGGCCCCAGCTCCGCCGCCAGCCCCAGCCCGGCGCCCAAGGCTTTTGTTGTGGCCGCGACGAGAGGAACGATCCCTGAGGAGGAGGCGCCGGGCTGCTGCTGGCTCCTCAGCGCGGGCTGAGGCGGAGCAGCAAGCGCCTCCTCGGGCTCCACACTCGCTGCTCCCTCTCCCGCCACCCTGGCCTGGGGGCCTGCACGCTTCGGGGGGCTCACCTCAGACCCCGGCCCCTGGCTCCAAGGGGTGGGGGCTGCAGCGCCGGCCGGGGGCGGCCGCGCGTCCCTCGGGTACCCGGAGCGGCCGAGGACCGCCGGCGCGCGCCTCCGAGCCACCGCGAGCTTTCGCGAGCGCCTAGGCGCGCCGCCCGGGGAGCGAGCGTACGAGCGCGCTCACGCACAGCGCAGGCGCACTGAGCACGCTCGGCCGAGCGCTCAGTCCTGGAGCCTCGGCGCGCAGGGCTGGCTAGGCACGCCTCGTTGTTCTCTGCCTCGCACCCTGAGTGACGCCTGGAGCTGCCCTGCCCCGGCGTGCTCGTTCTGAGCCCTGGAGGCGTTCATCTGAGCTGCGCTTGGTGCCCTCCTCGCAATGCACTCCCTCGCCGTATGACACAGCGTGGATGTTGTGATTGCAGGACCACCTATACCTGGTCTGAGAACCAGAGATGCCGACCTCGGGACCTGGGGATTGGGGGTGCTCAAGAGGCAGATCCCTGGATGCTGAGGGTGGAATGGGGTGCAGGTGGTGGTGGCACCTGGCCAGCTGCAGAGCTCCACGCGAAACAGGGTAGTAGACAGAACAGGCTACTCGCCCGGGATAGTTCTTAAGCTCTTGGCCAAGATCTTAGGAAACAGGTGGAGCTGGGCGTTACTGGTGCGCGCCCCATTTTTTGCTCCTTAGGAAATATTTTTCCTCTCCTTTTCTACATAAGCGGCTTTAGAGTTGAAAGAGTTCTCCAAGGTCATCTAAACCGAACCTCTCATTTTTCAGACGAGGAAGAGAACTCCCCAAAAGGTTAGATTTACCCAAAGCCATGCAGCGTTTTAACGACAGGGCCTGGATTCATTCCCACCTAAGGCTGTTTTTGTTTTCACTGCACCGTTTAACCTGTCTTTTCTTTCTCTTCTTTTTCGTTTCTCCTCAACCTAGATTTCATGAGCATCATTTTGTTCTGTTGGTAGCACATAGGACTAAGAGAAATTGAACGATGTGAATGGACTTAGCACTATTAGAACTGTACATTTAAAAATGGTTACGATGCTGCATTTATGTTATCTGTATTTTACAATTTTTTTTAGAAAGGCGCTTGATTGATACATGTTAAGTAAATGTTGAAGAGTTTCGGAGTTAGACCTAGAGTTTCACATCAGAAGGTGATTTGTGATCACCTGTGTGAACAGCATGATAAATGAGATCTGAAATGACAGTTTCAGTTTCTCTAATAAGTAAATTCTTGTTCAGTAAACAAGGTTTAAAATAATAATATCGATTCTTGGTTGATTCTTGGCAAAGCGGTGTATCCTCTGGAGCCAGAGTTGCCTCTGTGGAGAGTGAGTGAGGGAGCAGAAAGTGAGGGGGAACTGTGTGTGTCAGATCCCTTGTAGCTGGGGAACCTCCAGAGATGCGCTGTGACATGCATTTTTATTCAATTTACGCATCATCTGGTAAAGACTGTGAGGCATAGGACACATCATAGCTCAACATCACGAGGTGGGAATGATGTAGAAATGATCACTACTGTATTGTCGTGACTAAATCTCACAAAAGGAACATGGAGTGGAAAAAATCCAACACGATATATGTAAGTGATGATGCCTCTTCAGAAAAATAAAACAAAAAAAACCTAGCAATACTATGTAATGTTTATGAGGGCAAATGTACATACAATAAAAGCTTAAAAAGGACAGAAAGGCCGCACACCAGTTTTGTGACAATGACTGGCTCTAGGCAGGCAGGGAGGGGAATGAGACAAAAGAAGGTTCTACTGTATCTATGAAATACACACAAATGTAACATTTTTTAAAAATCTCTGTGGAGAATCAGTGGTGTTTCTTATTAAAGTGTTCAAACCTTTCTTTATGTTTGAAATATCCCCCTTAAAAGTAATTAATGTTTGGGACTGAACAAGGTGGTACACGCCTGTAATCCCAGCATTTTGGAGACCAGCCTGTGGGAACATAGCAAGATCCTGTCTCTACAAAAATTAAAATTAAAAAAATGGCCTGGGAGGATTGCTTAAGCCCAGAATTTCAAAGCGGTAGTGAGCTATCGTTGTGCCACTACACTGTGGCCTAGGCGACAAAGCCATTCCTCTCTTAAAAAAAAGAAAGTAACGTTGCAGTGTCACAGACATTGAGCTCTGTGTGCTCACTGTGAACACAGACGGTGTGGATGGAGTGGCTCAGGTTCTTTTGGGATGACAGTAGTCAGATGATGAGGTGCAGGACAAGAGGAGGCCAAGAAGGCATTGGGTTGAGAGGCAAGAAGAAAGAGGCCACCTTTTCCGGGATGAAAATATTCAAATCCAACAGGGCTAAAGGAGATGCTCTCTATAATCCCATGTCTCTTTCATTCCATGGTTGTAACCACCAATACGAAGTCTTTAATGAGCGGGAACTTCACACAGCACTCCCCATGCTGTTAAAACTGGTCTTTTTCTGGATGAACCTGTTTTGAAACCATAAAAGCTAACTGGTAATGCATGGTAATTTAGTATTGCATCTAGTACCTCCCCCAGGCCGCCCCCTCACCGCCCCTGCTCCCAAGGCTTTGTTTATTCATTTAGGTACAACCTGGTCATGTGGAAAAAATCACTAGGCTGGAATTCAAACAACCTAGGTTTTAATTTCAGTTTGGCCACTTACTGATCCTTTTTTTTTTTTTGGAGACAGAGTCTTGCTCTGTCACCAAGGCTCAAGTGCAGTGGCGCAATCTCGGCTCACTGCAATCTTCACCTCCTGGGTTCAAGCAATTCTCCTGCCTCAGCCTTCCAAGTACTTGGGACTACAGGTATCTACTGCCACACCCAGCTAATGTTTTGTATTTTAGTAGAGACAGCATTTCACCGTGTTGCCCAGGCTAATCTCCAACTCCTGAGCTCAGGCCATCCACCCGCTTTGGCCTCCCAAAGTGCTAGGATTACAGGCGCAAGCCACAGCGCCTGGCCACTGATCCTTTTTTTTTTTTTTT
>NW_016107440.1:2361130-2365295 GCF_001604975.1 Cebus imitator | reverse complement strand
TATTTTTAGTAGAGACGGGGTTTCACCATGTTGACCAGGATGGTCTCGATCTCTTGACCTCGTGATCCACCCGCCTCGGCCTCCCAAAGTGCTGGGATTACAGGCTTGAGCCACCTCGCCCGGCCAATCCTTTTTAACCTAAGGAAAGCAACAGCTTCTATGAACTTCACTTTTTCTTTTTAAACTGAAGATATACAAATGCTTCCTATTTAAAAACTATAAAACAGGCCTGTGGTGACACATGCTTATAACCCCAGCTACTCTGGAGGCTGAGGCAGGAGAAACGCTTGAACTTGAGAGGCAGAGGTTGCAGTGACCCGAGATCGCCCCGATGCACTCCAGCCTGGGCCAGAAGAGCAAAACTCCGTCCCCTCAAAAATAAAAATAAAAACTATAAAACACAACAGAAACACTGGGTTTGTACCTTTAAGTCAGAGGAGAATGCATTCTTATTTATTTGGAAAAACAAAGATAGTGACAACAGTCTTTTGTTGCTGTTTTGTTTTGCTTTTTGTTGTTGTTGACTGCCGCCTATAAGAACTGCTTTACATTGACGAAAGAACCTCTGTTCTGGAATTTTGAACTTGTTGATAACCTCCAGCACTTGTTCATAACTCTGTAACAGCTGTTACCTGTATGAGCCTTCTATTAGTTATTTGTGTATTGCAGTTTCTAGTCTTCCTCTTTCGCTTTCTTTTTTATCCTTGTATTCTCATTCTGCTTATTACAAGGCAGGCACTCAATAAACTTAATGAATTGGACAGGATTTTAAGAGTTCCCAAATTTAGTTATTCTTATTAGGGCATGCCATCTGCTGGTTCCCTGGTGTATCTGTCAGTCAGCGTGAATTCTATAATCTAATACATTGAAATTTGCATTGAAGCATTTGTGTGTCTGTGTGTTGCGCAATTCCTCCCGGCCCCATCCTTCCACTTCCGGTTGCAGGTGCTATTCTTCAATTGAACCAGTCTCGAATTCTTTTTCCTCCAACCCTCTGTTTACCTGTTGGCCACTCTTAAAACCTGGCACAGTGGAGCCTGCGTTTCGCAGCTCCAGAGTGACTGGGACAATGTGACTGGGCATGCTCCTTAGGTAGGGCTGATTTGGGACACACTGCGTCTTGAATGAAGGCTTTCAACGCTGCTTGTTTCAGGAGTCGACGCATCTTCATTGTGGGGTTATATTGAGACATTGCAATCCCTCCCACGCTCTTGGCCGCCACGCTTGTTAATTTTATCCCCGTGCCCAATTTTGTAGCCAGCCTTCCTGGATCTCGCGGCCAATCAAGAGCCTACACATTGTTGCCTAAGAGACCCCGGATGCCAGCAACAGGATTTATAGACGGTGATTGGGCTGCTGGAAGCTGGGAGGGGTGAGGGGCTGGGGGGAGTCAGAGAAAAAGCTGACCTAATGCAACTGTGGCAACGTCAGCGCTTGAGGCTTGAAGCGGGAGACAAGCTAAAAGAGGTGAGAACTGTGGGCAGTGCATGAAAAAGATGGAGACTCTCTTTGGAGAGCTCCAGGGCCTCTCATGAGCCTTCGCAATGCTCCTGGGGATTTTACTGTGCTCTCTCTTTCGGGCTACAGTGCAACTGCCAGGTACTTCATACCTGTGACATTAACAACCCGCAGATAATGATATGCTTACCAAGCACTAGCTCTTTGCGTTGTATTATAGTTCTTGCTTTTTAAAAGCTAGTTAAGTGGAAGATGAATTCGTATTTGAATCTACGCATACCCTATTTCTTGATAATTTGAGATTCCCTTGTCTGATGATATTACAGTGTACGATGGATAAATTCTGTGTTAGCAGAGAGACCCAGTCCTATTCTGCTAAATAAACTACAAATTTAAAAATCCGATAATTCTTTATGTAACCCCAGAGCCCAGTTTATCATGTTCTGAGTTTCACTCTACATTGCTACAATTCTACAAGGTTTTTTGTTGCTGTTGTTGCTTTTGTTTTTGTTTTTTGAGACAGTCTTGCTGTGTTGCCCAGGCTGAACTGCAGTGGTGCAATCGTAGCTCACTGCAGCCTTGAACTTCTGGGCTCAAGCGACCCTTCCACCTCAGCCTCCTGAGTAGCTGGGACTAGTGCCCACCGCCACACCCAGCTATTTTTTTTTTTTTTTTGTAGAGATAGGCCACCTGCCTTGGCCTCCCAAAATGCTGGGATTATAGGCCCGAGCCACCACAGCTGGTCTATGTTTCTACAAGTTTTGGTGGTGGTGATGGTGGTTTTTTATTTTTTGAGATGGGGGTCTCACTCTTTCCCCTAGGGTGGAGTGCATTGGCACGACCTTGGCTCACTACAACCTCTGCTTCCCAGGTTCAAGCAATCCTCCCACTTCAGCCTACCAAGTAGCTGGGACTACAGGCACACACCACCACACTCTGCTAATTTTTTTTGTTTTAGTTTTGTTTTTGGTAGAGATGGGGTTTCATTGTGTTTCCCAGGCTGGTCTTGAACTTGTGAACTCAAGCGACTCACCCACCTTAGCCTCCCAAACATTTCTACAAGTTTTAATCCTTAAACTTCTCCCTACCTCCACTGCTGTAGTCATTTTTTCTATTGATTTAACAACTATCAAGTACCCATTATAAACTACTGTGATGATTCAGGTGAGCAATGAGTGTCAGAAAACCGTATAAGCCAAGAATCATCAGAGTGGTGTGGCACGTTCTCACCATGACCATGAGTTCAGTGTGTCTGGGCAGAAAGTGCACGAAGGTGTGACCAGGTGAGGCTGAAAGGGTAGGTAGAGGTAAAATCATGACAGACCTAGAATTCTGTGCAAGGAGGTCTGGATCTTGTAGCCATCAGTGAACCTCTGAAGGTTTTGAGCTGAAAAGTGACATGATCAACTGGTCTTTTAAAAAATACCTAACAGAGGCCAGGTGTGGTGGCTCATGCCTGTAATCCCAGGACTTTGAGAGGCTGAAGCAAGTGGATCACCTGAGGTCAGGAGTTCAAGACCAGCCTGGCCAACATGGTGAAACCCCATCTTTAAAAAACAAAAAAAAGTTAAAAAAAAAAAATACCTAACAGAGAACGTGAGCTCATTAAAGCAGACCTTTATCTTTGTACTCCTCACACCTGCCTTGTAGGTACTTAATAAGGCAGTTGAATAATGATAACTGTGTGAAGAATGGCTTAGGGCAGGAGGTGGGGGCTAATGCCTGTAATCTCAGCACTTTGGGAGGCTGAGGTGGTGGATTGCTTGAGCCCAGAAGTTCGAGACCAGCTTGAGCAACAAACCGAGACCTTGTCTCTACAAAAAATACAAAAAAATTAGCCAGGTGTGGTAACGGACCTATAGTCTCTGCTACTTAGGAGGCTGACATGGGAGGATTGCTTGAGCCCAGGAGGTTGAGACCGTGTTGAGCTGTGATCACACCACTGCCCTCCAGCCTGGGTGACAGGGCAAGACCCTGTCCAAAAAAAAAAAAAAAATGGCTTAGAAGATCAAATTGGAAGTATGTAGCCAGAGGACCCATCCTTGCTATTGAAAATGAACTAGAACCATATGTCAAGAACTAGGGTCATAGGCCTTCTTTCTGTATTTTCATTCTAAGAAAAATTAAAGATGACTATTTAAAGGTAGTCCTTACAGGGAAGGAGATCACAAAAAAGCAACTGTGGAAGGAGGGAATGACAACTTGCTTTGTTTTGTTGGTGAAGTGGGGGCAATTATGTTTTGTAGGCATTAGAAATCTCTATCAGGTATAACTTTAAGACTGGACGTGGAGAAAAGAAGAAAAAGAAAAAAGAAATCTCTGTAGCTGGGCGCAGTGACTCACGCCTATAATCCCAGCACTTTGGGAAGTCAAGGCAGGTGGATCACTTGAGGTCAGGAGTTCAAGACCAGCCTGACCAACATGGGGAAACCCCATCTCTACTAAAAATACAAAAATTAGCCAGGCGTGGTGGTGCATGCCTGTAATCCCAGCTACTCGGGAGACAGGCAGGAGAATCCCTTGAACCCAGAAGACAGAGGTTGCAGTGAGCCCGCTTATCAAGACCACCTGCATGTCGGGCCCTCTGCTGGACCCTTTTTCTCTAATCTTTGATACAACAGTTGAGGGTGGTTGTATACATCTTCATTTTACAGGTGAGGAAACTGAGTCTCAGGTAGATTAAATAACTGGCATAAAGTTACACAGT
>NW_016107440.1:2350983-2361080 GCF_001604975.1 Cebus imitator | reverse complement strand
AAAAAAAAAGAAAGAAAGAAAATGGTTGCAAACAACAGAAACAGATTCTAGCTAATGTACGCAAATAGGAAGTTTTTTGCAAGGATATTGCAGTAAGTTTCCTATTTGCTTACGTTAGCCCCATGTTAGAAAGGACATGGGGCTTTTGTAGGGAGCGGTGAGGGGCAGTGAAATAGCAGGGACAACTGGACAGTCTGCCCAGGTTAACAATGCTACTTTGAATGACCACCTCACCTGTGAAATAGTGGCGGTCACAGTGGCTCACACCTGTAATCCCAACATTTTGAGAAGCCAAGGTGGGCAGATCACTTATGGCCAGGAGTTTGAGACCAGCCTGGTTAACATGACAAAATCCCATCTCTACTAAAAAAAAAAAAAAATTAGACAGGTATAGTGGTACGCACCTGTAACCCCTGCTACTCGGGAGGCTGAAGCAGGAGGATTGCTTGAACCTGAGAAGTAGATGTTGCAGAGCGGCAAGATGGCACCACTGCACTGGAGTCTGGGTGACAGAGCAAGACTCCGTCTCAAAATAAATAATTAAATCAATAAAATAAGAATAAGAATAAGCTATTGTCAGACCAGCTGGCCTAGCTTAGTCTCATGACCATCTCTTGGCTAGGGAAGGACAAGCTACCTTAATTAATTAAACCACCAGGCTCTAAACAATGAAGGAAAAGTCATTCCTTCTGAAAACTAAAGTATTTTAATCAAAAGGAGGCAGACATATACCAGCTAACTAAAAATAGCAAATTTCCCCCAATGAACTCAAATCTGTTCATCTCCTAAGCCTTAGCTTTGTCTCTCCCACCATGCATCCTCTTTATTACGCTGTCAGGCAGGAGTTCCTGTTATTTGGATATCTGGAAGTTAAGAAGGAAGGAGGAGAGTTAATATCACAAGGGACAAGAATGAAGTGTTTTATATTGCACTGTGATTTTAAATTTAAAATACTTTTCTTTCTGGCCAATATAGTATAGTGGCTAGGAGTGATTTTGGATTTCCCCCCAAATCCAGTGAAATTAAACTGACCTGGGTCTGACTACCAGTTCCACCATTTGTTCTCTGTATGAACTCAGACAGGGTAAAGTCAATGAGCCGAATTTTCTTCATGTGTAAAATGAGTTAAAAACTACCACCTCACCTGATAGTTGTATGCTTCCATTGAGCAGATATATGAAGTGCTTGACATATAAGATGCTCCCAATAAATGCTCTTCCCACCCATTCCCTCTGCCGACATACTGAAAAATTATATGGTATTAACATTTTTTTTGAGATGGAGTCTTGCTCTGCTGCCCAGTCTGGAGTACAGTGGTACTATCTTGGCTCACTGCAACCTCCACCTTCCAGGTTCCAGTGATTCTCCTGCCTCAGTCTCTCGAGTAGCTATGATTACAGGCATGCACCACCACGCCTGGCTCTTTTTTTTTTAAACAGAGTTTCTCTCTTGTTGCCCAGACTGGGGTGCAATGGCTCAAGCTCAGCTCACTGCAACCTCTGCCTCCTGAGTTCAAGCAATTCTCCTGCCTCAGCCTCCTGATTAGCTGGGATTACAGGCATGTGCCACCACACCCAGCTAATTTTTGTATTCTTAGTAGAGATGGAGTTTTGCCATGTTAGCCAGGCTGGTCTCAAACTCCTGACCTCAAGTGATCTTCCTGCCTCGGCCTCCCAAGGTGCTGGGATTACAGGCGTGAGCCATCGTGCCTGGCCGGTGTTGGTATTTTTTGTATTCTGAGGGTCATATGATTCACTTCTTCTGTTAGGTGTTGTCTTTCTTATGGAAGGATATCCAGTTGTTTCATGATGGCATTTGCACCTCCAAAAAACACAGATGGTCCCAAAATGCAGACAAAGATGAGCACTTGGACACCCTTAAACCATCAGCTCTTGAATGACCGGGTAAGTGACCAGAGCTATTTTATCAATTGAATCCGTGACTTAGAGGGAAAAAAAAGTATTAAAATTTTCATTGCCAAAATATGAAGAGGAATTATTTAGGATTGTGTAATGGATGAACAAAAGCCAAAATGAATATATTCAAAACCTTTTATTGAACTCTTGCTATAGGGCAAGGCTGGCAATAGACATGGATTCCTTGCCTAAGAAGAAAATGCCTTGGATTCATTCTTTCCCCTGCTGTCACCTTCCTCCCCCACCCCAGTTACCTTTTTCCTTCCTTCAGTTGTTCTCCCCTGGAACCACCAGGGCTGAGAAAGGAGAGAGGGATCAACAGCGTCCCCAGAAACCCGGTTTTCTTGGTACAGTTGAGGTCACTGTGTAATGCTGTATGTTGAATAAGATACGTAAAATGAATACATTTCAGCTGGCTATTCACATTACTCAGGTTCTTTTAAGACGTTTATTTTCATGACCAGGTACAGTGGCTCACACCTGTAATCCAGCACTTTGGGAGGCTGAGGCAGGCGGATCATCTGAAGTCAGGAGTTCGAGACCAGCTTGGCTAACATGATGAAACCTTGCTTCTGCTAAAAATAAACAAAAATAAATTATCCAGGTGTGATGGTGGGCACCTGTAATCTCAGCTACTCAGGAGGCTGAGACAGGAGAATCACTTGAACCTGGGAGGTGGAGGTTGCAGTGAGTTGAGATTGCGCCACTGTACTCTGGCTTGGGCAACAAGAACAAAACTCCCTCTCTCAAAAAAAAAAAAAAGACATTTATTTTCCACCTGCCCTCTAGGAAGGTGCTAGAGGAATACACTAAAGGATCATGGTGGATGGCTGGGATGTGAGACTGACCAACCTCTAGGGGTTTCTATTCCTGCTTCAGTTAGGAACAGAATTTGCCAACAGGTCTGTGAGCTCCAGTGATCAATCCCTGTATATAAGGACCACACCTATTTGGCAGGAAAAGACAATTACCATGTATAAAACTGACCTCAGCCTCTTGTTTCTACACACCTGTTCCTCCCCTGGTGAGAGGCACTACTTTATACCAAGTCACTCGAGCCAGAAATTCTCCTTTTCCTTGACCAGTGTGGGATTTATTTTCCCCCAGATTAGCAGCTAATAAGTTAGCCTGTGACTTGTGGAATAGAAGACTCTGCTGTTTCATAGTAAAAGATGAGATTCTTGGGTCAAAAACAGCTTTACTCACAAAGCAGCGAGCAGCATGAACGTTATGTTCATGTGGGTTCTGTTGGTCCTCCTGTCCCACAGGTGTGACACAGAGAGCCCAGGTAAAGGCTACACATACAGTGGTTTGCACCACAGCTGAGGAACCGTGAGCCCAGGGCATCCACCGGTTTTTACAGTAAGCAGTAAGCAAGCCTGCTCTTGCTCCCACAGGGAGACTTGACCTCATCCCTCAAGGCTGCCTTACTACAGACACGACCTGCAAGAATGGCCCCAGTCACACATGCTCAGGGCCGTGCTTCCTTGCATGCCAAGATGTTTCAGAGTGTGAGAGGCACACAGAGGGTTGTTCACCAATGCTCCCTTGCCTCCATATCCAGTTTGCTTTCCAGTTCTCTGAGTCCTCTTCCCAATCTCTCATTCAGGCCCCTCTTCTCCACCCCCTATCCACTTCCGGCGCCATCCTCAGCTCACACTGTCGGCATCCTGTGCCTGATACATTGCAGTTACCCCCTAACTAACTTCACTGCCTCTGTCCCTGCCGATCCAGCCTGTATTCTGGTACCAGAGAGATCTTTCTAAGATTCCAATTCTATTCAGTGAAGCCAGTCATAGGCTCCACTCCTAAGAGTAACTTCCAACCCCCCAAGGCCTACCATTGAGGGTCTTTCATAATCTGACCTCAGTAGCTTCACAGATCCACTCCTGCCCCTGCTCCCTCACACCCGATGCCCAGGCCTGGCTCAGGGCCTCAGGTGAACCCTGCTCGTCCACACCTCCACGCCTTTGCCTGTGCTTTCACCCTCGCCTCCTGTGTGAGTCCATTCAAATGTCCTTTCCTCTTGAAGCCTCCCCTGCGTCCTGCTTCCTTTTCTTTGCTCTCATCACTGTATGCTGACTTTCCCAGTCAACTCCCATGCATGAAGAAGTGAGATTCTGTCTTTTCTCTCTGTACCTCCAGGAACCTGGTATAGTTCCTGTAGCATAAAAAATGGAGTCAAGGCTGGGCGTGGTGGCTCACACCTGTCATCCAAGCACTTTGGGATCACCTCAGGTCAGGAGTTTGAGACCAGCCTAGCCAACACGGTGAAACCCTGTCTCTACTGAAAATACAAAAATTAGGCTGGGTGCAGTGGCTCACACCTGTAATCCCAGCACTTTGGGAGGCTGAGCACTTTGGGAGGTGGGTGGGTCATGAGGTCAGGAGTTTGAGACCAGTCTGACCAACATGGTGAAACCTTGTCTCTACTAAAAGTACAAAAATAAGCCAGGCGTGGTGGTGCGTGCTTGTAATCCCAGCTACTCAGGAGGCTGAGGCAGGAGATCACTTGAACTTGGGAAGCAGAGGCAGAGTTACAGTGAGCAGAGATGGTGCCACTGCACTCCAGCCTGGGTGACAGAGCAAGACTCCATCTAAAAAAGTAAAATACAAATATTAGCTGGGCGTGGTGATGCACACCTGTATTCCCAGATTTTCGGGAGGCAGAGGCAGGAAAATCACTGGAACCCAGGAAGGAGGTGGATATTGCAGTGAGTCAAGATCACACCACCGTACTCCCGTGCCTGGACAACAGAGCGAGACTCTTGTCAAAAAGACAGAAAGGAAGGAAAGATGGAAGGAAGGAAGGAGGGGGGAGGGAGGGGGGGAGGGAAGGAAGGAATGTAGGAAGGAAGGAAGGAAAAAAAGAAGAAATGGAATCAGAGTAGTTCAGGTCTACTCCCTGTACCTCTTTCACTGACTTTTGCCTTCACCTGGATCTGCCTCTCGAAACTCGACAGTTGGGCTCATCCCTTGGCAAAGCTGTCATCAAACCTGAGCCCTCCTGCCCAGTGCTTTCTATTTCTACTTGCATCAGTTTCTACTGATGAGCGATTTTAGGAGAGGAACAGAAGAGCCAGATTGGAATAGTGAGAAATAAAATGGAGAGAGACTGAAAAAGGGAAACAATAAAGGAAATGAGGAAAGAGGAAAGACAATGAGAAAACATGGAGGGACAGGGGAAACAAAAGGAAAGGCAGAGAAAGAGGGAGAAAGAGGTTCGGCCTTCATCTAACCATGAACACCAAATAAATCTATTGAAAATATGCTGGGGGCCAGGCACAGTGGCTCATGTCTATAATTCCAGCACTTTGCAAGGCTGAGGCTGGTGGATCGTTTGAGGCCAAGGGTTTAAGACCAGCCTGGGCAACATAGTGAGACCTTGTCTTTATTTAAAAAAAAAAATCAAAATATTAGCCTGGCATGTTGGTGCATGCCTGTGGTCCCAGCTACTTGGGAGGCTGAGGCAGGAGGATGGCTTGAGCTCAGAAGCTGGAAGTTGGGGTGAGCCATGATTGCACCACTGTACTCCAGCCTGAGTGACAGAGAGAGACCCTGTCTCTAAAAAAAGAAGGAAAGAAAATTGTTTTTATCCAGCTCAACAGTAATTTACTGAGCACCTGTTTGCAATGCTAGAAGCTCTCCCACGGTTTCTATAACAGCGTATCTGCTTCCCCTACCAAGACTTCAGCGGCTCATTTTGAAATCTGTCTTCCCATAGAATTGTGAAGGTTTGACACACATGTGAAAAAGTGCCTTGAATTCAAATATGCAGTCATTGGATTCCTTGATTTTCAGAAATTTTCTTCGAAAAATTACGAGTCTTGATCAATTTAGCAGCTGTGGAGAAGAAATGTGTCTTAGGAGGCAAAAATTGCCTGAGTGGCTCTCGCAGTTGAGCTTTTAGAGAAGTTGATTCTGAGATTAGCACGTAGAGCGTTGACTGGAGAGAACTTTCAGGATCAGCACATGGGAAGGGAAGTAAAGAAAAGGAAAAAAGAAAAGGGACAGATGCGAGGCAAAGGAAGAAGTTGGGCTGGAATGCAGCCTCAGTGAGGTCTCCACTGACCCACAGGACTCCCTGAAGCTGCCATGAGGCTTCAGATTGGTGGTATTAGTCAGTGCTCGCACTGCTATGAAGAAATACCTGAGGCTGGGTAATTTATAAAGAAAAGAGGTTTAATTGGCTCATAGTTCTGCAGGCTGTTACAGGAAGCATAACACCATCTGCTTCTGGGGCGGCCTCAAGGAACTTTCTGTCGTGGCAGAGGGCAAAGCAGGAGGAGGCATCTTATGTGGCAGGAAGGGGAGGAAGAGTGAGACAGGGGAGGTGCCACACACTTTTAAACAACCAGGTCTCATGAGAACTCACTACCGCTGATGACAGCCCTAGGGGGATGGTGCTAAACCATGAGAAACTGCCCCCGTGATCCAATCATCTCCCACCTAGCCCCACCTCCAACGTGGGGGATTATAAAGGGTTTTGTTTTTGTTTTTGTTTTGAGACAGAGTTCACTCTGTTGCCCAGGTTGGAGTGCAATGGCACTGTCTCGGCTCTCCGCAACTTCCACCCCCTGGTTTAAGCGATGCTTCTGCCTCAGCATCCCAAGTAGCTAGGATTACAAGAGCCCGCCACCATGCCCGGCTAATTTTTATGTTTTTAGTAGAGACAGAGCTTCACCATGTTGGCCAGGCTGGTCTCTAACTCCTGACCTCAGTGATCCACTCGCCTTGGCCTCACAAAGTTCTGGGATTACAGGCATGAACCACTGCACCAGGCCAGGTTTTACAATTTGATACGAGATTTGGTGGCAACAGAGATCCAAGCCACATACTTCTACACTGACTAACCATTCAGTGAGTGCTAGCTGCCTCCCCACCCCCGCCAGGTCTGACCTTGGGCAAGGCAACTCTCTCAAGCTGGTGACTATCAACCAGCAGCCTCCCAACAGGTGGGGAAATAACTCGTTTAGTTCTGGAGGGGAACGAGTGGATCACAGCACTCACTGGTTAATACATTTTTATCAAGTTTAATATTCACTTCTCAAGATCATTTGTATTTTATTGTCCTGAGCTCCCATTTTATTCCAAACAAAAAAAAAATCACTTTTTGTTTAGTTAGGTTCTTGTATATGGTAAAATTATTATTATTATTATTATTATTATTATTTTTATTTTTTTTTTTTTTTGAGACGGAGTTTCGCTCTTGTTACCCAGGCTGGAGTGCAATGGCGCGATCTCGGCTCACCGCAGCCTCTGCCTCCTGGGTTCAGGCAATTCTCCTGCCTCAGCCTCCTGAGTAGCTGGGATTACAGGCACGCACCACCATGCCCAGCTAATTTTTTGTATTTTTAGTAGAGACGGGGTTTCACCATGTTGACCAGGATGGTCTCGATCTCTTGACCTCGTGATCCCCCCGCCTCGGCCTCCCAAGGTAAAATTATTTTTAAAAATATTTTTGTGTATATATACACATAAGTATGTGTACAAATGCACAGAGACAGATGAATAGAATTTGTGTATGATTATGCCAAGCTGGTTTTTGTTTGTTTGGTTTTTTTTGAGGATGTCACTCTGTTGCCCAGGCTGGAGTGCAGTGGCACGATCACGGCTCACTGCAGCCTCCACCCCATGGGCTCAAGCGATCTTCCTGTCTCATCCTTCCAAGTAGCTGGGACCACCAGGCTCACAACACCATGGCTGGCTAATTTTTTTTTTTTAATTTTTAGTAGAGAAAAGGTCTCACTATGTTGCTCATGCTGGACTCAAACTCCTGAGCTCAAGTGAGCCTCTGTCTCAGCCTCCCACAGCTCTGGGATGACAGGCATCAACCACCACCATGCTCAGCCATATCAAACTGTTAATACTGGCTTTTCCCAAAGAGTTATATGGGTGTTGGTGGCTAGAGGAGGGACTGTTAAAAGAGAGAACTTTCATTTTCTTACTTCATGCAATGCAGTAATGTTCCTAATTTTAAAACAAATTAGAACATAAATATGCATCATACAGTATACACACACATACACCTGATACATATAAGCAAAGAACAGTAACTCTGGGAATTGAAAACTCTGGTTTCAAATCAGCTGTACTAATTTCACCTTCTCTGGGCTTTATCCTCCTTTGTAAAATGAGTAGATTGGATCAGATGACCTTGAAGGTCCCTCCTGGATGTAACATTCTGACAGTGTGAAAGGAATTAGAAATAGATGCCCAAGGAGACAGCTGGCCAAAAGGCATCCAGACAGTAATTTCAAAGGGTTTCCACACTTCTAAATGAGTGTGTCACCAATGATCAGTGAAGTTTCGAGGTCCTGTTTTTCGTTTTTGTTTTAATTTTGTCTTTCTTCTATTCTGTAGTAAAATGTGAAATATGTAACTATCTCAGACTAAAATAAGAGTTACAGGATTTTAACTTCACAGCAGGCTTTAAGCAGAGAGATTGAATTCTCTAAATTCAAATTTAGATGCCTAAAAAAAAACCCAGCGTCATCAGGATAGGCATATGTAACAGATTAGTAAGCTATTCAAGCATTGTGAATTTTGAGTGAAGGAATGTTTTTAAAGTGTGTATTTCTTTTCCAACCAGTGTTTTAATTGAAAGTGTTCTTTATCTCACACACACACAGAAAGGTAACTATGGAAGGTGATGGTTAGGATAATTTGCTTGACATTTCATTATGTATGTGTATATCAAAACATCAAGTTGTATACCTTAAATATACGCAGTGTTTAAAAAGAAAAGAAAGTGATCCACATTTCTTTTAGAGTGTGGTTCACAGATGTTGTACAGTACATGTTAAAAAAAAGTGTTCTGGGGCCGGGCACACTGGCTCATGCCTGTAATCTCAACATTTTGGGAGGCCGAGGTGGGTAGATCACTTGAGGTCAGGAGTTTGAGACCAGCCTGGCCAACATGGTGAAACCTCGTCTCTACTAAAAATATAAAAATTAGCCAGGCATGGTGGCACACACCTGTAATCCCAGCTACTCCTAAGGCTGAGGCGGGAGAATCTCTTGAACCGGGAGGTAGAGGTTGCAGTGAGCCAAGATTGCGCCACTGTACTCCAGCCTCAGCAACAGAGTAAGACTCTGCCTCAAAAAATAAATAAATAAAAGCATTCTGTGAAAAAATACCCAGTTACCATCAATCAGTCTTTATTTAGGGGCCCCTAATTATCTCCCTCCTACACTGTAATGTTGTCACACGGTGAAATACGTAACTGCAGTGTCAACAGACTAAAATAACCGTGGGATTTTGACTTACCAGCAGGCTCTGAGTAAACTGTGATATAAACAGACTGCAGCATCTTGCAGGAAAAGAAGATCCATTTTAATATTTCCATTTGGAAGAGATACTTAGTTTTCCAGCTCTTTAAAATGAAGAACCTGGCTGGATGCGGTGGCTCACGCCTGTAATCCAAGCACTTTGGTAGGCTGAGGTGGGCCGATCACGAGATCAGGAGATCAAGACCATCCTGGCTAACACGGTGAAACCCCGTCTCTACTAAAAATACAAAAAATTGGCTGGGTGTGGTGGCACTTACCTCCCAGCTACTTGGGAGGCTGAGGTAGGAGAATTGCTTGAACGTGGGAGGTGGAGGTTGCGGTGAGCTGAGATTGCACCCCTGCACTCCAGCCTGGGCCACAGAGCAATACTCCGTCTCAAATAAATATATAGATACCTATATACATAGATAGATAAAATGAAGAACCTGACTGCAAATCTTTGAAATAAAGACTTGCTCCAAACCAGGGTATATAAGACTACAAGTCCAGCTGAGAACCTGATGACAAAATCATCTGCCCACAATGATATGTCTTGTCAAGGGCAGAAGTCAGAACCAGATCCAAGGTCTCCTGACTTTCAGTCTAGTGTCTTTCCTCTACCTCTTCTGTCCCATCAGTTTCCTCTTGAGTCTAGATGCCTTCTGGTAAAGAGCTTAGACTTTGCCTCGCGGTTTAGCCTGCATAGCACTTCTCACCTCCCACCACATTACTTTTCTGCTACATTCTTGTTGACTGTCTCTTTGCCTTCAAGTCAGTTTCCTTTTGTTTCCAATGGGACACACCATCATTGGACACTATGTGCACTGTTGAGCTGAACGTATAGCTTGGACCCAGCAATTTTTTATGTTTTTATTTTTAATTTTTTTTTTTTTTAGATGGTTTTTCGCT
>NW_016107440.1:2339921-2350939 GCF_001604975.1 Cebus imitator | reverse complement strand
TTTTTTTTAGATGGACTTTCGCTCTTGTCACCCAGGCTGGAGTGCAGTGGCGTGATCTTGGCTCACCACAACCTCTGCCTCCTGGGTTCAAACATTTCTCCTGCCTCAGCCTCCTGAGTAGCTGGGACTATAGGCATGTACCACCGTGCCCAGATAATTTTTGTATTTTTAGTAGAGATGGGCTTCACCATGTTGACCAGGATGGTCTCGATCTCTTGACCTTGTGATGCACCTGCCTCGGCCTGCCAAAGTGCTTGGATTATAGGCGTGAGCCACCTTGCCCAGCCTATTTTTTTATTTTTTTGAGACAGAGTCTCACTCTGTCGCCCTGACTGGAGTGTAGTGGTGCAATCTCAGCTCACTGCAACCCCGCCTCCTGGGTTCAAGTGATTCTCCTGCCGCAGTCTCCCAAGTAGCTGGGATTATAGGCGCACACCAGTACCCCTGGCTAACTTTTTGTAGTTTTAGTAGAGACACGGTTTCATCGTGTTAGCCAGGATGGTCTCGATCTGCTGACCTCACGATCCACGCGCCTTGGCCTCCCAAAGTTCTGGGATTGTAGGCGTGAGCCACCACGTGCAACCTAGACCAAGCGATTTTTAAACTATCTAACCTTTTTGGGCCTCTCTAAAGTATAGGAATCGAACAAAAAGACCTTTAGGATTCATTTCAGCTCTAAAATTCTATGACTTCTGAAGCTTTCTTGTTGTTGTTAGTAGTCATTCAGCAAAATGGTTTGTTGAGAGTCTTCCATGGACTCTGTACTTGAGGATTCTGTGGAACATGTAAGAGAAAGTGGTTGTGATCTACTTGGGAAGATAAAATTAACAGAAACCTCTAGAGAGCAAAACAAACACTATAGAGTCTAAGTGAAGCATGAACTATAAATGGAGTAGGAGTTGGGAGGCAGAAATCCCCGGGCATCAGAAAAGAAACAGCTCTGGTTGCTTGGGTTGGGCGATGCATGACTGATAGAGAATTCAGACAATATTTGAATCCAGTTATTTTGAATCTTCTGGGTTCTACAGATTCTCTTCTACTTTTTTTCATCTAGAAATTCTGAGTTTATCCATTGCCATTATTTGAGGGTCCTCGTAGCCCAGGTGGCAGTTAGTTGGGGGAAGGGTCTTTTTCATCTTCTCTTATGTGCAAAAAGTGTCTGTCTGTGACTGAAGAGATTCCCTGGCCAAGAGCAAAACTGACCTTTCACTGGTCCCAAGGTGGAGATTGAACCAATTATTTCAATTCCTATTTCATATGTCCTTGGCAACCAGAGCTTGAGAGTTAAAAAAGGAAGGAAAGCATGATCTGTGGGAAGCATAAAACCAGCTCCTCAGCCTCCTCCATGAAAAGAGAAGAAATAGGTCTGAGCCACCTCTCCAAGTGAGAACATTCTTGCAGCACTAGAGAAGGTAGCAAGTGCCAAGAGGAAGGGAGAAACATCCATCCCGATTTTGAAAGCTGACGGAGGGAGTATGGGATAAAGCAAGTAAGACATTCACATATGCTCTTTCTCCTCCTCCCTTAATACCCACATTAGTCTGCCTTTCCTCACTGAAATATACATATGCGCTGATGCTCAGAAAAGTACCTTGACTCCAATATATAAAGATACTCACATTGTACTGACACATCCATAAGGATTTTCATTCTCACAATCACATTCATTCAATTCAGTAAACATAGATACCTGTAACATGCTCTGTAAGCACTCTTCTGGAAATGCCAAGATGAATAAGGCTTACTTGCTGTCCCAAATAGCATGTCATAATAAACCTGTACCCAGAAAAAGAAAAAAGAAATAGAAAATAACAAATAAAATAAAATAAATAAACCTATACCAATAAATATTCAAGTGAAACCCCAGAGGCATACACGCACACATTTCTAATCCTACAGACATGTACGTACTTGTGTGCCCACTGATATGTATACACACTGAAACAGAAAAACAGAACTGGGCCAGGCTTGGTGGCTCATGCCTGTAATCCTGGCACTTTGTGAGGCCAAGGCAGGCGGATCACCTGAGGTCAGGTGTTTGAAACCAGCCTGGCCAACATGGTGAAAACCTGTCTCTACTAAAAATACAAAACTTAGCTGGGTGTGGTAGCACACGCCTGTGATCCCAGTTACTCAGGAGGCTGAGGCAGAAGAATCACTTGAACCCAGGAGGTGGAGATTGCAGCAAGCTGAGATCATACCACTGTACTCTAGCCTGGGCAACAGAGCGAGACTCCATCTCAAAAAGAGAAAAAAATAAATAAAAACAGCATTGATCATTCATCTATTTTGTAAATTCTTATATCATTAATATTGAAACATTTCAGATGGGGGAGCTTCATATTCCTGTTTTTTTGTTTTTTTCATCTTTCAAATTCTAAAATTGATTTCTCTTTATAATTCAATTTTTATTTATTTTTATTTTGTTTATTTACTTATTTTTTGAGATGGAGTTTCACTCTTGTTGCCCAGGCTACTGTGCAATGGCACGATCTTGGCTCACTGCAACCTCCGTCTCCTGAGTTCAAGCGATTCTCCTGCTTCAGCCTCCTGAGTAGCTGGGATTACAGGCTTGCGCCACCATGCCCAGCTAATTTTATATTTTCAGTAGAGATGGGATCTCTCCATATTGATCAAGCTGGTCTCAAAACTCCTGACCTCAGGTGATCTGTCTGCCTCGGCCTTCGAGCGTTGTGGGATTACAGGTGTGAGCCACCACGCCTGGCTGTAATTCCATTTTTAAAATTTATTTCCCTTTAAAAAAATGACCCCTCCCCTTCCCCTTCCTTTTTCTGAGACAGGATCTGGGTCTGTCTTGCAGGTTAGAAGTAGTGACGTGATCATAGCTCACTACAGTCTCAACTTCCTGGTTTCAAGCGATCCTCCCACTTTAGCCTCAGCTGGGACTATAGGGACATACCACCATGCCCAGCTAATTTTTGTAGAAATGGAGTCCTGCCATGTTTCCCAGGCTGCTCTCAAACTCCCGAGCTCAAATGATCAGCTGCCTCAGCCTCCCAAAGTGCTGGGATTCCAGGCGTGAGCCACTGCACCCAGCGTTATTACCTCTTTCATGTGAATTATTCCACGTGTAGAAACTGAAAGAAAAAAAAAGGGAAACCTTGTCCAGGGTAAAAATACATAACCTCAGGAGTGAAATCTGTCTTTTTATATTCAGTTGTTAAAATGAAGGTTTATTTACAGATCCTGTAATGATGTCTTTCTTGTAATGGGTATTATAAGATATATGAAATTACCATATTTTTTTTCCTTATTGTAGGTATTTGAAGAAAGAAGAGCCCTGCTTGGAAAATGGGTAAACATTTTAAATATACTGTTTTTGCATTATGTTATGTTTTCTGTTTTCATCTTTCAGGCTGCTATTAAAAAATCAGGCTGGGCTGCGAGCAGTGGCGCACACCTATAATCCCAGCACTTTGGGAGGCCAAGGCGGGCGGATCACAAGGTTAAGAGATCAAGACCATCCCAGCCAACATGGTGAAACCCCATCTCTACTAAAAATAGAAAAATTAGCTGGGCATGGCGGCACGCGCCTGTAGTCCCAGCTACTTGGGAGGCTGAGGCAGGAGAATTGCTTGGACCCAGGAGGCGGAGGTTGCAGTGAGCCAAGATTGCACCGCTGTACTGTAGCCTGGTGACAGAGTGAGACTCCGTCTCAAAAAAAATTCAAACTGGGTGGCTTATAAATAACAGACATTTTTTACTCAACTTAGGTGGAAAGAAAAAAAACCCAGACATTTATTTTTCACAGCTCCAGAGGCTTAGGAAGCTCAAGATCAAGGTGCTGGCAGATTCCGTGTCTGCTGAGGCCTCTCTTCATAGACAGCAACCTCCTCACTGTGGCCTCACATGGCAGAAGAAGGGGAATGAGTTATCTGGGGTCTCCTTTATAAGGATGACACATGACCTAATTGCTTCGCAAAGGCCCACCTCCTAATCCCATCACACTGGGGGTTGAGATTTCAACATGAATTTGGGGGTGACATAAACATTCAGTTTGTAGCATTACCACAGAGCCCCAAGAATTCAGCTTGGATTTAAAGGAGTGCTTCCTCATTTCCTGAGAAGCGTGACAGGGGCTTTCTGCAGTTATCAGTTAGGATTTGGTCAGGAAAACAGAAATCATATCTTATTTTAACAGATATAAGTAAATGAAAAGGATTGGTTAAGCAAATACTGAAGAATAGAAGAGACAAGGGAATGCTGAGGTTCCAGGGAGATTGAACTGTGGGAATTAGCACCACCAGCTTTCCTGGCACTAAGGAGCTCAGAGGGAAGACCTTCAGCCCTATAGGGAACCCACATTTCTATGGAATACAGTAGATGACATCATAGCCAGCTGGTTCTGATACAGCGGATGAAGCATGGTTCTGGGTGTATGAAAAAGAAAAGCTGGACCTTGGAATTAATGACTACTATCAGGGTGAAGAGTTAGGTGAGCCTGACTGGAACAGCAACCAAATAGGAGTAAGTTTCTCCTTCCTCAGTTTCCCTCTAGCACCTTCCTCCTCATTGGCAGCATGTATCAGGGAGCCAGCTGTCAAAGGAGAAATATGGTGATAGAGATCCTTCCTGCCTTTTTTTTTTTTTTTTTTTTTGGGGAGGGGTTTTTTTTTTTTTTTTTTTTTTTTGTTAGAGACAGGGTTTCACCATGTTGGCCAGGCTGCTCTCAGACTCTTTACCTCAGGTGATCCACCCACCTCAACCTCCCAAAGTGTTGGGATTACAGGTGTGAGCCACTGTGCCTGGCCCCAGAGATTCTGCCTTCTATGCTCACAAAGTAGAGCATAGAAAGGTGGATTTGGGCCAGGTGCAATGGCTCACAGCTGTAATTCCAGTACTTTGGGAGGCTGAGGCAGGAGGAGAGCTTGAGGCCACGGAGTTTGAGACTAGCCTGGACAATATAGCAAGACCCCATCTCTACAAAAATAATAATTTAAAAAATTAGCCATTTGTGGTGGTGCATGCCTGTAGTCCCACCTTCTTGGGATGTGTGAGGCAGGAGGATTGCTTGAGCCCAGGAGTTCAAGGCTGTAGGGAGCTGTGGCACTGTGCGCCACAGCCTAGGCAAGACCATGTCTCAAAACAAACAAACCCCAAAATGGAAAGATGAGTTTGGATCTGCGGGACAGTAGCTCAGTAACCAGCACAGTTCACCTATTTGGCTACTCAGCATTTGTATATACCCTTATATAGATCCTGAAACTTCCATACAAGAACCGTCAACAACTTTGTGTTTTTACTTAACAAGACACAACTATCCTTCATCAAAAACTAGGACTTTCTTATCAGTTCCTCAAAAGGAGGGACACAAAGTCTCAATGGCCATCCCTGGGTGATGATCAAAATATCCATCTCTGGACCTTTTTTTTTTTTTTTTTTTTTTTTTTTTTTTTTTTTTTTTTTTTTGAGATTCTCTCTTTTCTTCAAGAGAATAATCTGTGAAGGCAGGGCTGGCTTCTATCCTGTTTTTTCATTGTACATTCCTTGATGCTTATCAGGCATTAACAGATACTTTCTAAATCAGTAAGTAATGCTGTTTTTCTCCTTTACCTAGACAAACTTATTCCTTAGCATCACGATGTCGCATGGTAGCCTATGTACCCCTTCAAAACCCAAATGAACTGGGCTTAAGGGAGATATTTCGAATTTATCTTTATTTACATTTGTGCCTCCATGTTAATTTGTAGATTTTTTTTTGTTTGTGTTTCATGGACAAGAAGATAACATAAGAAATGCAAGAATTAAAAGAGAGAAAGGGGGAGGGGAGGGGAGGGGAGGGGGGGAGGGGAATAAAGATACCAGTGTTTTTACTTAGCATTACTTGGGATTTTCACTGTAGGCATCAAGTACTGTCTTAGCTTTAAAGTTTAATCTAGTATTAGAAGTGAAGTCATTAAAAAAAAAATCTAGACAGTGAGAGATACAATGTAATGTGAACTATGTTCAGTGAGAGTCTGGAAGTATTTTTATATTTGGCCATAGAATTTGGCAATTTTGTTCATTTGCACATGGTTCTGTCTAATGTTCTGTACAATACAAAACAAATAATTAAGAGAAATGAAAAAGCTCTTCTACTTTGCTGTTTCGTGCTACTACTTAATCCCTTTTCTTTCAAATATTTTCTGCCCTTCAATCCCTGTTAGAAAAGGCGATTGCGGCCAGGCGCGGTGACTCACGTCTGTAATCCCAGCACTTTGGGAAGCCAAGGCAGGTGGATCACCCGAGGTCAGGAGTTTGAGACCAGCCTGGCCAAAGTGGTGAAACTCTGTCTCTACTAAAAATACAAAAATTAGCTAGGCATGGTAGTGCACCTGTAATCCCAGCTACTCAGGAGTCTAAGGCAAGAGAAGTGCTTGAACCCGGGAGTCGGAGGTTGCAGTGAGCCAAGATTGCGCCATTGCACTCCAGCCTGGGTAACAAGAGAGAAACTCCATCACAAGTAAATAAATAAATAAAGGCGATTGCCTCCCAAACTGAGAGAAAACACCACAGGAGAAGTGAAAAGAGAAAGAATCTTCGATTTTTCTCTCCGCTTCTGCTCTGTTGCTAATAGAAATAATAATATAATAACACATCTTAATAAAGTAGGTGGCATCACTTTTAACTTGCTGGAAACAGCCATAATCAGAGTTAGAATTCAAAAGAGAAACAAGGAAAACTATTTTGCAAATTGCATGATAGAAAAATGATAACTATCTAGGATATATAAAGTCCTATATATTTCTTCCTATAAGTCCGTAAGAAAAATACAAATATCCCTGCAGAATAATGGGCTAATATAAGAATAAGGAATATTTTTAAAATGAACAGTAAGCGTATAAAATATACTCAATTTCACCAAAATCAGAGAAATGCAAATGAAAAAATGAAATTCCCAAGTCTCTCTCCCCTCTCTTGCCTAATACGGCAAAAATGGAAGAGCTGGATAATATCCCCTATAAGGAAGAATTCACTGGGAAGCAGGAAGATACTTTTAAGGTCACTTGGAGGCCGGGCATGGTGGCTCACGCCTGTAATCCAAGCACTCTGGAGACCAAGGCGGGCAGATCACCTGAGGTCGGGAGTTCAGGACCAGCCTGACCAACATGGTGAAACCCCGTCTTTAAAAAAATACAAATACAAATACAAATAAAGTCACTTGGAGGGAATGTAAAATGGCAAAGACCTTTTAAAGATAATTTGACATAATCTATTAAAATTTTAAATGCATGGACCCTTTGAGCCTCTATTTATATATACTAGAGAAATATTCATTCAGAACATGAAAAGACATGAAAAAGCATGTTCCAAGATACTGCTTCTCTTTCTTCTGTTTCTTTCTCCTATTGGAAAGGTATCAGTAGTAATGGTATCCATAGTAAATTGAGTAAATAGAAAATATCATATTCATCCTGTGTGGCTACGTTTTGTTTATTTTTTAAACTGCTACATAGTATTCCCTGGGATGAGTATACTGTAATTTATTTCACTGCTTCCAAGTTGATGGAGATGTGTGTGTGTGAATGTATAGAAATGCATGAACGTCTCCCAGGCATGGCAGTGCATACCTCAAGTCCCAACTAATCCAGAGACTAAAGCAGGAGAAGTGCTTGAGCCCAGGAGCTTGACGCTATTGTGCGCTATGGTCATGCCTGTGAATAGCTACTGCACTCCAGCCTGGGCAACATAGCAAGACCTTGTCTCCAAAAACAGTTTTTTTTTTTGAGAAAAAGGAAATGCATGAACATCAAACTTCTGAACGATAGTTATCTGTGGGAGATGAAGTGAGATTTGATGGGGAGCAGTTGTTAAAGAAGCTTTTCATTTTTTATTTCATTGGTGCCTGTTTGAAACTTCTTTTTCTGTTGTTTTTTTGGAGACAGAGTAGCCAAGAGTTGAGTGCAGTGGTGTGATCTTGGTTCACTGCAACTTCCATCTCCTGGGCGCACCCAACTTCCATCAGCTCAGCTTCCTAAGTAGCTGGGACTACGGGCATATGCCAGCTTTTTTTTAAAGACAGGGTCTCGCTATGTTGCCCAGGCTAGTCTTGGTCTTGAACTGCTGGGCTCAGGCAGTCCTTCCGCCTTGGCCTCCCAAAGTGCTGGGACTACAGGCGTGAGCCACCTCGCCCAGCCCTGTTTGAAACTTTTAAGACAAAAACATATTTACACTTTGTGAAATTAAATTTTTGATAATAGGACTCAGAAACTCAGCCAGAAGAGATCATATAACCAATAAGCCGACAGAAGCAAGCCTCCCTCTGTATCCCCCTCCCACCCACTTTTTGCCATTCGGTGTGAGGTGGGTGGAACCTGATCACTTCAGCAACCTTCTCACTTCCTGAAACGGCAGCAAGAATCCTTGTAACAACTACTCTAAAAATAGGATGGGCACAGCTATATTGAGTCAAGAAAGCCTTATAAAAAGACATCCTTCAGGAATGAATCGTGAAGCAGGGTACCATGCGCAATGCTAGAATAGGAGAATAATTGTCCTGACTGTCCCCCAATCTCATACATGAGGTCCCTGGCTACTAGGTTAGGGGTATTTTTGCTTGAGAGGTGACACAAGAGCTGTGGGAGAGAACTGAATTTCTATTCCAGTTAACTCTTCCATGGATTATCTACTTTTTGGATTATTTCTAGCACCTTCTAAATCCTAAAGGGATTTTCCCCTACCATTCAGCAGTCTTCTGAGTCATCTCCCAGTCGTCTTCAGTTGGTAGGAGCTCAAGGAATGTAAATTAGTTTTCTATTAGCCTAAACAAACACAATTAGAAAGGAAAATCCCTTGAGGCAAAGAACACCTATCAAAGCCAAACAAATTACCTCTGACCATTGTAATCAGAGAAATAAATGAGGAACCAATGTAATTATCTTTTTAATCTCTAGAGACAGTGTTTTAATGTTGTCTTTTATAGATTTCTTCCGTATTTTATAATCCTAATGTTCTTTTATATTCATCTCAAATTACTAATTCTGCAACCTGAGCTGGTTCTCTTTGTGGGCAGCGGGAAAGTAGATGAGCTAACCTCATTTATTCTAAATGCCCTTTCCATCCTTGTCAATGTACAAACATGGTAATTTTATGCGCATATCTTTTTTTGTAGTGACTTAACCCACATACATATTATTTTTAACATCACTATGGCGTTTTCTAATAGCAGCTGCCGTGTCTACAATGAGTCATGCACTCTATTAGGAATTTTATACATATATTATTGTACTTAATCCTCTCAACCACCCTACAATGTAGATGTAATTGTTTTTCATGTGTAAATGAGGAAATTGAGGCTGACATATTTCTGATGAGTAAAAGAACTCATAGAATATGGGGAGTGAGACACCAAGTTGTCTTATTCCAAAACCACCATCAACCCATAATGTCCTGCTTTCCCCTATCATGTGGATATATTATGGTTTAGCTGATGCCCTACTATTAGACATTTTGAGTTATCTCTGATTTTGTGGCAGTCATAATATCTTATGAAAATTTTTTTTGTAACCTTAATCATCCTGGGTCTCATGTAGCTCAGCCCCACCAGACTCACCTAGCACTGCCCAAACGTAATTTTGGAATGAATTCCAGGCGGATGTGGTGGCACGTGCCTGTAGTCCCAGCTACTTAGGAGGCTGACGTGGGAGGATCCCCTGGGCTCAGGAGATTGAGGCTGTAGTGAGCTAGGATTGCACCACTGTACTCCAAACTGGGTGACAGGGCAAGACCCTGTCTCTAAAAAAACAAAATGAAATAAAAAATACATAAAACGAATTCCAATCCAAAGAAAAATCTCAAGAGATCCAGTTCAAAACTCCTAGCCATATTCCTCCAATCTTCCTGCGCTCCCCAGTTCTCCCACACTGACTGCTGCAGGGGCTACCATCGCCTCTGGGAGCCCGTCGAGTCCCCGTCAGGGCAACCTTCCAGCTGTTCTTCCTCTCTCTCCTCTCTCTTTCCTTTTGAGTCTTTGTTTTATAGATCAATTCAGTTTCTAGGCCCAGTTCCCCTGGCCTTAGCCATTCTGGCCTGGTTTCTTTCTCCTCATTTTCCAAAGAAACCCATCCGAAAGAGCTGGGAAACAAGTCTCCTTGTATGGGGGTTGGAGATATGGATTGTGTAGAAATAGAGCAAAGAGAAATCAGGGAAACTCACACATGAATCAGTTGTATTCCTATGGTCTTTACAGTTAAAATTTTTTGGTTTTGATTTCATTTTAGAGTCCTCCTCCTTCCCACCGGAATGACAGTCTCCAAAGTGAGATTTGTGGATCATTGAATAAATCTATGATAGTGGATAGTTTTAATTAGGAAATATTGCTACTGTTAAATTTTTTTTTTTTTTAGATGGAGTTTTTGCTCTTGTTGCTCAGGCTGTAGTGCAATGGTACGATCTTGGCTCACTGCAACCTCCACCTCCTGGGTTCAAGCAATTCTCCTGCCTCAGCCTCCCGAGTAACTGGGATTATAGGCATGTACCACCACACCTGGCTAATTTTTTATTTTTAGTAGAGATGGGGTTTTGCCATGTTGGTCAGGCTGGTCTCGAACTCCTGACCTCAGGTGATCCACTCCCTCGGGCTCCCAAAGTGCTGGGATTACAGGCATGAGCCACCGTGCCTCTACTGTTAAAATGTATGGAGAGCCATTGTTTTGGACTGAGCTCCTATACCAGGCCCCAACAGACCAAACCAAACCAGAATAGAGGCATTCCCACATAATCAAACGGAACTTTATAAAGGGCCAATTTAAATTAAAAATGAAAAACAGAACCCAAAACCCCCTAAACAGGAGATTCAGAGCAGCCAATCAGAAGGGCCCAGTTTATCTGAGCCAGCATTGCAAAGTTCCCTCTTTTTTAATCTTATAAGGAAAATAATTCTGAAATAACCAGTATCCACTTTTTGTTCCTTATTTCTGCTTTTTTTTTTTTTTTTTTTTTTCCCAGGGATTTAGGGCTTTATTTATGAGTTTCCGTTATGCTACCGCCTTTTTTTTCCTTTTTTTTTTTTTTTAATC
>NW_016107440.1:2336851-2339895 GCF_001604975.1 Cebus imitator | reverse complement strand
TTCTTGAAGCAGGGTCTCTCTCTGTTGGCCAGGCTGCAGTGCAACAGCGTGACCACGGCTCACTGTAGCCTCCACCACATGGGCTCAAGCAGTTCTCCCACCTCAGCCTCCCAAGTAGCTGGGACCACAGGCGTACACCACCATGGCCAGCTAACTTTTTATTTTTTTGTACACATGGGGTGTTGCTCAGGCTGGTTTTGAATTCCTGGGCTCAAGGGATTCTCCTGCCTCTGTCTCCCAAAGTGCTGAGATTATAGGCATGAGCCACCACACCAGGACTTTTTCCTGCTTTCTTCAATCCTTTTCTGCCCCTGAAGCCGACCAACCACCTTTGCTTAGCTGTTATCTGTTCTTTTGATGGGTTGCTACCTGATTCACGAATCACTAGTAAAAGCCAATTAGATCTTTAAACGCAATTTGTTGAAATTTTGTTTGTTAACACTACTAATTTAAAAAATATCAGATTGACCCTTGAGAAGCCAAAAAGAAAAAAACCATCAAATAAAATTTACAAATACATTGTATAACTGTAATGGAGTTAACTTGTTTTAAGGCTTGCATAAAGTAAATTTTCACTTTATATGCCTTTTTAGGTAGTCAGTGTATTTTATGATTACAACTAAAAGTCATTATAAAATTCTGTTTATAGCCAGGTGTGGTGGCTCACACCTGTCATCCCAGCGCATTGGGAGGCCAAGAAAGGCGGATCACAAGGTCAGGAGTTTGAGACCAGCCTGGCCAACATGGTGAAACCCTGTCTCTACTAAAAACACAAAAATTAGCCGGGCATGATGGTGCTCACCTGTAATTCCACCTACTGAGGAGGTTGAGGCAGGAGAATCACTTGAACCAGAAGGCGGAGGTTTCAGTGAGCCGAGATCACACCACTGCACTCTAGCCTGGGTGACAAAGCTAAAAAAAAAAAATTCTGTTATAATAACTGTACTGAATATCTGTATGTGAAATGCAATCATATACAAAAATACAACCAGCTCTAACCTCCCTATTTTCTCTTCCCCAGTGGGCCAGGGAAGAAAAGAGAGATGTAGACTTCCAGTAAAGTGGCTCACTGAGATGGCAGGTGTTCTGCCCTTCCTTTCTTTTGGTTTTGGCCGGTCCCAAGCTGCTCATCCTTGGTCATTCCCTGATTTTGGGTGTTGTTCAGGGGAATCTCCGAGGAAAATTGTGAAGTCGCCAATTGCTGCCCGTACCGTGGCTTCCTTTGGCATTTACGTCCTCTCTTCAAGTCCTCCTTTTTCAGCACACCCTCTCCCATCATGTCAGTCATTTACACACTAGTGAGAATTTACCCTGATACACTTTCCTTCTGAGGGATATTTGCATGTGATACTTTATCCGATTGTGAATACAGGGTTTGTTTCAGGTCCTGCTGTTTTAAGCACTGATGGGATAATGTAGAAACTATTTGTGGGGGGAGGAGCTGTGTATTGTTTTCTTTTGGAATTGTCTTTTATAAGCAGATATATTCTTAGTTTATGAATATGGCCGTCTCCCAATTTACATGGGTGACTGCAAGTTTTGTTTTTTTTTGAGATGGAGTCTCGCCCTGTCACCCAGGCTAAAGAGCAGTAGCACGATCTCAGCTCACTGCAGCCTCCACCTCCCGGGTTCAAGCAATTCTCCTGCCTCAACCTCCTGAGTAGGTGGGATTACAGGTGTGTGCCACCACACCCAGCTAATTTTTGTATTTTTAGTAGAGACGAGGTTTCACCATGTTGCTCAGGCTGGTCTCAAACTCCTGACCCAAGTGATCCACCCGCCTCAGCCTCCCAAAGTACTGGGATTACAGGCGTGAGCCACTGTGCCCGGCCAGTGACTGTAAGTTTTGAGGTCACACGCACTTCTGTGTGCACACTTAGGTCATGCACATGCCCCCATATACATGTGAGAGAAGACAGGAAGATGGCAAAGCACGGAGTTTGCTGATGAGGGAAATGAATACTCGATTTGCGCCAGAAATAAACCACTAAACTCGCTTCCCATAGCATTCTCATCTCTCACTCGTAATGAATCTGCGATCAGACTAAACCTAGAGCTTTTTACATTTTGTTTTGTTGTGTGTTTTCAGTTTGACAAGTGGACAGACTCTCAAAGAAGAAGAATCCTAACGGGCCTGTTGGAGCGTTGCTCGCTGTCCCAGCAAAAGTTCTGCTGTCGAAAGCTTCAGGAGAAAATTCCAGCAGAAGCCCTGGACTTTACTACCAAGCTTCCAAGGGTGTTATCTTTATACATCTTTTCTTTCCTGGACCCCCGGAGCCTTTGTCGTTGTGCACAGGTAAAGGCGAGGAAGGGGCGTGTGGTGTTTTGTGAGGACAGCCTTAGGAGACTTGAAACTCGAAGAAGTTAAAGGGAAACACACACATATACACACAAATACACACACACAAACACAATACATGCATACATACAAACAAATACACACACAAACACACATATACACACAAACACACACATATATACATACACAAATATACACAAGCACACAAACATGCACACATATATACATCTATACACATATACACATACACACACACACATGCACACACAAACCCACATATACACATCTACACACACAAACACACATATACACATACGCACAAACACACACATGTGTATACACATACACACATATACACATATACAGACACACATAAACACACAGATAAACATACATACACATACACAAATACAAACACATGGACAAATACAAACACACACATATACACACAAAACTAAGAAAGAGATGAGATGTTCAGTTTGTTCGTACAGTTTGAATGAACCTCCATCATCTTTGTGTCCTACTCTATTTAGAACTCATGGGGAAAAAAAGTATAAGCCACATTAGTGTCCAACAAAGAAGTATTAGCTGGCTGGGAAATACATACACACATAAGAAATGGTTAGGGCCGGGCGCAGTGGCTCACGCCTGTAATCCCAGCACTTTGGGAGGCTGAGGCGGGTGGATCACAAGGTCAAGAGATCAAGACCATCCTGGTCAACATGGTGAAACCCCGTCTCTACTA
>NW_016107440.1:2334057-2335406 GCF_001604975.1 Cebus imitator | reverse complement strand
AGGAGAATTGCCTGAACCCAGGAGGCGGAGGTTGCGGTGAGCCGAGATTGCGCCATTGCACTCCAGCCTGGGTAACAAGAGCGAAACTCCGTCTCAAAAAAAAAAATATATATATATATATATATTCTTCGTGAAACAGAACACCATAAATAAATCCGAACAATAAGCAGGGAAAAAAAATTGTTGCATGTAAAGGGCTAATTTCTTTATTTTTTAAAGAACTCTTATAAATCTATATTAAGAAAAAAAAAAAGACCAACCACCCAGCAGAAAAATGAGCAAAGGAAATGAACACGTAATCTACAGAAAAAGAAAGGCAGATGTCTCTAAAATCTGTAAGATGCTTAGCCTCATTATGGCATGCCATCTTTCATGACTCAGATTGAGATTTGTTTTAAATGAGAATATTCTATATTGGTGAGGCTGTGGGGAAACAAGAACTTTCATATATTGCTGGTAGAGAAATTGATGTAACCACCATGGAGAACCATTGGGTAGTGTTAAAATTTCAAATAAAAATTCCCTTTGCCCTAGCAGTTCCAATTCTTGGAATTTGTCTGATGGGTATCCTGCAACATGGTAAAAGCCATACCTGTGTAAGAATATTGCAGCATTGTCTGTCCTGGCAACAGGTTGGAAACAAAGAAAATGTCTTCCAGAAGACACTGGGTAAATCAATTGCGACTATCTCCAAGATAAGTCATCGGTTAAAAAAAGTAGAAGTGTAGAACTGTCCTACCACTATGAAAAGAAAAAAGGCCAGGCACAGTGGCTTGCCTGTAATCCCAGCACTCGGAGAGGCCAAGGCAGGCAGGTCACTTGTGGCCAAGAATTTGAGGCTAGCCTGGGCATTATGGCGAGGCCCCCATATCTACAAAAAATTAGCCAGGTGTGGTGGCACATGCCCATAGTCCCAACTACTCGGGAGGCTGAGGTGGGAGGATTGCTGGAGCCCACAAGGTTAAAGCTGCAGTGAGCCAAGATTGCAGCACAGCACCCTAGCCTGGGCAAGACAGCAAGACCCTGTCTCTACAGAAAGTTAAAAATTAGCCAGGTTGGACAGGCGTGAAGGTGGCTCACACCTGTAATCCTGGCATTTTAGGAGGCCGAGGTAGGCAGATCACTTGAGGTCAGGAGTTTGAGATGAGCCTGGCCAATATGGCAAAACTCATCTCTATTATAAACACAAAAATTAGCCCAGCATGGTGGTGTGCACCTGCAGTCCAAGCTACTTGGGGGGCTGAGGCAGGAGGGTTGCGTGAATCTGGAAGATCGAAGCTGCAGTGAGCCGAGATCATGCCACTGCACTCTAGCCTGGGTGACAAAGTGAGATCCTGCCTAAAAAAAAA
>NW_016107440.1:2325263-2333587 GCF_001604975.1 Cebus imitator | reverse complement strand
ATTCTCCTGCCTCAGCCTCCCGAGTAGGTGGGACTACAGGCACGCACCATCATGCCCAGCTAATTTTTTGTATTTTTTTAGTAGAGACGAGGTTTCACCTTGTTGACCAGGATGGTCTCGATCTCTTGACCTCGTGATCCACCCGCCTCGGCCTCCCAAAGTGCTGGGATTATAGGCGTGAGCCACCGTGCCCAGCCTGAATTTGGTATTAATATGTACATATCTATTCCAAAAATGAATCTTTTTTTGAGACAGATTCTTGCTCTATTGCCCAGGCTGGAGTTAAGTGGCACAATCTCGGCTCACTGCAACCTATGCCTCCTGGGTTCGAGCAATTCTTGTGCCTCAGCCTCAAGTAGCTGGGATTACAGGCGCGTGCCACCACACCTGGCTAATTTTTGTATTTTTAGTAGAGATGGGGTTTCATCATGTTGGCCAGTCTGGTTTCAAACTCCTGACCTCAAGTGATCTGCCCACCTCGGCCTCCCAGAGTTCTGGAATTACAGACATGAGCCACCACGCTCTGCTTGAAATGATTTTTTAAAAGAGCATAGCAATCTGGATGTCCAGTAATAACAGGGTATCATACAGCCATATATGATGCATTTTTATGCTACCATTAGTAAACATGCTTTGGAAGAAGAGAGATGCTATGATATTTAAAATGAAGAAAGATTTTTAAGTTGTATATAGAGTTTCCCAATTTTCTTTTATATATACTTCAAATAAAGACTGAAAGGGAAAGAACTCTACCAGGTTATCAATAATAGTCATCTCTGATTAATGGGGCTATGAGTTAAACTTCTCGGAATTTTTCACTTTCCATAAGGATAACGTTATTATTAGAGGGCAATGTTATTTGAAATAGCTGATTCTATCATCTGTATGCACTATAAGTCATATTTGCCTCTCACTACGGACTGTGGGGAAGACGCAGACCACCATTCTTCAGCTAGATTTAAAGTAAACCATATAAAGTCATTGCTGTTTTAAAAAGATAGAAGGGGCCGGGTGCGGTGGTGGCTGATGCCTGTAATCCTGGCACCTTGGGAAGCCGTGGTGGGTAGACCACAAAGTCAGGAGTTCGAGACCAACCTGGCCAATATGGTGAAATGCCGTCTCTACTAAAAACATAAAAGTTAACAGGGCGTGGTGGTGCACACCTGTAGTCCCAGCTACTTGGGAGGCTGAGGCAGGAGAATTGCTTGATCCCGAGAGGCGGAGATTGCAGTGAGCTGAGACTGCGCCACTGCACTCCAGCCTGGTGAAAGATGAAAGCTTGTAGGGGAATTGTGGCTTGTACATATGAAAGCTCCTACTTACCTTTCAATTGTCTTCATTCCTCTCTACCTTTAAACAAACAAAGCCACAAAAAAAAAAACCAAAATCTTTGTTTTTGGGAAGGAAAACAACTTAAGTACTCAGATCAAAACATGATCTAAAGAAGAGGAGAAAAGGAATGAGAATTGAGAGACTTTTTCTCCCCCTTCTCTTTCCAAAACCTCCATCTCTCCAATGAACTCTGAGTAAATTTACTATATGGAAATGAAGGTTGGTATTGTTTCATTTCAGGGTCGAACAAACTAAATGTGATTTCTGTTGCTGTCTGCAGGATTCTATCAAATCCTCTAAACTTTTTCCTCCTTCCCTAACCTTTCCTGAATCTATGATTTCTTCTAATTGTGCCTACTCCCTCCTCGACATCTCATCTTCTGCACATAAAACAATACTAAACATAGTAGGAACTCAATAAATGGTGGGTAGAAGGAGGGAGGCAGAGAGGGATAGAAAAATGGGTGTGTGGATAGCAAGGGCCCTTACAGAGTGTTCTCGTCTTGGGGGTGAGGGCACATTCAAAAATTATTAATTATTTAATTAATCTTGAAAAAGAGGCCAGTTTTCTAAGGGTGAAATTTGGGCTTGAAGATTGTATGTCGTCTTTGCAACTCTTTCAACTGAGAGACTGAATCCCTAGTCTCAGCTTTGTATGTAAACTTGATCCTAGTTTCTGGCAAGACTTATTCAAACTCTTGGGTAAGTTATAAATATTGCTATGTATAGTAGGGTCACGTCTGCCATTTGCTGGATGGGTGAGATTGGCCATAACTTTATGGAACTGGTATGTACAGAATAAATGCTTTATGCTTTATAGAATCCTGAAGGCTTTATACACCACGTAGGGTCAGTGATTATATTCCATTTATAAAATTTATATTTGGTGAAACTGAAAGAATGGAGATGATGTGGTTTGGCTGTGTCCCCACACAAGTCTCATCTTGAATTGTAGCTCCCTTAATTCCTATGTGTTGTGAGAGGGACCCAGTGGGAGATAATTGAATCACGCGAGCGGTTTCCCCCATACTGTTCTCATGGTAGTGAATCAGTCTCACAAGATCTGATGGTTTTATAAATGGTTTCCCCTTTTGCTTGGCTCTCATTCTTTCTTGCCTGCCACCATGTGAGACATGCCTTTCGCCGTCCACCATGATTTTGAGGGCCCCCCGATGATTGTGAGGCCTCCCCAGCCACATGGAACTGTGAGTCCATTAAACCTCTTTTTCTTTATAAGTTACCCAGTCTCGGGTATGTCTTCATCAGCAACGTGAAACTGGACTAATACAGGAGGTAAAAGGAAGCACACCATGAAAAGAATAAACAACGTGCAGATGGGAATTTATATAATCCTTACACAACTTTTTTTTTTTTTTTTTTTTTTTTTTGAGTCGGAGTTTCGCTCTTGTTACCCAGGCTGGAGTGCAATGTTGCAATCTTGGCTCACCACAACCTCCGCCTCCTGGGTTCAGGCAATACTCCTGCCTCAGCCTCCTGAGTAGCTGGGATTATAGGCACGCGCCACCATGCCCAGCTAATTTTTTGTATTTTTAGTAGAGACGGGGTTTCACCATGTTGACCAGGATGGTTTATATCACCTTTGGAAACCTTTAGAAAGTTCCAAAATCTATCTGAGCCTCAGTTTCCTCATTTGCAATATGAGAGTAATAATTATACTTACCTCCCTAGGTTGCTACGAAGATAGTTAATAGGTGCTCCATAAATATTAATTGACTCTAAGTCTGAATTAACATTTAAAGCAAATGCTAATTTACTTTAAATCTGCCAGGGTAGAAAACACTTCAGGTAGGAGTAACCATTTAAGCTATGGTTTGGAGGGAAAGGAGAAAAAAGTTATCTCAGGTCCAGGATGACAGCTCAAAACCTAGAGAAAGTGGGCATGTCAACTGAGGAGGTTTTTGATTTGGTTTTGTTTCATTGTAATTGTTGGTTTTGTTTGATTGTAATTGTTTTTCCAGGTGTGCTGGCACTGGAAGAACCTAGCTGAGCTGGACCAGCTCTGGATGCTGAAATGTTTACGGTTCAACTGGTGCATCAATTTCTCCCCAACTCCCTTTGAGCAGGGGATCTGGAAGAAGCACTATATTCAAATGGTGAAAGAACTTCACGTTACCAAGCCTAAGGTGAATTTTAGACAAAAAGCCGCAAGCTTACAAAAATCGGCTCTTTGCACATTCCAAAACTAAGAATAAAGAATCAAATTGGAAGTTGGGGAAGGGAGGTAGTTCAAAGGAAATATACTATGATTTCAAAATTCTCCTTTTCTGAGACTTGATGATCATTTTCAAGACACTGATGTTAGTTGAGATCCCTCGTTTGCCACTCCCAAGCCACAGTTGCCTGCAGGCGATTAGGGCCGTAGAACTTCTTTCTCTGTCCAGGTCCCTGATTCCTGTGTCTCTGATGGCGACATCAGACAGTACTGACATGAGGACTCTATGGGTAATGTGAAGTATTTGTTACCTATGGGTCTTCAAATTTTACTTTACTAATTCAAATTCTCTGTGATTCTACCGGGTGAGCTGGTTTATTTTTATATTGTTTATAAGGAAAAGTTTTCTAATAAATGAGTCATTAGGGAAGGGCCTCATGGGCATATTAGAATTCTTAGTTTTGGCCTGGCATAGTGGCTCACACCTGTAATCTCAGCACTTTGGGAGGCAGAGGCAGGCAGATCACCTGAGGACGGGAGTTTAAGACCAGCCTGACCAACATGGAGAAACCTCGTCTCTAATAAAAATACAAAAAAAATTATCCAGGCGTGGTGGAACATGCCTGTAATCCCAGCTACTCGGAAGGCTGAGGCAGGAGAAACACTTGAACCCAGGAAGTGGGGGTTGTGCTGAGCCAAGATCATGCCATTGCACTCTACGCTGGGCAACAAGAGCGAAACTCCATCTTACCAAAAGAAAAAAGAATTCTTAGTTTTTGCTAGGAACTAAGCAACGTAGAACATTTACATATATTCACAAAAAGTAAGTAATGCAAGAATAATTTTTCTAGTGCCTTCCTATGCATTCTAACCAATGCTTATATTCACTCATATAGTTCCCGGCTAATGAGATAATTTATGAGAAAATTTTATGAGCCCTTTGTTTATAGCATTCTCTATACATACGCAGATTTGTGCATCATTTTGTACAATAGATGAGTTCCTGAAAAATTATATGTAAATTAAAGTTTTAAAATGATTTTTAAAACCACAGGGGTATTAAAGCTTGTAAAAAACTGCAATGAATCCTGTTAAAACTAGAGAATCCTTTTGAAATATGAGCAGTCTACTCCTAGCTTGCCGATTTCGGTTTAGGCTTTGTTGTGTTTTCTGGAAATAGACTCCATCTGTACTTAATACAGTAATAAACTATGCATAATTAATGTTGTTACAATTGCAATGATAAAAGTCTTTCTGATTTTAGTAGTTGGTATGCTCCATGAGGATTTCTTTTAAAAGGAGAGTTTTAAGTGCAGATTTTTAAAAGTTCTTTTGAAAATTCCTGTAGCTCTGACTCCTTTCCTAGTGAGACTTCTCTTGTACCTCCTTCTCAGAGAGCAGGGAGTGGCCTTCAATAGCTGAAGCTCAGGCTGTTCAGGGGCAGAGGAGAAAAAAGTGATTAACCAACTAGTAGAATGAAAAGAAGTCGTGAGTTTTATATATATAACTGATTTTGGGGCCAGGCGCAGTGGTTTATGCCTGTCATCCCAACACTTTGGGAGGCCAAGGCGGGAGGATTGCTTGAGGCCAGGAGTTTGAGACCAGCTTGGATAACATAGGGAGACCCTGCCTCTACAGAAAATTTACAAATCAGCTGGGTGCAGTAGCACACTCCTGCAGTTACAGCTACTTGGGAGGCTGAGTTGGGAGGATCACTTGAGCTCAGGAGGTCGAGGCTGCAGTGAGCTGTGGTTGTGCCACACTCCAGCCTGGGTGACAGAGAGACCCTGACAAAAAAAAAAAAAAACTTTCCCCCCAAAAAACAAAACAAACACCCCCCCCGATTTTAATGCTTTGTTTTCAGTAATAATTATTTTCCACAAAGTATTTATATATAACTATATTGTAAAATAATGAACATTGTAGATTATGTGCAAGAAAATTGTCACTTCTTTGCTTGGTATTACATTTCTGCAGGGAATATGTTATTCTATGAAAGTTAAATTTTATTCTGTTAAAGACATGAACCTAAATCAGAAAGGTTGAGAAAATCAACTAATAAACTTAAATCCATCAGTTAAAGAAAGAGCCCTGGCCAGGTGCGGTGGCTCATGCCTGGAATCCCAGCACTTTGGGAGGCCTAGGTGGGCAGATCAGCTGAGGTGGGGAGTTTGAGACCACCCTGACCAAAATGGAGAAACCCCATCTCTACTAAAAGTGCAAAATTAGCCAGACGTGGTAGCACGTGCCTGTAATCCCAGCTACTCCAGAGGCTGAGGCAGGAGAAACGCTTGAACCTGGGAGGCAGAGGTTGCAGTGAGCCAAGATTGCACCACTGCACTCCAGCCTGGGCAACAAGAGCGAAACTCTGTCTCAAAAAAGAAAAAGAAAAAGAAATAACCTTAAGTCAGAAAGACTAAAGTTAATAGTCATCTGATGAAGCTTAATAAAGTCAACTGTCAGCACTACACATACTTGTATAATTCCCTGTGAAGTGGCTCCAGTGACACAATTTACCTTCCCTCAAGCAAAAGCACCATCCCTCTTTCCTGCCAGGACTTTGTACCTGGCATGGGCTCCAGCAGAGACTGTGAAAGCACGTTATGAGCAGGTGGGAGTGGTTAATACTAGTCTCCCCAGCCTTAAAATGAGAGGGCTGGCTGGGCACAGAGGCTCACACCTGTAATCCCAGCACTTTGGGAAGTTAAGGCAGGAGGACCACTTGAGCCCAGGACTTCCAGACCAGCTTGGGCAATGTAGGGAGACACTGTCTCTATTAAAAAAAAAAATTTAAGTGAGAGAGCTGAATTAGGATGATCTTTAAAACTGTCTGTAAGCCTACGCTACCTTTGCCAGAAACCATAATTTCAAAAAGACTTCCGACTAGAAAAAGAAGAATAAATGAAATCCAAAGTAGATAGAAGGAAGAAATAAGGAAGTGGAATCAGACATCGAAGACAACAGAGGAAAGAAATTAAACCAAAGGTGGTTCTTGGAAAACATAAATAGAATCTCTGTATTTCTAGCCAGGCTAATTAAGAAAAAGGAGAGAAAAACACAAATTAGTAACACCATGAATGAAAGCAGGGGCATCATTACAGATTCTTAGACGTTGAGAATATTATAAACAGCTTCACGTTTCTGAATTCAACAACCTAGATGAAATAGACAGATTCCCAAAACTGACTCCATAAGTAATAGAAAGCATGAATGAATCGATATTGATTTAAAATTGAATCATTAGTTTTTCCATTTTCACAGAGCCCCAGACTCAGATAGCTTCACTGGTAAATTCTCTCACACATTCAAGGAAGAAATAATACCAATTTTACACAACCTCTTTTAGAAAAGAGAGGAAGAGGGAACACTTCCCAGCTCATTACCCTTATTCCAAAACCAAAGACTTCTCAAGGAAACAAAACTGCAGACAAATATCCCTCATGAATATAGACATAAAAATCTTTACTTGCAGGGAAAAGGCAATTTATCTTTTTAAAAGAATTTAAAAAAAATTTTTTTTAAATTATACTTTAAGTTCTGGAGTGCATGTGCAGATCTTGCAGCATTGTTAAATAGGTATACACATGCCATGGTGGTTTGCTGCCTCCATCCCCCCGTTATGTACGTTAGGTATTTCTCCCAATGTTATCCCTCCCCAATCTCCCCACCGCCCCCCGCTATCCCTTCCCTAGTCCCCTACACCCCAACAGACCCCAGCGTGTGATGTTCCCCTCCCTGTGTCCATGTGTTCTCATTGTTCAATACCCACTTATGAGGGAGAACATGCGGTGTTTGGTTTTCTGCTCTTGTGTCACTTTGCTGAAAATGCTGGTTTCTGGATTCATCCATGTCCCTGCAAAGGACATAAACTCATCATTTTTTATGGCTGCATAGTATTCCATGGTGTATATGTGCCACATTTTCTTTATTCAGTCTATTATTGATGGGTATTTGGTTGGTTCCAGGTCTTTGCTATTGTAGACAGTGCCACAATGAACATACGTATTCATGTGTCTTTATAATAGAACGATTTATAATCCTTTGGGTATATGCCTAGTAATGGGATCGCTGAGCCAGATGGCATTTCTAGAACCTTGAGGAATCACCACACTGTCTTCCGCAATGGTTGAACTAATTTACACTCCCACCAACAGTGTAAAAGCGTTCCTATTTCTTCACAGCCTCTCCAGCATCTGTTGTCTCCAGATTTTTTAATGATGGCCATTCTAACTAGCATGAGATGGTATCTCAGTGTGGTTTTGCTTTGCATTTCTGCAATGACCAGTGATGATGAGCATTTTTTCATATGTTTGCTGGCCACATAAACATTTTCTTTTGAAAAATGTCTGTTCATATCCCTCACCCACTTTTTGATGGGGTTGTTTGTTTTTTTCTTGTAAATTTCTTTTAGTTCTTTGTAGATTCTGGGTATTAGCCCTTTGTCAGATGGGTAACTTGGAAAAATTTTTTCCCATTCTGTTGGTTGCCGGTTCACTCTAATGCTAGTTTCTTTTGCTGTGCAGAGGCTGTGGAGTTTAATTAGATCCCATTTTTCTATTTTGGCTTTTGTTGCCATTGCTTTTGGTGTTTTAGTCATGAAGTCCTTGCCTATGCCTGTGTCCTGAATGGTACTGCCTGGGTTTTCTTCTCGGCTTTTTATGGTGTTAGGTCTTAGGTTTAAATCTTTAATCCATCTAGAGTTAATTTTTGTATAAGGTGTCAGGAAGGGGTCCAGTTTCAGCTTTCTGCACATGGCTAGCCAGTTTTCCCAACACCATTTATTAAACAGGGAATCCTTTCCCCATTGCTTGTTTTTGTC
>NW_016107440.1:2322813-2324997 GCF_001604975.1 Cebus imitator | reverse complement strand
GGGGTTTCACCATGTTGACCAGGATGGTCTCGATCTCTTGACCTCGTGATCCACCCGCCTCGGCCTCCCAAAGTGCTGGAATTACAGGCGTGAGCCACCGCGCCCGGCCTAGCTTTATTCTTTTTGCTTAGGATTGTCTTGGCTATGCAGGATCTTTTTTGGTTCCATATGAAGTTTAAGGTGTTTTTTTCCAGTTCTGTGAAGAAGGTCATCTATAAATTACTTTAGGCAATATGGCCATTTTCACGATATTGATTTTTCCTAAACACAAGCATGGAATGTTTCTCTATCTGTTTGTGTCCTCTCTTATTTCCTTGAGCAGTGGTTTGTAGTTCTCCTTGAAGAGGTCCTTCACATCCTTTGTTACTTATATTCCTAGGTATTTTATTCTCTTTGTAGCAGTTGTGAATGGGAGTTTGCTCGTGATTTAGCTCTCTGTTTCTTATTGGTATATAGGGGTGCTTGTGATTTTTGCACATTGATTTTGTATCCTGAGACTTTGCTGAAGTTGCTTATCATCTTAAGGAGATTTTGGGCTGAGAACGATGGGGTTTTCTAAATATACAATCATGTCGTCTGCAAATAGAGACAGTTTGACTTCCTCTTTTCCTAACTGAAAGCAATTTCCTTTATTTCTTTTATTTCTTTTTCTTGCCTGATTGCTCTGGCTAAAACTTCAAATACTGTGTTAAATAGGAATGGTGAGAGAGGGCATCCTTGTCTAGTGCCAGTTTTCAGAGGGAATGCTTCCAGTTTTTGCCCATTCAGTATGATATTGGCTGTAGGTTTGTTGTAATAGCTTTTATTATTTTGAGATGCATTCCACTGATACCTAGTTTATTGAGAGTTTTTAGCATAAAGGGCTGTTGAATTTTGTTGAAAGCCTTTCTGCATTGATTGAGATAATCATGGTTTTTGTCTTGGGTTCTGTTTATGAGCTGGATTATGTTTATAGATTTGCATATGTTGAACCAGCCTTGCATCCCTGGGATGAAGCCTACTTGATCATGATGGTTAAGCTTTTTGATGTACTGTTGCATTCAAATATTATATTATATATAATATATTATTATATTAATATTATATTAATATAATATATTATATTATATATATTATATATTATATATATATGATATATATTATGTATATTTTTATATATAAATATATTATATTTATATATATATTATATATATAATATATATATAAATATATTATATTTATATATATTATTTTATATATTATATATAAATATATAATATATATTATATATATTATATATTATAAATATATTATATATATTATATATATATTATATATAATATATATAATATATTATATTATATTATATTAATATTATATTAATATAATATATAATGTATAATATTATAATAATATAATATATAAAATAAATATATTTGCATCGATGTTCATCATGGATATTGGCCTGAAATTTTCTTTTTCAGTTGTGTCTCTGCCAGGTTTTGGTATCAGGATGATGTTGGTCTCATATAATAAGTTAGGGAGGATTCCCTCTTTTTGTATTGTTTGGAATGGTTTCAGAAGGATTAGTACCAGCTCCTCTTTGTACATCTGGTAGAATTAATCTGTGAACCTGTCTGGATCTGGACTTTTTTTGGTTGTTAGGCTATTAATTGCTACCTCAACTTTAGACCTTGTTATTGGTCTATTCAGGGATTCAACTTCTTCCTGGTTTGAAAAAAAAAATCTTTAAAAAGTATTAACAAATTAAATCCAGTAATACATAAGAAGAATAATACACACTGGCCAAATGGAATGCATCCAAGGAAAGTAAGGCTGGCATAACAGTCAAAAATTAGGCTGGGTGTGGTGGCTCACCCCTATAATCCTTGCATTTTGAGAGGCCAAGGTAGGCAGATCACTTGAGGTCAGGAGTTCGAGACTAGCCAGGTCAACATGGTGAAACCCCGTCTCTACTAAAAATACAAAAATTAAGGCCGGTGCAGTGGCTCACACCTGCAATCTCAGCACTTTGGGAGGCTGAGGTTGGCAGATCACCTGAGGTTAGGAGTTCGAGACCAGCCTGGCCAACATGGTGAAACACCATCTCCATTAAAAATACAAAAAAAGCCGGGCACGGTGGCTCAAGCCTGTAATCCCAGCACTTTGGGTGGTCGAGGTGGGTGGATCACGAGGTCAAGAGAT
>NW_016107440.1:2319519-2322028 GCF_001604975.1 Cebus imitator | reverse complement strand
GAGATCACGCCATTGCACTCCAGCCTGGGTAACAAGAGTGAAACTCCGTCTCAAAAAAAAAAAAAATTAGCTGAGCATGGTGGCATGAATCTGTGATCCCAGCTGCGCAGGAGGCTGAGGCAGGAGAGTCGCCTGAACCAGGAGGCAGAGATTACAGTCAGCCAAGATCGTACCACTGTACTCCAGCCTGTGTGACAAAACAAGACTCTGTTTCAAAAAAAAAATTAGCTGGGCATGGTGTCACACACCTGTAATTCCAGCTACTTAGGAGGCTAAGGCAGCAGAATCACTTGAATCCGGGAGGCAGAGGTTGCAATGAGCTGAGATTGAGCCACTGCACTCCATCCTGGGTGATAAATCAAGAATGTATATTAAAAAAATCAGTCAATGTAATTCATGAAATAAAAGAGAAAAAAGTGCATCTTTCAGTAGCACATACACTAAAATTGGAATGATGGATGGAAGACGTGAATTCACAAAGCATTCCATATTTTTTTAAAAAAGAGAAAAGATATATGATCACTTCAATATATCCAAACAAAAGCATTTAACAAAATTCAACATCTATTCACGATTAGAAAGATTCTCAAAAAGACTTCAGGTGATGTGAACAAAAATTTTGTTTACTTAATACAAATAAGTTATCACAGATTTCACTATTACCTATTTTGTTAAAGTGTAACCATTTTGTACTGTACAGAATTAGTGTATTTTTAACATATAACTACTAGCATTTATACCTAGAATTTCCCTCTCAAGTTATTTTTGATTATTATATATTATGTATTTCTAGCTGTATTAAACTAGACCTCTTCCAGCAAAAACAGATGGATTTAATTCAATATAAGCTCAGGGAAATGAAATGAATGTCCATTGTATATGAGACTTGCATAAAATACTGAATACTAAACCAATAATGAGCTATCAATTATGTAAATATAAAATGTCTTCTTAATCTGCTTCTAGGTCATCCATTAAATGAATAAATTTCACTCTGTTTCCCATGCTGGAGTGCAGTGGCGAGATCTCAGCTTACTGCAAGCTCCGCCTCCAGGGTTCAAGTGATTCTCCTGCCTCAGGCTCCCACGTAGCTGGGATTACAGGCATGTGCCACAATGCCAGACTAATTTTTTTATTTTTAGTAGAGACAAGATTTCACTGTATTGNTTAGTAGAGACAGGGTTTTACCATGTTGGCCAGACTGATCTCAAACTCCTGACCTCACATGATCCACCCACCTGGGCCTCCCAAAGTGCTGGGATTACAGGCGTAACCCACCATACCCTGCCTGAATAAATATGTATGAAACATTGTTGTGAGCTAGGTGACAAATGTAGAAGGATCCCATCCCTGTTTTCACAGAGCTTAGTCTAGTAGCCCAGGACAAACACACATAAACAAATAATTACAACACTGAGTACTAAGCATTGTTCTGTAATAGAACTGTATACAAAGAGCAATTAAAACAAGGATGAGAAACTAACTGATTATGCTTGGAGGAACTGGGGAAATTCTTGATTTTCAGCAACAATAAAAGTAAACTGATTTACCCAGCAAAGCTTCCCTAATCTCTTAATGAACAAAAATTAAGCCCTTCATGGTGTCTCTACATGCCAGTAGTACTGTCCTTAGGCTACAACCACATAAAAACGTTGTGAATTTCACACACAAAAGACAGGCTCCCAGTTTTGGGAGGAAAGCAGAAGTATTCTTTGGGAGTGGTTGAGGTTTTGATCATTGATCAAATTTATAGTCTACTTCTGTACAACTCAGTTGTTTCTGTGTGTTAGAGATCATAAAAGCTGGGGTACTTTTTGGGGAGCATGTGTACTTTTTATGAATAAATTAGCTGCAGTTGGGACAAACTAGACAATGGTATGGTAGAAGAGTAGATAGGGAGGTCTTATGTGTGGGCTTGAAGCAAGACAGTCCTGTATTCAAGTTCTGGCTCTCCGACTTACTACTTTGTAGTAGTGGACAAATTAAGTAGTTTCTCCTTTATTCTATTTGCTCTTCTGCAACATGGAAGTTGCAATGATTACCTTATAGAGTTATTGTGAAGTTAAACAATATGATGCATGAAAACTGCCTGAGACAGTGCCTGCAACATGGCACCTCCTGGAGTGGTGGCTCCTGTAATCATTTTCACCATGGTAATGGTGATGGTGATGATGATGATGATGATATTCCTTTTTTTTTATCCTTCAGCCAACTCACATCAATATATTCTTTGTTTTATTATTATTATTATTATTATTATAGTGGGTTTTATTGTTGTTTTTTTGAGACGGAGTTTCGCTCTTGTTACCCAGGCTGGAGTGCAATGGTGCGATCTCGGCTCACCGCAACCTCCGCCTCCTGGGTTCAGGCAATTCTCTTGCCTCAGCCTCCTGAGTAGCTAGGACTACAGGCACGTGCCACCATGCCCAGCTGATTTTTGGTATTTTTAGTAGAGACGGGGTTTCACCATGTTGACCAGGATGGTCTCGATCTCTTGACCTCGTGATCC
>NW_016107440.1:2313607-2318369 GCF_001604975.1 Cebus imitator | reverse complement strand
TTTTTTTTTTTTTTTTTTTTTGTGACGGAGTCTGGAGTCTCGCTCTCGTGCTCGCCCAGGCTGGAATGCAATGGCACAATCTTGGCTCACTGCAACCTCCACCTCCTGGGTTCAGGCAATTCTCCTGCCTCAGCCTCCCAAGTAGCTGGGACTATAGGCACCTGCCACCATCCCCAGCTAATTTTTGTATTTTTAGTAGAGAAGGGGGTTTCACCATGTTGGCCAGGCTGGTCTTGAACTCCTGACCTGGGGTGATCCACCTGCCTCAGCCTCCCAAAGTGCTGGGATTACAGGTGTCAGCCACTGTGCCCAGCCCCTTCTAACATTTTAACATTAAATTGCAATCTGGCACCAAAGGGTTTATTCTAGCCTTTATCCCTTTTGTATTTGTGACTCCCTTCTCTGATGGGAAGAAAGCTGGTACTCAATAGATTTACTGATTGTATTATATATGTGTGTGTGTAAATAATATATGAATATATTTATATTTACACACATATATATATAACAAATATATATCATATATTTACTTATAAATAAATTCTGAAAGTAAAGCTGGGTGAGGTAGCATGTGTCTGGAATCCTAGCACTTTGGGAGGGCGAGGCAGGAGGATCGCTTGAGCCCAGAAGTTTGAGACCAGCCTGGGCTTCTATGCCCAGGCTGACCCTATGTTGACCCTATCTCACAAAAAAAAAAAAAAAAAAAAAAAAAAGAGAGAGAGAGAGAGACAGAGAGTGAGAGAAAGAAAACAAAGAAAAAATATTTTTGGTTCTTTGTCAAACACATCAGAAATCTCATCATTAGTATTTTTTAAACCTAAAAACATCCTGTCAGGAGCCAGTAGGGCTCTAGCACAGTATCTTAAGCTGAAAGTAACTCTTCAGCCTGCCCCAAAGATGCAGAATATGTGAAACAGCCTTGGGTCTTTGGGGTTTCCTGGTGGAGCTCCTGTGTTGTTTATTAAATTATTGTACTGGGTCAGTGCCGGGATGGAAGTGCCACTTTCTTGCTTAAATGTTTCCCTTAATAAATGTTTCCCTTTCACTTCTAGATGAATTATGTTGCCCAGGCTGGTCTCTAATTCGACTCAAGTGATCCTCTCCCCTCGCCCTCCCAAAGTGCTGAAATTACAGGCATAAGCCACCATGCCTGGCAAGTTGTTAGGTCTTTATATATTTTGCTGCTTACTGCTGGCATGATGGACAATGCCAACCCAGTATGAACCAGCCAAGAAAGGGTGAGGTACTACTCCACGGAAGTCGAATTTCAGAGGCAAATAATTGAGATCAGAGTCCAGAGAATGGAGCAAGCCAGAGAGACTGAGGAGTCATCAGGTTGAAAAATCAAGAGATAGTGCAAAGTTTAAACAAATTAAATGGAGCAGTCCTGAAGCTCATTTCCCCGAGTAGACCTGACACCCCATTCTCTCTCGATAGCGTCTTTTAGGGCACAAAAGTTTTCAATTTTGATGAAGTCCAATTTGTCTAAATTTTGGGTGTCATATCCGAGAAATCATTGCTAAATCCAATGTCATGGCAATTTTCCTTTATATTTTCTTGTAAGAGTTTTGTGGTTTGAGTTTTGCACTTTACGTCTTTGATCCATTTTGAGTTAATTTTTGCATATGGTATAAAGCTGGGGTCCAGCTTCATTGTTTTGCATGTAGATATCCCATTTCCCCAGCACCATTGTTGAAAAGACTGTCCTTTGCCCCACTGAATAGTCTTGGCACCTTTGTTGAAAGTCAATGGACCATATGTGTGAGGGTTTTATTTCTGGGCTCCTTATTCTGTTCCATTGGTCTCTACATCAGTCTTCACACTAGTATGACACTGTTTTGATTACTGTAGCTCTGTAATAAATTTTAAACCAGGAAGTAGGAGTTCCTCAATTTTGATCTTTTGGGACATTTATGCAAATCACCCTTCTTTATTGGGCCAAGAGAGCTGAGGTGAGAGGTTGGAGTGGACACCCAAAAAGATCAGGCCAGGTGCGATGGCAAAAACCTGTAATTTCAGAACTTTCAGTGGCCGAGGCAGAAGTATCACTTGAGTTTAGGAGTTTGAGACCAGCCTGGGCAACATAGCAAGATCCTGTCTCTGTAAAAATAAAATAAAATTAGCCAAATGTGGTGGTGCATGCCTGTAGTCCTAGCTACTCAGGAGGCTGAATTGGGAAGATTGCTTGAGCCCAGGAAGTGAAGGATGCAGCGAGCCATGGTTATGCCACTGCACTCCAGCCTGGGTGATGGAGCAAGACTCTGTCTCAAAAAAAAAAAAAAAAAAAAGAAGTCTACATATTTCATTTGGCCTGTGTGTCCCTTGAGCATTTTGTTTTGTCCATAATTTCCCGCTCTGTCCTTTTTTTTCCCCTTGCAATTTGTTTGTTATAGATATCAGATTATTTATCCTGAAAAGCTTCTCACATTCTGGATTTTGTTGATTGTACTTTCCACATGCATCCCAACAGGTTCCTCTGTCCCTTGTACCTGGCTATACTGAGAGTCAGACCTTAGAGACTTATGTATATACTGAACAGGGATATATACTTCCATCACAATACACATCATTTCTGGTTGTCTCTTTTTTTGTCGTGTTGGTAGCCATGGATACTCATCGCCTACATCCATTACATCAGACAAATTTTTCCTGTAAAGGGCAAAGCAGGAAATATTTTAGTCTTTGCAGGACATATGGTCTCTGTCACAGCTACTCAACTCTGCCATTGTAGCATAAATATAGTAATAGACCATGTGCAAGAAATAAGTATGACTATGTTCCAATAAAACTTTATTTACAAAAACAGGCAGCAGGCTGGCTTGAGCCTGTGGGCTGTGGTTGGTGGATCCTTGTTTTACCCTAATACATACAGGAGTTTTAGAAAAAAATGGCAATATTAAAGCAAGCAATATGGTTCCTGAAAACCGTTTGACTTTTGTCTGTATTTTCATCTCTCTGATATACTTTAAGAAGAATATTCAGACAAACTCCTGCATTAAACTCACGTGAAGTAACTTCTTTGTCTGTAGTAATGCCACCAACTCAATACATACATATTTCTTTCATTTTGCTTTTTAGATTTTAGGTATTTTTCACTTCATTTTATTCTATGATTTTGAGAAAAATTTCAATGGCTCCAAAATTGAATATACAAAATAAGGTATACTTGGAGAAATCTAACTTTTGGTCCCTGTTCCTCTATATTACCTGTTCTTCTTTTTTCTTTTCCTTTTTTTTTAAGTTAGGGTGTCACTCTGTCACCCAGGATAGAGCGCAGTCATGGCTCAGTGCAGCCTGGACCTCCAGGGCTCAAGCACTGCTCCTACCTGAGTAGCTGGAACTACAGGCATGCATCACCATGCCCAGCTACATTTTAAAATTTTTTGTAGAGTTAGGGTCTCACCACGTTGTGCAGGTGGGTCTCAAACTCCTGGACTCAAGTTATCCTCCCCTCTCGACCTTCTGAATAGCTGGAGTTATGGGCATGAGCCACCATGCCCAGCTCATATTCCCTGTTTTTGATCAGTTCACATGGGAATCCTACTTATAGGTAACTGTTTTTCATTTTATGATTTAATCCTTCCATTTTATTTTATTATTATTATTTTTTGAGATGCAGTCTCACTCTGTCGCCCAGGCTGGAGTGCAGTGGCACGATCTCAGCTCACTGAAAGCTCCACTTCCTGGGTTGGACTGATTTTCCTGCCTCAGCCTCCCAAGTAGCTGGGACTACAGGTGTGCACCATCATGCCCAGCTAATTTTTGTATTTTTAGTAGAGAAGGGGTTTCACCATGTTGGCCAGGCTGGTCTCGAACTCCTGACCTCAGGTGATCCAACCTCCTTGGCCTCCCAAAGTGGTGAGATTACAGGCCTGAGCCACCACACCCAGCCATAATCCTTCCATTCTAAAAAGTAAAAGTGATGGCCTATGTACAATATATAGAGGCAGAGATCTTAATACCTCCTTCCTGAAATGAATGGCAGCACACACTACATACCATCTCATCCACCTTTCTTTCTTCATGAAACAGTATATCCCGGACATCCTTCCACAGTTGAATATAGAAACATCCTGCCTTCCTTTTGCAGCTCATAGTACTGCATTGTGTTGTGGAGATACCAAAGTTGATTCAACCAGTTCTCTATTGATAGACATTTGGCTTGTTTCCAGTTAAGGGAAGACAATCTTTTAAATCACAAGAACAACAAAGTCAAACAGACAAATAGCTATGCAAATCACCCGAGTTTTAAAATGGTACTTTGTAATTTTCCTACTGCTTTCCAATTTACAGAAGAAGAAAGAGAAACGAAATGACCCCAGATTTCAGCCGACAGTCACATGATAAGAAAAATAAATTGCAGGACAGAACTAGGCTAAGAAAAGCACAATCAATGGTAAGTACTGCTTATAAAAGATTCGTCACCATAGCATTAATGAGAATCTCCAGATCTCTAATCCTGTTTGCAAAATTGAATTTGCTTATTTAATCAGAATCATCAAGTGGTGGTTTAAATTCGAGTTTCTGACACTGACTGACAGAGAAGCCATGACCTTGAAGACACCCTTTATTTAATATCTCTGAGCCTCTGCTTTCTCATCTGTTTAAAAAAAAAAAAAAAGTCTTAGATGAACTGATGTGTATGAAATTGCTTTAAAAACTATATGATATGAGGGGAATATTTTCTATCAGTTGTTCTTTCTTCTGCTGAGTCCTTTGGGACAGAGAGAGGTGCTATCAGGAATTGCTTTTTTTTTTTTTT
>NW_016107440.1:2311293-2313457 GCF_001604975.1 Cebus imitator | reverse complement strand
GTTTCACCATGTCGGCCAGGCTGGTCTCAAACTCCTGATCTTGTGATCCACCCGCCTTGTCCTCCCAAAGTGTTGAGATTACAGGCGTGAGCCACCACGCCCAGCCAAGAAATTGCCGTCTCTAAGAGAAGGCTCCCCTGATCTGAATCCATTTAGGCCAAGCATGGACTGAGGCAGGAGGATCGCTTGAGGTCAGGGATTCAAGAGCAGCCTGGGCAACATGGTGAAACCCTGTCTCCACTAACAATAGAAAAATTAGCTGGGTGTGGTGGCGCATGCCTGTCGGGGTGCGGGGAGGCAGGAGGATGGCTTGAACCTGGGAGGCAGAGGTTATAGTAAGCCAAGATCATATCACTGCACTCCAGGCTGGGCAACAGAGTCAGTCTGTCTCAAAAAAAAAAAAAAAAAAGGGAAAATGCATTTAAAGTAACTTTAGAAAAAATGAATTAAGAACTTTTCCTTTCATAATTAAAAAACAGTGAACTGACTACCTAATAAAGCCAGCAGTTGCGACTAGGGAGCATTATCATGGCATAGCAGAGTTTCCCAAATTGTGGCTCCAAAGCCCCATGGATCTCTTTCAGCACATTGTGCAAGTCTTTGGCACAAAGTAGAAAGGAATAAGGGTGGAATTAAAAGTTCATATATAGTAGTAAGGATTTGGAAAAGAGATGAAGATACACACTCAAGGAAAATTAATGTCGGATGGATGTCAGCTGGGAGAGGAATAAGAACGCACTCATGAATAATCACTTTTATGGTTCTGCTTTAAAGCTCTGTTTCTGCTCAAATGTATTTTCAAGTGGTATGTTGCAAAAATAGAGAGGGAGGGAGAAATTAGCTTCTTTAAACAGGGACATCTGAATTCTGTGGGGCCAGTTTTGTAGGGCCGGATGAGGCTTATCATAGACATGTGTACTGATGCCCAGGGGAATGGGGGAGCTTAGAGCAAAGCAGTAAAATTGTCAGTGAAGCCATTAATTGAGAAAAATAACTTTATGAGGCTTAGCACGTGGGCCATGATGGTGTGCTTCTGATAGGCAAAGAGTCAAAGAGAAGTCTAAGGGAGAACGGGGAATTTGAAGGCCAATAAAAGTTGATGGTAATGCATGCTGACAAATTATCAGCACAGCCAAATATTTCCCCTGCTTCGAAAACAGGGAACCCAAAGCTAAGCCATGCCCCTGGGCTTTTGACATTAACCATCTGTCAAACACTAGCAGGGCTTGCTTAAGTGAAAGCATTCATTATAAATTAAAAAGTTAAAAAGTTGTGCTAATTAAGGCTGAAAGGAAACCCAGGGGACATTAAGCAGTGAGGGACAATTAGCCCTTCGTGAACGGGGCTCATGATTGTGCCTGTCTATTCTTGTGGTTTTTGTAAATATACTAATTATAATTGCTGTGTTTCATAGTTTTGATAAAAAGCATAAAGCATCATTAAATCCCCCCAAAAGTATGCTGCCATCTTTGACTCATGCGGGTGATGAGCTTCCTGGGAGAGCCTGGCTGTTTGAGCTACAGGGCGGGGTGTGGCTCAGGTCCCCTCTCCACAGGTGATAGTTTGCCCTCATCAGCTTCCTAAGTGATGCAAGATGACTGTGAAAATGAAGAAATATTGGATGTGAGGCAGAGAAGAGGAAATGGGTACCAAGGAAATCCAATCAGGGGAACAAAGGAAAGTGAGGGTAAAACTCTGGCCGTTGCAGCCATGGAGTGAATCTGCTACCCTAGACACAGCCAAGATGTGATTCCAGGGCAGAAAATCATGTTTTCATCTGATACATAAATGTCATCGGAAGGGGGTCTGGATCCAGACCCCAAGAGAGGGTTCTTGAATCTCATGTAAGTTCATAAAGTGAAAGCAAATTTATTAAGAAAGTAGAGAAATAGGTCGGGCATGGTGGCTCACGCCTGTAATCCCAACACTTTGGGAGGCTGAGGCGGGTGGATCACCTGAGGTTAGGAGTTCGAGAGCAACCTGGCCAACATGGTGAAACCCCATCTCTACTGAAAATATAAAAATTACTCTAGCATGGTGGTGGGTGTCTGTAGTCCCAGCTACTTGGGAGGCTAAGGCAGGAGAATGGCTTGAACCTGGGAGGCGGGGGTTGCAGTGAGCTGAGATTGTGCTACCGCACTCCAGCCTGGGCAACAAAGCAAAC
>NW_016107440.1:2307865-2310053 GCF_001604975.1 Cebus imitator | reverse complement strand
AAGGAGTCTCGCTCTGTTGCTCAGACATGGGTATAGTGGGCTCACTGCAACCTCCACCTCCCAGGTTCACGCAATTCTCCTGCCTCAGCCTCCTGAGTAGCTGGGATTACAGACTCCTGCCACCACACCTGGCTAATTTTTGTATTTTTAGTAGAGACGGGGTTTCACTACGTTGGTCAGGCTGGTCTCGAACACCTGACCTTGTAATCCACCCATCTTGGCCTCCCAAAGTTCTGGGATTACAGGCATGAGCCACCATGTCCGGCCACTGTCCTGATTTTTAAAAATGCTTCTTCAAGCTTTCTTACCTTTTTCCCCTCACTCAAAAGAGGAAAGAAAAAAACAGGAATGTACTCTAAAGTGATTCCTGGCTCGTACCGTGGAGTGAACGATGGTTTAAGAGTCAGGAAACCGCAGTTCTAGTTTCAACTATACCACTAACGAGTAGTCACTCAGCTTCCCCGAGTCTTTGTTTCCTCATTTATAAAATGAGGGTTTGGTGGGTATGGTGGCAAGGGACACAGGAAGTCTAGGTGGCAGTATGGCTTGAGGCCAGGAGTTTAAGACCAGCCTGGGCAACACAGTGAGACCCCATCTCTACAAAAATTAATTAGCCAGGCATGGTGTTGCATGCCTGTAGTCACAGCTACTTGGGAGGCTGAGGTGGGAGGATCGCTTGAGCCCAGGAGGTTAAGGCTGCAGTTAGCCATGATTGCGCCACTGCACTCCAGCCTGGGTGTGAGAGCACTTAAATAAATAAATAATAGTAGTAGTAGTAGTAGTAATAAAATGAGAGTTTGCCCTGGGGCCCCATGGGTTTCTAGGCGTTCATACCCCTCTCTCTCCTGATACCTGAAGAACACAGCTGTGATTAAAATCACTTTAAGGCTGGGTGCAGTGGCTCACGACTGTAATCCCACCACTTAGGGTGGCCGAGGCAGGTGGATCATGAGGTCAGGAGTTCGAGACCAGGCTGGCCAACATAGTGAAACCCATCTTAACTAAAAATTCAAAAAATTACCTGAGTGTGGTGGTATGTGCCTGTCATCCCAGCTACTCAGGAGGCGGAGGCAGGAGAATCGTGTGAACCCAGGAGGTGGAGGTTGCAGTGAGCTGAGATTGTGCCATTGCACTCCAGCCCAGATGACAGTATGAGACTCCATCTCAAAAAAAAAAAAGACTTTATGTAGAATACCCCCGCACCAAAAAAACTTTGTTAGATTCATGAATCCTAATTTTAAACCGATGCAAACTGATTTCTGTTTCCAATCTTTCTCTTTGAACTTAAGGAAGTATAATGAACCAAAACAGAAGAATTTATAAAACAGAGTTTCTGCAGAAGCTTCCTTGCAGGCAGTCTTTAATATACTGCTTATCAAATTCTGAGGCACTCCTCAGGTGATGTACTTTGGGGTTTTTTAAATTTGAATTTAAATTTTTTTCTCTTTTTTTGAGACAGGGTCTTACTCTGTTGCCCAGGCTGGAGTGCAGTGGCATGATCACAGCTCACTGCAGTCTCTACAACTTCCCGAGCTCAGGGGATCCTCTCGCCTCAGCCTCCCAGGTAGCCAGGCCCTGTGTGCTGCCAAATCTGGCTAATGGTGTGCTTTTTGTGTGTGTGTACTTTTTGTAGAGACAGGATCTTGCTATGTTGCCTGGGCTGGTCCCAAACTCCTGGCCTCAAGCAATCCTCCTGCCTCAGCCTCCAAAGTGCTGGGATTACAGGTGTGAGCCACTGCGCATGGCCAGGTGTTCATTTTACAACAATGTCTGTTTGCTTTGAATGTGCAGAACCAAAAATATCGATCGGAGAGATCTTTATTTCATTTAACCAGTGAAATTCCTGGGAATTCCATTTGGAAAGAAAAATAAGAAAGAATATGGGCTTTGCAGTCAGACAGACCTGGGTTATTGTACTAAGCAGTATGACTTAAGATTTAAGTTACTGGCCGGGCGCGGTGGCTCAAGCCTGTAATCCCAGCACTTTGGGAGGCCGAGGCGGGTGGATCATGAGGTCAAGAGATCGAGACCATCCTGGTCAGCATGGTGAAACCCCGTCTCTATTAAAAATACAAAACATTAGCTGGGCATGGTGGCGTGTGCCTGTAATCCCAGCGACTCAGGAGGCTGAGGCAGGAGAATTGCCTGGACCCAGGAGGCGGAGGTTGCGGTGAGCCGAGATCGCGCC
>NW_016107440.1:2300357-2306635 GCF_001604975.1 Cebus imitator | reverse complement strand
CTCCTGGGTTCAAGCAATTCTCCTGCCTCAGCCTCCCGAGTAGCTGGGATTACAGGCACGCAACATCATGCCCAGCTAATTTTTGTATTTTTAGTAGAGACGAGGTTTCACCTTGTTGACCAGGATGGTCTCGATCTCTTGACCTCGTGATCCACCCGCCTTGGCCTCCCAAAGTGCTGGGATTACAGGCGTGAGCCACCGCACCCGGCCAGTTTCTTTTCTTTTTTTGAGACCATCTCATTCTGTTGCCCAGGCTGGAATGCAGTGGTGCGATCTTGGCTCACTGCAGCCTCCGCCTCCCAGGTTCAAGCAATTCTTGTGCCTCAGCCTCCTGAGTAGCTGGGATTACAGATCTGTACCACCACGCCGAGCTAATTTTTCTATTTTTCATAGAGGCAGGGTTTCTCCATGTTGCCCATGCTGGGCTCGAGCTCCTGGTCTCAAGCGATCTGCCTGCCTCAGCCTCCCAAAGTGCTGGGATTACAGGTGTGAGCCACCGTGCGTGGCCCGTTTGGTCAGTTTCTACAATAACAGTTGCATTAATAGCCATGTGGAATGTAAGCCATGTAGTTTCAGCTCCTGCAAGGCCCCCATATAGTCTTGTGCCTGCATGTGGACTTCTCATCATTGTCCTTTTTCTTGTTTTTTTCTTTTTCTTTTTTTAGTGACAGAGTCTTGCTCTGTTGCCCAGGCTGGAGTCTGGGGTGGTGCGATCAGGGCTCACTGCAGCCTTGACCTCCTGGGCTTATGTGATCCTCCTGGCTCAGCCTCCCAAGTAGCGAGGACTACAGATGCACACCACCATACGTGGCTAATTTTTTGGTTGGTTGGTTGTTTGAGACAGAGTCTCATTTTGTCGCCCAGGCTGGAGTGCAGTGACGCGATCTTGGCTCACTGCAACCTCCGCCTCCTGGGTTCAAGTGATTCTTTTGTCTGAGCCTCCTGAGTAGCTGGGACTACAGGCACATGCCACTACACCCAGCTAATTTTTGTATTTTTAGTAGTGACAGGGTTTCACCATGTTGGTCAGGCTGATCTTGAACTCCTGACCTTGTGACCCACCCACCTCGGCCTCCCAAAGTGCTGGGATTACAGGCGTAAGCCACTGTGCCTAGCCATAATTTTTCAATTTTTTTTGTAGAGAGAGGGTCTCACTATGTTGCCCAGGCTGTTCTTGAACTCCTGGCCTCAAGTGATCCTCCCGTCTTGGTCTCCCCGAGCACTGGGATGACAGGTGTGGGCTACTGCTCCTGGCCAGCGTTTTTTGTTTCTTACTCCATGCTCCTAGATTGAAGAGTGCATGTGTGTTGAACTCAGTGCCATGAATTATGTGCTATGTGCACTCCAGTGCTTAAGAACTACAAACTTGGTTGTCGTTAATTTTTGATACCTAAGAGACGAAAAAGCCTCCTTGGTAAGAATCCTGGGGGGCAAAATCATGTCTCAGGTGTCCCCACTACTTGGAGTCTTTGCATTTCCCTTTGCTGGGAAGAGATCTGAGTTTACTTGTTCTGTCTTGTTGCCTCTTGTTTTATGAGGCTATCCATAATAAATTGCTGTGGTATTTCCAATGGAAATGATTCTCTCTGCTCTCATTCACTGGGCATTTAGATTAATGCCAAATGGCTATTTGTTTTTATTTTATTCACACAAATTAACTTCCATTCAGGATCTACCAAAAGAGAACTGTGTTTGTGATCTATATACATTAGTTATAACACGCTTTAGTCACTGTTACCATTGGGGTGTAATATCTATGTATGCAGGCAGGATGCAGCAGCTCATGCCTGCAATCCCAGCACTTTGGGAGGCTGAGGCAGGGAGAGACCAGCCTGGGCAACATAGTGAGACCACCCCCAAACTTTACAAAAAATGAAAGTTAGCTAGGTATGGTGGTGTGTGCCTGTGGTCCCAGCTACTGGGGAGGCTCAGGTGGGAGGACTGCTTGAGCCTGAGAGGTTGAGGCTGCAGTGAGCTATGATTGCACCACTGTACTTCAGCTCGGGTGACAGTGAGATCCTGTCTTTAAAAAATAATAACATAATGCAAAATAAGACATATGCATGTAGCGTGTGTGTGTGTGTGTGTGTGTGTGTGTGTGCGTGCGTGGCATTTAGTAATATGGTATTTCACCACAAACTACACTGGAAGCCAATTTTCTAAGATATGTTTTGAAATATGAGTTCACAATGATTACTACCAACCAACCACTGTTGAGAAACGCTGAGTGTATGATTGCTCAGAAGTGCTGAGTGTATAATAAAATTATATTGTTTGCTAAGAAGAACGATGGCAAGGAAAACCTGGCCGGCCCCCACCACCCACCAAGTGGAAAACTGCTTGGGGCATTCTAAAGTAGCAAAACAGTATATGTATATCATACACCGGTTAAAACAATTCTTTAAGCACGGGATATGTGACCCTGCCCCCGTGGCTCCCTCGTGGAGAATACTTTTTAGTGTGTCTGTGATCTGTGGTAAGCAGGCACCAGCTGCCTGCCTAGTTTATTTTTGTTCTGTGAGAAAATACCAAACACCTGTTTGTTAATAAGAATCACCTGTTCAGAGAGACTAACTACTTGTGTCAGCATCTGCTCGAGGCCCTCAGCTCAGAAGGCTGTTGCCCCCCCTCCAGCAGATAGACCCACTTTGCTGTTCTCTCTGGGTGTCTGCTTCTTAATGCTTTCAGCGCTGCCTGGATGGGGGTCTCTGTGGCCGAGCTGGTCTCGGTAAACCACTTCGACCTCATGGCCTTTGAACGTTTGCACCACATCCCTACCTAATTCACCCACTTGGAGGGCCGAAAGATGTCACATAGTCTTGGATTGAAATTTCAAAACCGTGGCTTGAGTTGCTTAGCCTTCCTCTGCAGCTGCAAACATAACCCCAAGGTTACTTAAAAGATAAAGACAAAGCCAGGCCTGTGGATTCTTTAAAACTGCTTTGGTTATTTCTAACAGCTTGCCTCTATTTCCGCCAGAAGCATAAGCTGGGAGGAAAAGGGAATGTCCTGGTCACAGTCGTTGGCCAAAGCAGGGGCCCTGTCGAAGGTGAGCAGACAGGGCTGAGCAGCCTTCTGGGCTCCGGACAGACAGGAGACAGCAGGGGTCCTTCTCCAGAATTCCTAGATGGAAAGTCCTTGAAGCAACTCCATCCTGGGGATGAGGCATCCTCTCAACCGCGTAAGGCTGGACTGGGACTAGCATCGCTCTCTTAGGCCTTCCTCACAGAAGAAGCCCCCACCCCCACCAGGAGGATGATGACCTCGTCAGCCATCTCCTCTGTACTCTGAGCCTTTGTCTCTAACTGTGACCTCATCCCCCAACCTGTGCTTTAGGTGGTTTACAGGGGTGAGTTTAAACTGCTTACACTGCTAAACCAACAACTTCTGATTTTGTTTTTCAAACAGTAATCCGTATTTATATACAGTATTACCACATCACTCTGATAGCAGCAGGAGGCAGCCAAATGCCTGGGCAGTTAGGGGTGGGTCCCTGGTGAAACCCCACTTCCAGCCATAGACAGTTTAAAGCCTGACAGCCAAGCTACAAGTCAAATCCACAGACCGACTGAGAACCTGTCTTCCCGTCTGATTGATCCCCACCCCTCACCTATTTGACACGTACCTCCCCTTTCCTAATTGGTTTTCTACACCGTCGTGCCCACCGTCGAGTGGCGTCTTTGCTTTAACCTTTGGTGTATACTCACAAACCAGTCAGCTCACACTCCCCATTCTGAGTCCACAGAAAGCCCCTGACCCAGCCACACAGGAAGAGAGGAAACACCCAACTGTGGGGGTGGGGGACCTCCCCACCGTTCTGTGTCCCGCATCTGCCGAGAGCTGTTCTGTCCTCAGCAAAATCCTCTGCGCTCATCACCCTTCAATTGTCAGCGTGACCTTACTCTTGGATGCTGGACAAGAGCTCAGGACCCACTGAGTGTGGATACCCAGAAAGGCTGTCACACTGGCCTTTTGCCCTCACCAGTGGAGGGCAGCTGCCCCACAGGACAGGGACAGGAGCCAACTGAGCCGCTAACATGCTGCTGTCCATTGGGCTGTGGACAGTGGAACTAAGAGCTAATTAGCACACTAACGCCCCGTCTGGAGCTTCAGGGTCACGGGCAGCCTTGCCTGGGTGCCACCATGTTCCCCTTGAGGCAACATGCCTGACCTGGCCGCAGGCCCCACATGGAGCTTGCTCCTGTCTTGGCACTGGGAGTGGCCGGCTGGGTCCCGTCCTCACTCACTCACGTGCTCCCTCCCTCAAGGGCTGAGTGCAGCAGGGCTGAGTAGGTAGGGCGCCCTAGCTGCATGTCTGGCAAAGAGGCGGAGAAAAATCCTGCATCGACTCCTCAACTGGGAGCCATAATAAAACATCAAGAGGAGCCAGGTGCGGTGCTCATGCCTGTAATCCCAGCACTTTGGGAGGCTGAGATGGGCGGATCACAAGGTCAGGAATTTGAGACCAGCCTGACCACCATGGTAAAACCCCAACTCTATTAAAAATACAAAAATTAGCTGGGTGTGGTGGTGCACACCTGTTATCCTAGCTACTCAGGAGGCTGAGGCAGGAGAATCCCTTGAACCCGGGAGGTGGAGGTTGCAGTGAGCCGAGATTGCACCACTGCACTCCTGCCTGGGCGACAGAGTGAGACTCCTGGAAACGGAGATTTTTTTAAAGGGAGGAGGTGAATCTTCTACAAAGTGAAGATGTGGTAAGATTCTTTACCATATCACAGGCCTGTTGTGAAGAAGAAATGAATTAGTAAATGCATGCTGTTAGCACAATACCTGGCAGTCAGGTATTTGCAATTATCATTGTCATTGGTATTCCAGAAGAGGGACTGGCACAAAGCAGGTGCTGTCATTGTTGTTACTATATTTATCTATTTTCCATAGCCACATACTTCTTTACCTAATCTGTTTCCTTAACTGATCCCTGGGTGGATCCAATGGTGGTGTTTGCATCAGTGATCATTTGCAGATGTCTGCAAATAACATGAATGGAGAACAAACAAAAAAATCAATGAGGGGTGCAGTGGCTCACACCTGCAATCCCAGCACTCAGGGAGGCCGAGGTGGGCAGATCACTTGAGGTCAGGAGTTCGAGACCAACCTGGCCAACATGGTGAAACCCCGTGTCTACTAAAAATACAAAAATTAGCCGGGCGTGGTGGCGGGCGCTGTAATCCCAGCTACACAGGAGGCTGAGGCAGGAGAAGAGCGTGAGCCCAGGAGGCGGAGGCTGCAGTGAGCCGAGACTGTGCCACTGCCCTCCAGCTTGGGCACCAGAGTGAGACTCCATCTCAAAAAAAAAAAATTAATCAGGGAGTGAAAACGACAGGTCTGTAAACAAGCTGGTATATACGGGCTGCTGCTGTTTCTACCTTTTCTTGGGCCTTAGCCGTCCGTGGGACCCTCGTCTTTACTGGGCCCCTCACCCTCGGCAGCCTCTTGGCATTCTCACGCAATTCTCCATGCCCAATAAAAATGACATCTAGCCTAAAGACGGGAATTTTCTATCCCTGTGCAAAGTCTACCTGCAAGGCTGTTTTCAGCCATTGCCCTGAACTGAGAAAGAAGGAGGAGGCACTGGTACGTTTATCATTAATGAACAAGGATTTTTATAAGCACTGAACCAGCCCTAGGGAGACAATCATAAGACACAGCCCCTGCTCTCAAGCTTCTGGGCTACAGGGGAGAGCTTCCAGCCTAGGAAGGGAAAAGTCCCAGATATCTGGGGTGGGCAGTTGTATTAAGGTTCATGCCTCTCCTGTCTGGGACTGGAAACATAGCAGGAAATGTCAGGTTCGAGGTACAAGGATACGAGTTCAGAAGAGGCCTGAATAGATGGGCCTGGAGCCCAGGGGAACAGCAGGTGAGAGAAACACGTCCAGCCATGGAAAATTCAGGCACCGATTGGCCAGGAAGTGGGCCAAGAACAGAACCCTGGAGAATTCCAATGTCGAGCGCATGGCCTTGCATTTCTCTTCTATTTAAAGACACAATAATGGCACATCAGGATAAATACCTCTCGAAAAAGAACAGAAACTCAACTGATGAGAAAAATATTGAATTACCTGATCCCATCCTTCTTCATAGGAACAGATGGAGGACTGGAAAATTCTTTTCTGTTGTTCTTTTGTTTTTGGTCTTGGTTTATTTGGATGAAGTCTCACTCTGTCACCCAGGCTGGAGTGCAGTGGCGGGATCTTGACTCACTGCAACCTCTGCCTCCTGAGTTCAAGTGAATCTCCTGTCTCAGCCTCCGAAGCAGC
>NW_016107440.1:2291196-2299962 GCF_001604975.1 Cebus imitator | reverse complement strand
CCTTGCACATAGTTTGTGCTCGATTAATGAATGCTTTTATTATTTTGAAGAGCTGGAAGAATCACACTTAAGAAAAGCCATCAATGCAGTTTGTTGTATTTTGTTTTTAGATGGAGTCTCACTCCGTTGCTCAGGCTGGAGTGCAGTGGCGTGAACTCACTACAATCTCCGCCTCCTGCGTTCAAGCAGTTCTCCTGCCTCAGCCTCCCAAGTAGCTAGCACTTACATAGGAGTGCACCACCACGCTTGGCTAATTTTTGCATTTTTAGTAGGGATGGGGTTTCATCATGTTGGCCAGGCTGGTCTCGAACTCGCGACCTCAGGTGATTCACCCACCTCGGCCTCCCAAAGTGCTGGGATTACAGGCGTGAGCCACCATGCCCAGCCTTGTGTATTGATCTGTAACCCACATAAACACATACACACATGCTCCATACATAGCCTCTCTCACATGTATTGTGAGAAAACAGCAGTGGTGATCACAATGTGCTACCAACTGTGTAAAAAAGGAGAGGGGGGCATTACGTTTGCATTCTGAGTCTGCATTTGCTCACATACATATACAGTATTGCTAGAAGTAGACAAAAAACAACAACGAGAAAACCCTGGTACCTTCGAGAAAGGGACCTCGGAGGCTGAGGATGAGGTGGGGGGAGATTTTTCACTGAATGCTTTTGTACATTTTGAATATTGAACTATGTGGAACAGTAATCTATTCAAAAAATAAACATGCTTGCTCATTTTCAAAGAGAGAGAAAAGCAAAAATAATCCCTGAGGAGCTCTAGGAAAATGCCTTTTTGGGAAGAATCCCATGGAGAATAGAGGCGTCATGAAATGTGCCTTGCTGTGTCTCGAGGTTCTCAGACATTAAATCACGTGAAATGAGGGTTCCGTTATCCCCCTACGATGCTTCTTGCTATGAAGTCCATGTGCTGCAAAGATGGACCTTTCTGGGGAAAGAAGGTGGGGATGGATTCACAGCCAGGGAGCACAGATCAGTAGGAAAGAAAAGGTTTGGGAGACCCTAAGATAGGTATAGAAGAAATTTCTAGTTATCATTTCAACCAGATAGGTGCTACAGAGCAGGGTTCAAAACCGGCAGATTTTGAGCCTTTTCTGTAACTTTCCCGTGTTTTCCCCCTTTAGTCTTGTCTTATCTCTTGTAATAACGGATATGAAAGTCTGGAAATGAAGAGGGTCTGCGAGCTTGTGTTCCGGGACCACAAGGAATGGTGGCCAGAAGGAGACCATCTTTCCTGAGCCCAGCTTGCAGGGAAGAGAATGCCGTAGTCTGGATGGATGGTGACAGCTACCAAGAGGAAAGGGGAGCGGGGGAGGCGCTGGGACCTGCCACAGTGAAAAAGGAGGGCTGTGAGGAGCCTGCCTGGACCTGTGGTCTGCCCGGGGACTCAGGACAAAGGGTTCCGTAAATGCAGTGACAGATAAGCATCGCTCGGTAATAGGATTAAATCTGAAACTGTTACAGGTGAGATGTGACTAGCCCATTCTTATATCGCAGAGACATAGGCCTTTTCTTCATTCAACAGGTATTATTTAATTTAATTAATTTATTGTTTTTGAAATGGAGTTTCACTCTTGTTGCCCAGGCCGGAGTGCAATGTCGCAGTCTTGCTCACTGTCACCTCCGCCTCCCAGGTTCAGGCGATTCTCCCACCTCATCGTCCCGAGTAGGTGGGATTCCAGGTGCACACTACCATGCCCGGCTAATGTTTGCATTTTTAGTAGCGATGGGTGTCACCATGTTGGCCAGGCTGGTCTCAGACTCCTGACCTCAGTGATCCGCCTGCCTTGGCCTCCCAAAGTGCTGGGATTACAGGCGTGAGCCACTGCAGCTGGCCATTCAACAGATATTATTTTATCTTCCTTGTTACTAATAAAGCACAGAGGGACCTTCCTGTTTATTTTCTTACCTTGTGCTGATCTTGAAACAACAATGAAAATGCTTCCGCTACAGGGATCTTAGCCCCGAAACTTCAAACCAGGGAAGATGATTTACTCCGGTCTCTTCCCCCTTTCCTCTTCGATGCTAACAACTTGCTACTTTGACCCCAGTTTTGCCCACACTGTCCCCAGAAAAATCAACAAACATGCTGCACCTACTATAGGCAGACAGACACCTGTAGATTCAACGAAGTGTAAGCTTCCAGCTTTGGCTGGGCACAGTGGGCCTGTAATCCCAGCACTTCGGGAGGCCAAGGCAGGAGGATTGCTTGAGCCTGGGAGTTCAGGACAAGCCTAGGGAACATAGGGAGACTGTACAAAAGCGTTTTAAAAAATTAGCCAGGCATGGTGGTGCACACCTGTAGTCCCAGCTACTCAGGAGGCTGAGGTGGGAGGATTGCTTGAGCCCAGGAGGTCAAGGCTGCAGTGAGCTGTGATTGTGCCACTGCACTGCAGCCTGGGAGACAGAGTGAAGCCCTGTCTCAAAAACAAAATACAGAATGCAGCTTTGCTTGCAGGGAGTTTGCAGTCTCATTGGGAGACAAAGAACTACACTTACAAGTGAATACTAATGCTTAAGAGCATACGTTCAACACGAAGCCAGAGGAGCTGGTAATAAAGTCTTCGCGACCCCACCTGCCAGAAGCTTTGCTGTGGATGGAAGCATTCGAGCTTCCTGCAGGGAGGCAGGCCTGGAAGGACAGATAAACTTACGGGGAGGACCAGAGTGTACACTTCAGGCTGGGGTGGGGCTTCCTTGTGGAACAAGAGGGAGCACCTTAGATGGAGGGAGGACCAGGGAGCCATCATCGGCGGAGGTTGTTGCTGAGTCATTGACAGTCTACAGTAGGATTTTCACAGACTTACAGAAACCCTGTGTGTTGCAAACATACTCGCCACAGTGTTAGATGTGACAAGGATGCTGATCTGACTCCTGCAGCTTGCCAGCTTAGAATGGAGTACCGGGGGTGATGGGGGGGCATTGTGCTTGGGAGAGGCCACGGTCTCTGTGCTCAGCCCAATCCTCTTAGGTCTGTCTTTGCACAGTTGGAACCAAGATAAGGGTGAACTTTATATAGCGCCTCACTCTCTCTCCCTGCAAGCTCAGCTCCGATTATTTCTTTCTTTTCTTCTCTGCATTCTCTTCCCTTTCCTGCTCACGGCTAGATGTCGAGGAGAAATCCCTTCCCACTGTGAGTTTCGGTTGTGATGTCAGCCTGTGACATTTGCCGTTTTAGAGAGATCGTGCGCATGCATTGATTAATGGAGAGTGTAAATTACCGGAACGGGCCGTGTGGGGTGGCTCACGCTGGTAATCCCAGCACTTTGAGAGGTGGGGCTGAGAGGATCAAGGAATTGAAGACCAACCTGGGCAACATAGGGAGACCCCATCTCTAAAATATATCTATTTAAAAGAATATTTAAAATTAAAATATGGAAATGATGCCATTATTCTCATCTAAAAATCCCGTCTCCAGCCCCATCTGTGACACTTTTTAGCGGTGTGAACTTAGATTGTCACTCAAATGGCCTGTTCCTCAGTTTCATTTATTTGCAAAATGAAACTTAATACCATCCTCTTTATTGCATGTGATCTTGAGGTTCAGATGAAATAGTTAGTGAGAGCACTTGGGACGCTAAAGAACGTATTATTTGTAGCTCAGGGTGACGATTGCATGGGGGCAGAGGAGAGGGGAGTGAAGCTGGGAAATCTCAATAAATCTCATCCAGCCCTATAATCTTGTAAAATTGTTTTATGGTGTTAAAGTCAGTTTAACTAGATATAGCTCCCTTGGTGTTTTAATAACTCTCGCTCTCGTGATTCCTTTTTGCTTTGTAGATGTCCCTAAGTTCCAGCTCTCCCCTAAAAGTTCCAGCTCATCTCGCCTGGCCTCCCCCTGAGTCAGTGGGACTCCCAGGCACTGCCACCGCAGCCGAAATTCTCATGCAGCATCTTCAGAGGCACCCTGGGGCCCAAGCATGACTCATCCAGGTTCCAGAGCCAAAGCACCCTGAACATGGAAGGACCTTTATTATAGAAACAACAAGATGCTTTGCACGGTGGAGAGCTGAATTGACTTGGCTCCTCTTGGAAAGTCTTTCCGCTTAAGTACTTTTTGTGGTAGTGAGTCCTGCAGTATTTCAGTAAAGAGGAATTCATGGGATAAATGCAGACAGATGTACGGATGTGGAAACATGATGATACATATCACGGGGTTGGTGATGGGACATATGATAGCGCCATTGGTGATACTGGGTGGGTGAGGCAGGTCCCAGAAGGATTCAGGCTCACTCCGAAGGCTGTCTGAGTAGGTGAATGGGGAGGCTGCTCCCCGTGGTTCTTCCTGGGAGCCTTCAAGAACACAAATGTATTTCCTTGCAGTTCTGGAAGCTGGGCGTCCAAGATCTGGCAGCTTTGGTTTCTTCTGAGGCCTCTCTTTGGGCTTGCAGATGCTGCCCTTTCCCTGCGTCCTCATGTGGTCATCCCTCTGTGTGTGTCTGTCTTCCTTTCTTCTTCTTCTCTTTTTTGAGACAGAGTTTCACTCTTGTTTCCCAGGCTGGAGTGCAATGGCACAATCTTGGCTCACGGCAACCTCTGCCTCCCGTGTTCAAGCGATTTTCCCACCTTAGCCTTGGAGTAGCTGGGATTACAGGTGCGCACCACCACGCCAGGCTAATTTTTTGTATTTTTAGTAGAGATGGGGTTTCGCCTCGTTGGCCAGGCCGGTCTCGAACTCTTGACCTCAGGCGATCCACCTGCTTCGGCCTTCCAAATTCCTGGGATTACAGATTTGAACCACCACGCCTGGCCTTAATTTCTTCCTAAAAGGCTGCCATCCTGCTGTAGGCCTTAAATTAAAAAAGCAAAAACAAAAAGGACACCAGTCCTACTGGGTTATAGCCCACCCTAACCTCCCATTAAAGACTCTGTCTCCAAATACAGCCATGTTCTGAGGTCCTGGGGGTTAAGATTTCAGCATAGAATCTGTGGGAGACACTGTTATACTTGAGTGAGTCAAGGAATGCACCACACTCTGAGATTGAATTATGAGTCCTTTATTTTAGTTGGCCACAGACAGGTGGCTAATGCCCAAAACTCTCTTGGCCCTGAAGAAAGAGTTGGGGGATTTTTTTATACCCTAGTTTGAAAAGGGAGGGGGGAACCTAGCTGAAGCAATTTTTTCACAGAAGCAGAGTAAGCAAAAAGTTAAAAGATAAACTAGTACATGAGAAATGAAACAGTGCCAGGCGCAAGGGCTAGAGCTGTCATAAAAAGACATACAACTTATAGATATGAGGGTTCTGGGTACTCGACAGCACCTGCAGTCCCAGGCTCTGCTGGGGCTGCTTTGCTCGGCCTGTTATCAGCAAATGCACTGCGGGATGCGTCCGCGGTTGTCCTGCCCCATCTGCATACTACAGTTGCATACTTAATGAGGGGAATAACTAAAATGAAGAAGCTAAGATGGAGTCTGTCCGGCTTAAGAAGCTAACACGAGGCCTGAACAGCTCTCAGCTAAGAGAGTCAGTGTAAGCTAACAAAAAGCAGGTTATCACAACACAGGGTAGCCCAGAACACATGTTGTGGGCAGGGTTAAGGGAATGAAGAAGGGGCCAGGCGCAGTGGCTCACACCTGTAATCCCGGCACTTTGGGAGGCTGAGGTGGGAGCACTAGAGCCCAGGAGTTTGAGACCAGCCCGGGCAACATAGTGAGATTCTTTTTCTAGAAAACAAAACCAAGGGCCGGGCGTGGTGGCTCACACCTGTAATCCCAGCACTTTGGGAGGCCAAGACAGGCAGATCACTTGAGGTCAGGAGTTCGAGACCAGCCTGGCCAACGTGGTGAAACCCTGTCTCTACTAAAAATACAAAAATTAGCTGGGTGTGGTGGCAAATGTCTGTAATCCCAGGTACTTGGGAGGCTCAGGCAGGAGAATTGCATGAACCCCAGGAGGCGGAGTTTGCAGTGAGCTGAGATTGTGTTCTCACATTCTGTTTCAAAAAGAAGAGAGAGAGAGAAAAGAAAACAAAACCAAACAAACAACAAAACCCCCCAAGGCCTAGCAGGCAGGGAAGAGGGAGAAGACCCCACGTCTCTCCCTTCCCAGCCCTCCTCACCTTCCGCAGCGCTTCGAAGTCTGCAGAGACCTCCAGGGTGCTGGCAGAGGGAGTGTAGCTTTCAGATGCCACCTTCCCAAGGCAGAGACAAGGCTGGCAAGGGTGGCCCATGGGTCTGGGTGAGGAGGGGGGGATAGGAGTGGGATGTGGAAAATGTGCAGCTCAGCGGAAGAAAAGCACACACTTCCAGGGGAAGTGCTGCATACTGCAGTATGCAGTATGTAGTATGTAGTATGCTCAAGCACACATTGCTGTGTTTGAGCAATGAATGGGAAAGGGCTTGGAGGAGTTATTAGAAAACAGAAAATGTCACTTAGGGGCAAGTATGTTACTCACACACTCTAAACTAAACCACCTCCTCGTGGAACCAATTCAGTGTCCTAGAAGCTGCCATTCTAGGATTTTTATTTATCTAGGTAAAGCAGAATGATAGAAAAACGAATGTTAGCTGGGTGTGGGGGCCCACACCTGTAATCCCAACACTTACGAGGCCAAGACCGGAAGATAGTTTGAGCCCAGGAGTTTGAGATCAGCCTGAGCAACATAGAGAGACCTTGAATCTACAAAAAAAACACAACGAACAATTAGCCAGAGGACATGTGCCTGTGGTCCCGGCTACTCAGGGTGCTGAGGGGGGAGGACAGCTTGGGCCCAGGAGCCCAAGGCTACAGTGAGCCGTGTCTCTGAGTTGAGACCCGGTGTTCCTCCCATGTGTTCCAAAAGAAGACTGCTATCAGGAAGGGGTTCTTGCTGGGTGGCCCCCAGGAGCAGGAGCCAGGGACAGACGGATAAGCTGGGATGGGCTGCAGGTCCGCACGTCTGACCCCATTTGCCCCTGCGCACTCCTTGATTATATCACAAGCCTGTTACATTGCAGGCAGATGTCTAAATGGGCCACACCAGAGTCTGTTCCCAGTCCCTTACAGAATAAGCCAGGATCCGTGGCAGCAAGGACCCATCAGGAGAAAGAAATCCTCCTCCAGTGCCAGAGGCCGCATATGGTCTTTTTTTTTTTTGAGGTAGGATCTCTCTCTGTGGCCCAGGCTGGAGTGCGATGGCGTCATCATAGCTCACTGCAGCCTCCACTTCGCAGGCTTCAAGCGGTCCTCCCACTTCAGCCTTCTGAGTAGCTGGGATTACAGGTGTGTGTCACCACGCCCAGCTAATTTTTAAAATTTTTGTAGAGATGGGGGTCTCCCTATGCTTTCCAGGCTGGTCTTGAATCCCTGGGCTCAAGCAATGTTTCCGTCTTGGCCCCCGAAGTGCTGGGATTTCAGGCGCGAGCGCCAGCCCTGCCTGTATATTGTCTGAAGCTGTATTTCGGTGATCTATTTCTGTGTAACAAACCACCCTGAATGCACTTGCTTGCAACATTCATTTCCACATGAACCTGCGGGTTGGGTGGGACTTTGTGGGGAGGGCTTGTCTCCCACCCACACGGTATCCTCTGGGTCCTCTCAACCGAGGGCTGTGGGATCCACGTCCGAGGAGACACAGGGACATGGCTGGAAAGTTGGCATGTGCCACCCATTGAGATCTCAGCCTGGGCTGAGGGCGGGGCCTCTTTTCCTCTCCATGTGGCCTGGGGTTCTCATGGCAGGGGGGCTGGGTTCTAAGAATGAGGGTCCCAAGAGAGAGCCAGATCAAATTGGAATCACCTTTGAGGTGCCAGCCCTGGAAGTCTCCTAGTGTCTCTTCCACCATCCCCAGCTGGCCAGAGGGGCTTGTCCAATTTCAGGCAGAGAGGACACAGACTTGGAGAACTGCAAGGTTCTAGAAGAACATGCGGGTTGGGAAATGGTCTTGTGATCATTTTGGAGTAGACTCTCTGCTTCAGGGTAGTTCCCTGGGCAACCTTTGCCATACATAGGAAACAGGCATGTGAAGGAGGCACGTCTCCCACATGTTCCTGGTAGGAACCAGGCGATGGTTGATACGCTGTGCTGATATTCATTCATTCAGCAAAACTTTATGAACGCCTACTGCACACCGGACTCCATGTGAGGCTCTGGGAATACAGGCATGAGAAAGAAACCGTTCCTGCCTTCAACGAGCTGATCATAGCGGCGAGGGACACAGAGCAGCTGGGCTGTGAGAGCTCACAGAAGGAAGGAGTGAGGCAGTCCACCGGGCATTGCAGACGTGACGTCGAAGCAGAAACACGGGATGGGGCAGGTGTAGTGATTCATGCCCGTCATCCCAGCACTTTGGGAGGCTGAGGCAGGTGGACCACTTGAGGTCAGGAGTTCGAGACCAGCCTGGCCAACATGGTGAAACTCCGACTCTACTAAAAGATACAAAATTTAGCCAGGTGTGGTGGCGCAGTCCTAGCTACTCAGGAGTCTGAGGCATGGGAATCTCTCGAACCCGAGAGGCAGAGGTTGCAATGAGCCGAGATTGCACCACTGTACCCCAGCCTGGGTGACAGAGCAAGACTCTGTCTCAAACAAACAAAACCAGGCACAGTGGCTTGTGCCTGTAATCCCAGCACTTTGGGAGGCTGAGGCGAGTGTATCACCTGAGGTCAGGAGTTCAAGAACAGCCTGACCAAAATGGAGAAAGCCCATCTCTACTAAAAATACAAAATTAGCCAGGCATGGTGGTACATGCCTGTAATTCCAGCTACTCGGGAGGCTGAGGCAGAAGAATCGCTGGAACCCAGGAGGCAGAGGTTGCAGTGAGC
>NW_016107440.1:2256763-2291156 GCF_001604975.1 Cebus imitator | reverse complement strand
ACTTCATCTAAAAAAAAAAAACAAAAAAAGAAAAGGAAATAAAAGCCCAGGAGAGGATGAACAGTATTTCATAGTAACTAGGAAGTGAGTGTACAAGGAGAAGCATTCCAGAGAGAGGAAGGAGAAGAATAAAGTAAGCAGAAACCCCAGCCAAACCTGGGTGACCAACCATGCTGGTTTGCCCAGGGCTGTCCCGGCGTTAGCAACAGAAGCTCCACGTCCAGGAAACCCCTTGTCACTGTGAGTGGTCCTTGTAAAATGTCCAGTGCCGCTGGAGCCTGGGGGAGCGGGGCTGGGCTGCGGCCGGGCTGGAAGAGAGAGACAGCTGAAAACGCCCAAGCAGGAAGCCAAGCCATGCTAAGGGGTTAGGAATCTCCAAGGTAGTTGAGCAATCAGGACGGGATTTGAAAGAGTGGCATGCTGGGACTTGCATTTGAAAGAGCTCTGGCTTCTGGATAATGCGGGACAGGGCAACACTGAAGACCAGTTTGGAGCGGCCATCGCAGCTTTCCGGGGAAGAGGTGCCAGTGGCTTGAACTGAAAGCCGTGGAGGACGGTGGAGAGAAACGAGGCTGCAGAATGTCTTCGGAGAAACAGCAGAACCTGGACTTTCTTAGAGGTAGGAGGAGAGAGGAGGAGAAATGAAGGCCTCCCATTATTTGGCTTGGGAAACTGGAGTCTTGGGAGGAAAATAGGATGATTTGAAGTCCCTTCCCCGATGCTTCCGCTTCCCATGCAGCCCTTGTTGACTTAAAAGTCGTCTCAGTTGATGTGCAACTGACCTAGAAGCCTCAGGCAGAGCCTGAAACTCACAGGAACTTCAGGATACAAAGGAGGTTTGAGGGACGAGGGGAAAGACAGGTATTTATCAAACCACATACTTCCTAAACTGTTTTTGTGCTCTGTCTTACCCTATCTTCACGAGGATCTTGGGAGGTAATAGGTAGGTATTTTTATCCTCAGGGGCCGAAAGTGGCCACAGCTGTAAAGAAGCAGAGCCGGGATTTCAACCTAGATGTGTTTGACTCCGAAGATCTGCTTTTTCCACCTTCCAGCTTCCTCAGAAACACTGGTTTCTATCCGCCTGGGTATTTCTCCCTATCTCCTGCCATGCTTTGATTCTGTCTTCACTGAGCATTTGTGCTGAGAAGCAGTTCTTCCGAGGGAGAGGTCAGCACCAGACTTGGGTTGGTGGCTAATGCCTATAATCCCAGCCCTTTGGGAGGCCAAGGCAGGAGAATCACTAGAGGCCAGGAGCTTTAGACTGGCCTGGGCAACCTAGTGAGACCACGTGTCCACACAAAAAATTTTTTTTAATTAGCTGAGCATGGTGGTGCATGGTGTAGTCCCAGCTACCTGGGAGGCTGAAGGAGGAGAGTCACTTGCACCCAGGCGTTCAAAGCTACAGGAATTTGAGACTCTCGCCTGAGTGGCAGAGGAAGACTGTCTCTGAATAAAACCAACAAGCAAAAGCCAAATAAAAGAGAGGTTAGTTTAGCTCCAGTAAAGAAGGATGCATGGCCGGGTGCAGTGGCTGACGCCTGTAATCCCAGCACTTTGGGAGGCTGAGGAGGGCGGATCACTTGAGGTCAGGAGTTTGAGACCAGCCCGGCCAACATGATGAAATCCCATCTCCACTAAAAATACAAAATTAGCTGGGCATGGTGGTGAGCACCTGTAATCCTAGCTACTTGGGAGGCAGAGGCAGGAGAATCGCTTGAACCCAGGCTGTGAAGGTTGCAGTGAGCCAAGATCGCACCACTGCACTCCAGCCTGGGTGACGGAGCAAGACTCCATTTCAAACACAAAACAAAGAACAAAACACACACACACACACACACACACACACGCGTGCGCGCGCACATTTTACCAAGCCTGTAATGTTGGACACTTGCATTCTTATGCTACGAGAGAGAGAGAGACAGAGACAGAGACAGAGAGACAGAGACAGACAGAAGAATGCAGACCAAGGGAAGGAAGCCTCACCTCCTCGGGTCTAAGAGGGTGTCAGAAGGCTCCTCTCAGAAACAAGTTCAAAAGTTTCTTAATCCTTTGTAACTTGTCCCTACCCTGATTATATTTGCAAAGTCCTAAAACCAGAGGACCTATGTAAGTTTCTTTGTGTGCGTGACAGACAGAAGCAGCTATGGAGGCAGCGCCCCTGTCAGCAGCCACTTTGGCAAAGGGAGAGTTCAGGGGATGAAACTCAAGAGACAGACAGCTGTGGCCGGGCGCGGGGGCTCACGCCTGTCATCCCAGCACTGTGGGAGGCCGAGGCGGGTGGATCACGAGGTCAAGAGATCGAGACCATCCTGTCCAACATGGTGAAACCCCGTCTCTACTAAAAATACAAAAATTAGCTGGACGTGGTGGTGCGCGCCTGTAGTCCCAGCTACTGGGGAGGCTGAGGCAGGAGAATTGCTTGAACCTGGGTGGTGGAGGTTGCAGTGAGCTGACACACACCACTGCGCTCCAGCCTGGCGCTTGGCAACGGAGCAAGACTTTGTCTCAAAATAAATAAATAAATAAAAAGAGATAGACAGCTGTGGGAAGGGCACTACTGAGAAGACAGGGAAGTTGTGAGTTCTGGGGTCCTCGCTCCAAAGGACTAGGGAACCTGACAACTAGACCTATGTGGTTGGCTCTCCCAGGTCCATATAAGTGGAAGCTGGAACCATTAAAAAGCCCCAGTGTTGGCCGTGTGAGGTGGCTAACACCTGTAATCTCAGCACTTTGGGAGGCTGAGGTGGGCGTATCACTTGAGGTCAGGAGTTGGAGACCAGCCTGGCCAACACAGTGAAACCCCATTTCCACTAAAAATACAAAAATTAGCTGGGCGTGGTGGTGAGCACCTGTAATCCCAGCTACTCAGGAGGCTGAGGCAGGAGAATCACTGGAACCTAGGAGGCAGAGGTTGCAGAGAGCCGAGATTGTGCCACTGCACTCCAGCCTGGGTGACAGAGCGAAACTCCATCAAAAAACCAACCCCTCCCTCGCCCCACACCACGCACGCGCGCGCGCACACACACACACACACACACACACACACACAGCCATCTCAAGCTCCTCCTTAACCAGCCAGGTTTACATTCTGATGTGAATCTGGACTTCGCTCCCCTTCGAAGACTTCATCCTCCTGTATTCACATTATACTCGGTCCATTTTGCTCAATCTGTTTTCTACTCGAGTGATTTTACGTGTATCTTGTTCCTCCACTAAGCTGGGAATTGTTCAAAGGATCCTAGTTTCATTCATTCCATATTTTCACATTTTCTTTCACGCAGTAGGCACATGATTGGCGTTTGACTGTAGTACTGTCACTGGAATGCCTTCAGAAGGTCTGAAAAGTGCATTTCTCAGCAGGCTTCTGCGGTCGCTGACACCAGCAGAGAATGGACGCAAGAGGGCGCTCCTTCCCCTCTTATTTGAGTTGACGGCGCATCACTATTGCTCATTTGCTCAAAAACTCAAACAGGACTGACGTTCCTGAAAACACAGCTTTCACCAGTATTGCAGAGGGGCTCTGAGAAATTTTGAATATATATGCTGACATCCTTAGAGAATCACTCACTTATTTTATTTATTCCACTCAAGTTTTTGATTCCATTAGAATCATTCAGGCAAATAACCACATTGTCAGTTTTTGAACACGTACACTCTAAAGAAACATAACCTCTTTAAAAGTAACCAACCGCGTCACACCCATTAGGATCGCTGTTGTCAACAACAAACAAACAAAACAGAAAATAAGTTGTTGAGGAGGTGGAAAAATTAGAACCCTTGTGCATTACTGGTGGGAATGTAAAATTGTGCAGCTGCAAAAGAAAAAACCAAAAACCCGGTATGGGCTGGGTGTGGTGGCTCACGCCTGTAATCTCAATACTTTGGAAGGCCAAGGCAGGTGTATCATTTGAGGCCAGGAGTTCAAGACCACCCTGGCCAACATGGTGAAACCCCATCTCTACTAAAAATACAGAAAATCAGTGGGGCGTGGTGGCAGGTGCCAGTAATCCCAGCTATGCGGAGGCTGAGGGAGGAGAACTGCTTGAACCTAGGAGGCAGAGGGTGCAGTGAGCTGAGATTGCACCACGTCACTGGAGCCTGGGTGACAGAGCAAGACTCCATCTCAAAAAAAACAAACAAAAAACAGTGTGATGTTCCTCAAGAAACTGAACAGAATTTCCACGTGATCCAGTCATCACACATCGGGGGAAATATACAAAAGGGAAAGCCGGAGCTCAAACAGATGTTTGTACACCCATGTTTGCAGCAGCGTTCTTCACAGGAGCCCAGAGGTGGAAGCAGCCCAAGGAACCATGGAGAGATGAATGGAGAAGCAAATGTGGCCCATCCATACAGTGGAATATCATGCAGCCTTAAAAAGAAAGGAAGTTCTGACCCATGCTACAGCAGGGATGAACCTCGAGGACATTACCCCAAGTGAAATAAGCCAGACACAAAAGGAAGGTGCCTGGCTTTTTTTTTTTTTTTAGACAGTCTGTCTCTGTTGCCCAGGCTGGAGTGCAGTGGCACAATCTCAGCTCACTGCAACCTCTGTCTCCTGGGTTCAAGCGATTCTCCTGCCTCAGCCCCCTGAGTAGCTGACTACAGGCATGTGCCACCATGCCTAGTAATTTTTGTATTTTTAGTAGAGCCAGGGTTTCGCCATGTTGGCCAGGCTGGTCTCGAACTTCTGATCTCAAGTGATCCACCCGCCTTGGACTCCAAAGTGCTGGGATGACAGGCGTGAGCCACCAAGCCCGGCCACAGGAAGGTGAATCTTGATGTAAGCTCGGAAGCAAGAAGGGTGGTGTTTGGATAGACACAGAGGAGGAGGTAACAGGAGAAGCAAGAGGCAAAGGGAGGAAAGAGTTCGCTACCAGAGCCTTTGTGGGTTCCTGCAAACAGAAGTGACATGATAAAAGAAATATTTTTAGAAGATTAGTGAGGTATAGGATAGATCTGAGGGGAGAAACCGCAGGTAGATAAATCACTTTAGATGCTGCAGCAATAATTTAGGGACTAGATTAAAGACGGTGGTCTTGATGAGAATGAATGAATGGATTAGGCTGGGCGAGGTAGCTCATGCCTGTAATCCCAGCACTTTTGAAGGCTGGGGCAGGCAGCTTGTTTGAGGTCCGGAGTTCGAGACCAGTCTGACCAGCATGGTGAAACCCATCCCTACAGAAAATACAACCGCAACAAAAAATTAGCTGAGGATGGTGGCACATGCCTGTAATTGCAGCTACTTAGGAGGCTAAGGCATGAGAACTGCTTGAGCCTGGGAGGTGGAGGTTGCAGTGAGCCAAGATCACACCACTGCATTCCAGCCTGGGTGACAGAGTGAGACTCCATCTCAAAATGGAGGCCGAGCACGGTGGCTCGCACCTGTAATTCCAGCACTTTTGGAGACTCAGGCAGGTGGATCACAAGGTCAGGAGATGGAGAGTATCCTGACCAACCTGTTGAAACCCCGTCTCTATAAAATACAAAAAATTAGCTAGGTGTGGTGGCATGTGCCTGTAGTCCCAGCTACTTAGTAGGCTGAGGCAGGGGAATTGCTTGAGGTTGCAGTGAATCCAGATTGTGCCACTGCACTCCAGCCTGGCGACAGAGCGAGACTCCATCAGAAAGAAAGAAAGACAGGGAGGGAGGGAGGAAGGAAGGAAGGGATTAAAATGTTGGAACTTGGTGACAAAAAAACACAATGGGTGAGGATTGGAGGGTGAGTCAAGGAAGCAGAGTCACATTGGGTTGATGAAGGCTCTAGCCCAGACTTCTGGAAGGCTGCTGCCGAAACCCTCCACAGTATCTACATTCCAATTGCTGCATGTTGTTAAAGTAAATATAATCCGACAGGTTTTTTCGACATCATATGAGTGGCATACAGACTTTCATAAAATACTAAAGTTTTAGTCTTTGATCGTTTTCTTTTTTTTTTTTTTTTTTTACAAATTCTTGCTCTGTTGCCAGATGCCAGGCTGGAGTGCAGTGGGGCGATCTCGGCTCACTGCAACCTCCACCTCCCGGGTTCAGGCAATTCTCCTGCCTCAGCCTCCCGAGTAGCTGGGATTACAGGCACACGCCACCACACCAAGCTATTTTTTGTATTCTTAGTAGAGGCAGGGTTTCACCATGTTGGCCAGGATGGTCTCAATCTCTTGACCTCGTGATCCGCCTGCCTCAGCCTCCCAAAGTGCTGGGATTATAGGCATGAGCCACCGCGCCGAGCAGTTTTTTTTCTAAGTCCCTCCCATCTTTAAAGAAGGATACATTTGTCTCCTCTTTTCCTGCAGCCTTGCTATGGGGTGATTCTTACATGCCCATGAGAAAACCAAGCTATCGAAGTAAATATGATCTGCTGTGGCCAAATCTTTGATTTATTTGCCACTTGCTCATTCATTTTGTCATCTACAAGGCTAGGAGATAAAATGCATTGGCATTAATGGGGCACATATTGGAAAATGCAGAAGCCTGGTCCCCACCCCAAGCCTAATGAATCAGAATCAGCGTGATCTCTTTAAAGATATGGAATGCTTCATGGATTGGCGCGTCATCCTCCCGCGGGAGCCATGCTAATCTCTGTATCATTTCGACCGGAGCATATGCGCTGCCGAGGCAAGCACAGAATCTGCATGTTTCATAAGCTCTCCCTCCATTCATATGTACATTAAAGCTTGTAAAGTAGGAAACCCTGTCCTGCAAAACAAAGTCAGAACTCTTAACAAAGTTCTCAGCAGATTTTCAATCTTACTTCCTCTTAGCCCAACACTTGAACTCTCTGCTTCCACTGTAATTCAGAAAAGAAAGTATCTTTGCAGGCTGGGTGCAGTAGCTCACCCCTGTAATCCCAGCACTTTGGGAGGCTGAGGCAGGCGGATCACCTGAGGTCAGGAGTTCGAGACCAGCCTGGCCAACATGGTGAAACCCTGTCTCTACGAAAAATACGAAATTAGCTGGGTGTGGTGGTGCATGCCTGTAATCCCAGCTACTTGGGAGGCTGAGGCAGGAGAATCACTTGAACCCGGGAGGCGGAGGCTGCGGTGAGCTAAGAGCACGTCATTGCACTCCAACCTGGGCAACAAGAGTAAAACTCGGTCTCAAAAAGTGTCCTTGCATTGACAAGTAGTAGAAGACTTGAGTTTTTAATTTTATTTTATATTTTACTTTATTTTGAGACAGAGTCTTGCCCTGTCACCCAGGCTAGGGTGCAGTGGTGCGATCTTGGCTCACTGCAAGCTCTACCTCTCGGGTTCAAGCGATTCTCTTGCCTCAGCCTCCCGAGTAGCTGGGATGACAGCCATGCACCACCAGCCCAGCTAATGTTGTATGTTTTTAGTAGAAATACGGTTTCACCATGTTGGTCAGGCTGTTCTCGAACTCCTGGCCTTAGGTGATCCACCCACCTTTGTCTTGGAAAGTGCTGTGATTACAGGTGTGAGCCACTGTGCCCGGCCAGAAGAATGAGTTGACTGTAGCTGGGCACACAAGAAAAGTGAGAATCCACAAGGCAGTACTTGATTACGTGCTAGATGACTAGCAGAAGCAAGACATGCTCTGAGTTGGAAGGAGTCGTCGTGATTTTTGAAGTTTTCACCAAGTAGAGAGTTAATCTGGTCTTTTAAGGTTGGGAAGGTTTCTGCAAACAGGAGCAGGGGAGAACGGCGGATATGGACTGGTTTATGCAAAGCAAACAAATAAGAAAGCAAACTTGAACAGAGATTAGACAACTTTGCTATCAAGGGGAGTAGCCACGATATGACTGGAAAAACTGAATAAGAAGCCAAGTATTTGTTTTCTCTAAGTTAGTCATGATAAAATGTTGATATATTGCATTCCATCGTGAAACAAACAGAAACGCTTTTTAATAAAGAAAATGGCTGTATAATTAATTGATGTGCATTATAAAAATCACAACCACGTGTGCCCATGAGAAAACCAAGCTATAGAAGTTAAATGTGATCTGCTGTGGCCAAATCGTTGTGATTTATTTGCTGCTTGTTCATTCATTTTGTCATCTACAAGGCTAGCAGATGAAAACTTGGACTTATTACTACAGAAAAACAAGTACATATAGGGAAAAAATATTTACAAACTGAGAAAGTTCCATTAACTTTTCTCTATGAACTGGGGAAAGGTCAGGGTCATCTGGTACAAGGGCAGACCATTTTGGTTCAGCTCGTAGACTGCAGTCTTCCCAGGGAACGTGGATTAAGTCCTTTAGTGGACCGTGGGAAGCAAGGTCTTGAAAGGATAACATGTGCTTTTAGGCAGATTACTCCGGTAACCATATACACAATGAATTGGTGAAGAGAGCCAGGAGAGACAGGACGACCAGTTAGGAGACTGCGGTAGTAAACAGCCGTAATCCCGGCTTGAGTTAGCGCAAGAAGATCTTGTATTTATACAGTACTCTAGGTATACAAATTCTTCTCACAGACCCTCCTTAAAATGATTATGCAAGGTAGGTAGAGTCTTTTTTTTTTTTTTTTAATTTGGAGATTTAATTTAAAAGGCAGCTATGTGAGTGGCATGTTTTTTAAGACAGAGTTTCACTCTTGTTGCCCAGGTTGGAGTGCAGTGGCGCAATCTTGGCTCACTGCAACTTCCACCTCCCCGGTTCAAGCGATTCTCTTGCCTCAGCCTCCTGAGTAGCTGAGATTACAGGCACTCACCACCATACCCAGCTAATTTTTTGCATTTTTAGTAGAGACGGGGTTTCACCATGTTAGCCAGGCTGGTCTCGAACTCCTGACCTCAGGTGATCCACCTGCCTTGGCCTTCCAAAGTGCTGGGATTACAGGCGTGAGCCACCGTGCCTGCCTGTGAGAGCCGTTTTAAGAAGAATTGGCAGGACTTGTTGTGAGGGTGGTGGGGAAGTGGGCAGGGAGGGATGGGACAGGAATCAAACGTGATGCCAGGTGTTTAAGCTCCGGTGACTCAGGGAACACCGCTGCTATTGACCGAAGTCTAGAGGGAAAGCTGGTGTGGAGAAGGGATTGTGATGGTAAACTTTTTTTCTTTTTATTCTGAAATAATTTCAAATGTACAGGAAATTAGACTGAAAGAATCAAACAAAATAACTCACCTATTCTCTGCCCAAAGACTCATTCACGTTTCACCTGTGGCTTCTATGACATTTTTTTTTTCTGAGATGGAGTCTCATACTATCACCCAGGCTGGAGTGAACTGGCACAATCTCAGCTCACTACAACCTCCGCCTCCCAGGTTCAAGTGATTCTCCTGCCTCAGCCTCCTAAGTAGCTGGGATTACAGGCGCCCACCACCACACCCGACTAATTTTTGGATATTCAGTAGAGAATATCCAAAATTATATGTGGGCCAGGCTGGTCTTGAACTCCTGACCTCAAGTGATCTGCCTGCCTTGGCCTCCCAAAGTGCACCGCACCCAGATTTCAGTGACATTCTTTACAGCATAACCATCACACGTTGGACACAGTCGCTCTGCTGAATCTCCTTCCATCTGGGGCAGCTCAAGTTTCCTTGGCTCTCAAGGCCTTGACTTTTTGACTATTTCAGCCCATTGTGTAGGCTGTCCCTCAATTTGGGTATGTCTAGCGTTCCCTCATGATAAGACCTGGGTCCTGCATCTTTGACAGAAACGTGGCAGAAGTCATGCCGCCACTCTTCATTGGGTTTCACCGGGTGGCACACAGTGTCAACTTCTCTCATTACCTGTGGGTTCACTTTCATGATTTGATTAGGATGATGCCTGCCTGGTCTCACCATGGTAAAATTACTTCTAAGCACTTTCTAATTACTGAAATATTTTGTGAGGAGCTGCTTTGAAAGGCTGCTGGCAAGCCTGGCTTCCGGAGTGTTCCACCTGATTAGCTGCAAAGCATCCTGACCTAGGAGGGTCCCAGGTTTCGGTTTACTTTTTGCTCAGGAAGGAAGGAGGCAGGGAAGGGAGGAAAGAAAAAAAAAAGAGATAAGAAGGGGAAAGGAAGGGAGGGAAGGAAAAAGGAGGGAGGGAGGGAAGGAATGAAGAGAGGGAGGGAGTGCGGAAGAAAGACAGGAAGAAGGAAGGAAGCAGGAAGGAAGGAACGAAGGAAGAACGGGAGGGGAGAGGAAGGCAAACTCAGGCAGGGTTGCTCATGCTTGTCATCCCAGCACTTTGGGAAGCCGAGGTGGGAGGATCACTTGATTCCAGGAGTTCGAGACCAGTCTGGAAAACATAGGGAGGCCCCATCTCTACAACAAGAAGAAGAAAAAAATCAGCCAGGCATGGTGGCATGCACTGGCCCCAGCTACTCGGGAGGCGGAGGTACGAGAGTCCCTCGAGCCTGGGAGGTGGAGGCTTTAGTGAGCCATGATCATTCTACTACACTCCAGCCTGGGCAACAGAGTGAGATCCTGTCTCTATTTATTTATTTGACACAGCGTCTGGCTCTGTCACCCAGGCTGGAGTTTAGTAGCTCAATCTCAGTTCAATTTCATTTTTGCACTGGGCCCTGCAAATTAACGCAGCAGTGGGCCCAGGGTGACAGAGCAAGAGTCAACTCTTCTTGCCTTTGGGCATATTCCGTGGTGACAGTGAGAGGGCAGGATCTTGTCCTACTGTCAGAGTGGAAGTAACCTTGGATTTCGCCTTGGGCATGTGTGTCTGCAGGGCATGGGGGTGAACCTGCAGGGCCGGCTGTACAGATGGAGGCGAAGGACGAGTCCAAGGCCTTTGGTGGATCAGACTTAGACAAAGAAGTTGAGGTAGAAAAAAAGCCCGGTGGGCCAGGAGCGGTGGCTCATGTCTGAAATCCCAGCCCTTTAGGACGCTGAGGCGGGAGGATCGCTTGAGACCAGGAGTTCGAGAACATCTTGGGCAAACCCGATGGCAGGAACCTGTCTCTACAAAAAGTTTTTTTTTAAGTTAGTTGGATGTGGTGTGTAGTCCCAGCTATTCAGGAGGCTGGGGCAGCTGGATCGTTTGAACATAGGAGCTTAGAGCTGTAGAGTGCAGAGATCACGCCCCGGTCCCCCCCCCGCCCCGCCCCTCCGCCTGGGCGACAGAGCGACGCTGTCTCAAAATAAATAAATAAATAAATAAATAAATAAACAAACAAAAGAAAGAAAAAGAAAAACAGAGCCAGGGTAAGGAGGGGGCCTCTGCAGGCCGAGGACTAGCCACGCACCCCTCGTCCCAGCGCTCCGGTCTGCCTGGGGATCTGGCCCCGTGCCAGGGCGCGCGCCAGGGGCCAGTCCCGGCAGCTTCCCCCGCGGTCCACACTGACGCCAGTGCGCGCGCTCGACTTGGCTCCCCGATTCCGATCCGATCCCCGGCCGAGCAGGAATCCGAGACACGGGCGCCGGTCGAGTAGCCAGGAGCGAGGCCTGAGCTTTGGGGCCGCGGGCACAGCCTGCCGGGCGCCGGGATCGCGGCCCGCCCCCTCGCCCAGTTCCCTGCGCATGGCTGGCGGCCCACAGCGAGCGCCCTGGGCGGCGGGGGCACCCTGCCCGGTCTCCCCTGCAGGCGGCGCGCCGGGGTGGGGCGGAGGCCTCCGTGGGCCCCGGCACGTCCCGGCCGCGCCCTCCCGGCCCCGCGCCCAGCGGACTGAGCTGGCGGAAGGGGCGTCCCTCTCCCTCCCAGGCCTGGGCGCTTTCGCTGGCCGCAGCCGGGGTTGAGGACCGAGCGGGGGATGGTCGAGGGGGCCGCTGGGCAGCCGGTGGTCCCCGCCTCGCGGGCAGGGCCGGGGAGCGCGAACGCAGCCTGAACGCAGCCTTTCCAGGAACTCGCCCCGCGCTGCAGGGGGGCCGCGGCCCCGGCGACCCAGCGTACAGGCGCTGCCCAGCAGCCTCGTCCTCACTCGCGGCGGTGCGCGGTGGGCCGTGGGCGTTGGTGGGGGAGCAGCGCGGAAACCCGCCCTCGCCTGACACCGCCCCCCGGCCCGCGACCTCTCGAATCTTCTCTGCGGCCCGCGCCGGGCTGAGCGCCTGGAGCGCCCTGCGTCACCTGCAGAACTTTCAGGAAGAGGCCTGGAGGAAATCAACCTGATGCTAAGGACTGGAAAGGAAACCGAGGACATTGGAGATGTTTTCAACCTCCTGCCGCCTTATACTCAGAGTAATATGGGCCTAGTGTATATATTATGGCAAATACAGAAAAGTGTAAGTAGTTAGACCCCCCCCAAAAAAAACCCTGCAGAAAAGCACCCATAATTCCACCACCCCAAGCAGACACTTTACGTGGTGCATAGTTCTTCACGTTTTGCTATTTCTCTTTACAGACTTCATCATTCTGCACAAGTCATTAGTGTCTTGCTTTTTGTACTTAATATCCTAGAAGCATTTCCCATTTCCTTAAACACATCATAAATATGTTTAATGGTTCGATGTTAACATTGTACAGCTGTACCAAAAATACAATCATTTTCATTTTTTAAAGGATCAAATGATATAAATACTTTTAAAGTTCTTGATTCTTTATTTTTATTTATTTATTTATTTATTTGAGATAGGGTTTCTCCTGTCGCCTAGGCTGGAATGCAGTGGTGCAATCACTGCAGCCTCCAAATCCTGGGCTCAAGTGATCCTCCTACCTCGGCCTCCCAAAGCATGAGCCACCGTGCCTAGCAAGTTCTTGATTCTTAATGTTAACTTGTTCTCCAGAGAGACTTGTATTTTCAGTCTCACTGAATGAATGGAGTCTTACTACACCTATGAATGTGGATCAGGGAGAGACAGCAGCCTTGACTAGGTAACCCCATCTCTCCTTCTAGGTCCCAACCTCTGGTCTGTCTTCCTCTGTTAAATAAAATGTAAAGAAATTGCAGAGCCTTCTGGATCCAAACATTCAGACTATTGGGAACTTCAGCCAGTTCTTGTTTTTCAGGTTCTGCATCATTTTTTTTTCTTTTTTAAATTTTTTTGAGACAGAGTCTTGCTCTGTCACTCAGGCTGGAGTGCAGTGGCGCGACCTCGGCTCACTGCAACCTCCACCTCATGGGTTCAAGCAGTTCTCCTGCCTCAGCCTCCCAGGGAGCTGGGATTACAGGCATGCACCACTGTGCCAGGCTAATTTTTGTATTTTTGGTAGAGACAGGGTTTCACCATGTTGACCAGGCTGGTCTCCAACGCCTGACCTCAGGTAATCTTCCCGCCTTGGGCTCCCAAAGTGCTGGGATTACAGGTGCAAACCACTGAGCCTCCCCACTCCCATCATTTTCTATTCCCCTCAAGCTTAAAAACACTACCACCCAATCAGTACCCTAAAGAGCTAGAAGAGGAATCGGCAAGAAGTCCCCCCCACCCTCGAGCCCTGTGCACCCTGACACCCTTTGGTGTGCTTCCCTAGGAGGCTGAGCCTGCTAATAACAGGTGTGGCGGCTCCCTTGGGGTCATGCCCAAGAAGAAGTCAAAGCTTTGGTGTTAAATAATAATTTCTGTTAAGAATCCCATGGAGAAAAGAAAAAGAATCCCCTGGTAAAACTGGCCCCTGAGCTCCTCTCCACGAAGGATTCTTTGGCAAATCATGGTCCTGAAACAATTTATTCCCCAAATCTGAGTGACTTAAGAGACTCAAAGGCACTGCCTGGAGCTCCAGTATTCACTATAAGAATAAATAATTGCCAGGTATAGTGGATCATGCCTGTAATCCCAACACTGTGGGAGGGCAAGGTTGGAGGACCACTTGAGTTCAGGAATTCAAGACTAATCTGGGCAACATAGTGAGACCCCCCCATCTCTATTAAAAGTTAACATTAGCTGGGTGTGGTGGCATGCACCTGTAGTTCCAGCTACTCAGGAGGCTGAGATGAGAGGATTGCTTGAGCCTAGGAGGTCGAGGTGCCGTGATGGCCATCCCTTCATGGATGAGGAAACTGACGCTCAGAGGGGTTTGTCTGCGCTCTGTGCTGGGTAACTAGCAGCATGCGTGCTTTCTTTCACTTTACCCCCTTAACTCCTGTGGAGAGAAAGTGAATCCCAGTAAAACTGCACGTTTGCTTATTTTTTATCGTGTACCATGTTGACGCAATCAGCACCAAATGCTGATTGGATTTAAAAATAGCAACAGCAGCCACTTTTCCCGTTCACTTTTATTTGGCTGGCTCGTTGCCATCCCATGATTCTACCGCACTCTATCCCTGGGCTGGCCTGTTTTTCCAGCCACATAGGTCTGGTTCACTACCTGCTGCACCCAGAGCTCCTGTTTTGTCCTTCTCTTTGAATCACTTATATTCGTGTGCTTATCTGGCACCTCCCCTCTGCATCACTGGCCTGGTGACATTTTTGAAGACTGTTTTAACTCTTCTGCCCAAGGTGCACTTGTGGTGTGACTCTTCTCTTAGTGTTCCTTAAGATGATTATCCATTCTTTTGAGGTCACTACATCAGGAAATGATTGCATTTTCAAGCTAGAAAGGACACTGGGCGCTGAGGCTCATGCCTGTAATCCCTGCACTTTGGGAGGCCGAGGCGGGCAGATCACCTGAGGTCGGGAGTTTGAGACCAGCCTGACCAACAAGGAGAAACCACATCTCTACTAAAAATACAAAATTAGCTGGGCATGGTGGCACATGCTTGTAATCCCAGCTACTCAGGAGGCTGAGGCAGGAGAATGGCTTGAACCTGGGAGGTGGAGGTTGTGGTGAGCAGAGGTGGTACCTTTGTACTCCAGCCTGGGCAAGAGAGAAACGTCGTTAAAAAAAAAAGGAAAGGATACTATCTGAGGTCTAGACGGAGTCTCACTCTGTCGCCCAGGCTGGAGTGCAATGGCCCGATCTTTGTCCCCTCCCTGGGGTTCAAGTGATTCTCCTGCCTCAGCCTCCCAAGTAGCTGGGACTACAGGTGTGCACCACCATGCCGGCTAATTTTGGTATTTTTAGTAGAGAGTGGGTTTCACCATGTTGGCCAGGCTGGTCTTGAATTCCCGGCCTCAAGTGATCTGCCCGCCTTGGCCTCCTAAAGTGCTGGGATTACAGGCATGAGCCACCGTGCCTGGCCTGGTCATCGTTTTATGGCGGATTTGCTCTGGTCACTCTGCTAGTCATGTCACCAGGGCTAAGGCAGTGCTCTTTCTTGCAGAACAAGCAGCCTCTGGTCACTGGCTGTTTCTCTGGTTCTGGGTTCAGCGCCAGCGCCTGTCGCTGATCGGAGCAGATAACACACCAGCACCAGCAGACCAGGCCCAGGCTCCTGCCTCTTGGCTCCTCAGAATGGTTGCTTTGTCAGTCATGGGTCCTCGAGCAATGTGGGGTTTGCCTATATGAACTCTGCAAACTTTGTCCTATATTAACTCCCCAAACTGTCCTTTTTGTTTTATTTTGTTTTGTTTTGAGACAGGGTCTTGCTCTGTCCCTCAGGTTGGAATGCAATGGCGCAATCACAGCTCACTCCAGCCTTGACCCCCTGGGCCCAAGAGATCCTCCAGCCTCAGCGTCCCAAGTAGCTGGGACCACAGGCACCACCACGCCCAGTTAATTAAAAAAAATTATTTGGTAGAGATGGGGTCTCACTTTGTGGGCCAGGCTGTTCCCAAACTCCGGGACCCAAGCCATCCTCCTGTCTCAGCCTCCCAAAGCATTGAGATTACAGGCATGAGCCACTGCGCCCGGGCTGATAAATTGTCCTTCTTATGGATTTGCATACGCAGAACATCTGACCCTTTATAGTGTGACGGAGATGGAGCAGTAAAAGGCTGCCTTTGAGGAAGCCAGGCTCTACCACGCAGAGGGTATAAGCCTCCCTTTGCTGGTCTAAGTCTCAAACCTGCCACACTAGGCTGGCAAAAGCCTTGTTTTATTGTGCGTTTTTTTTTTTTTTTTTTGAGACAGGGTCTCATTCTGTCACCCAGGCTGGAGTGCAGTGGTGTGATCATGGCTCATTGCAGCCTCGACCTCCTGGGCTCAGGTGATCCTCCCACCCCACCCTCCCCAGCAGCCGGGACTACAGGTGTATTGCCATCATGCCTGGCTAATTTTTGTATTTTTTGTAAAGACAAGGTTTCGACATGTTGCCCAGGCTGGTCTCAAAACTCCTGAGCTCAAAGGATTCTCCTGCCTCGGCCCACCAAAGTGCAGGAATTATAGGTGTGGGCCACCATGCCTGGCCTATTGTGTTTTTCAATGATTGAAAACTTATTTTAAAAATTACCACAAGCAGATAGCATATTTACACCTTTACAATTCATCATCATTTTTTTTTTCTTTTTGAGATGGAGTCTCGCTCTGTCACCCAGGCTGGAATTCAGTGGTACAATCTCGGCTCACTGCAACCTCCTCCTCCTGGGTTCAAGCAAGTCTTCTGCCTCAGCCTCCTGAGTAGCTGGGACTACAGGTGCATGCCACCACACCTGGCTAATTTTTTGTATTTTTAGTAGAGATGAGGTTTCACTGTGTTAGCCAGGACAGTCTTGATCTCCTGACCTCGTGATCTGCCTGCCTTGGCCTCCCAATGCTCTGGGATCACAGGCATGAGCCACTGTGCCTGGCCCTCATTATGAAGTTTTTAAAGAAAATAGTATTGTTTGTGTTGTATTTTTATGTAATTTCTATATAGTTTCAATTCTGCAATTTGCTTTCCTGCCCTTAAAATAAAGTAGAATATACACATAGAAAGATGCACAAATCACAATGTACAGTTTGACACATTTTCTCAAACTGAAGACACCCAGTTATTTGCATTCAGATCAACAAACATTTCCAGCACCCCATACCCAAGGATGCCTTGTAGAGAGCATCGTGTTCTCGCTCGCTCTTCTGTCTTTTCAGAAATGTACCTGATGTGAAATTGATTCTTGTTTGATTTCAAGTCCCCCGCTTTCTAGCATGCAGAATGTGTACAACGGAAGAAACATTTCCTTCTTTCCTTCCTACTCTCATGAGGCTAAGTGCAATTAAGTGCAAAATTTCGGCCTCTTAGTTGACAGCTTGAGGGAAGACGCATAGATTCATAGATCTTTCAAGCTGGAAGAGACTCTAAGAAGAGAAGGTTATGACCAAGGTGTTATCCCTCCCAAGTGGCAGATCTGGGACTGGTGCCCAGGCTGCCTAACAACCAGCCATTATTCTCTGCTTTGCTAATGTTATGTAAATAGCCATAACCCAGGGTGGAAGGAGGTACTAGGAATAGACTTCAGGAAGATTTCCTGTGGACCATGGAACAATGACAGGGTGGCCAACTGTGAACAAGGGTACGAACAGGTGATTCCCCCACTTCCATTCTCCTGGAAAGAACCATGCTGGCTTTTGGTTGCTTCCTGAAATGGCCTCAACAGTTTCCTTAAGTCCACGTATCCCAAATTGTGTACCCACGTGCCCTAGGGTGCTGCCGCAAATTCACAGGGGCATATCAAGGTGTTTTTTTTAGAGAGAGCCTTGCTTTGCTGCCCATGCTGGAATGCAGTAGCATGATCTTGGCTCATTGCAACCTCTGCCTCCCGGGTTCCAGCGATTCTCCTGCCTCAGCCTCCCAAGTAGCTGGGATTGCAGGCATGCACCTCCATACCCAGCTAATTTTTTTGTATTTTTAGTAGAGATGGGATTTTGCCCTGTTGGCCAGGTTGGTCTCGAACTCCTGAGCTCAGGGGATCCACCCACCTTGGCCTTCTAAAGTGCTAGGATTACAGGCATGAGCCACTGCACCTGGCCTTATTTTTAATTTAATTTTTATTTTTTTGAGACACAGTCTTACTCTGTTGCCCATGCTGGCGTTTGGCAGTGTGATCTTGGCTCACTGCAACCTCCTGAGTTCAAGCGATTCTTCTGCTTCAGCCTCCCCAAGTAGCTGGGACTACAGGAGCGCACCACCATGCCAGACTGTTTGTATTTTTAGTAGAGATGGAGTTTTACCACGTTGGCCAGGTTGGCCTTGAACTCCTGGCCTCAAGTGATCCGCCCACCTTGGCCTCCCAAAGTGCTGGGATTACAGGCGGGAACTACCTCGCCTGGCCTTGTCAGGATATTTTAAATGTTCCATTGCACGAACTATTAGGCGAAGGAAATGCACAGTTTCAACATTACGTTGCATTACATTGCTTTTGGTGGCATCATATCTTGACAGAATTGGATTTTGCCGGATACTGTGTTAAAAAGCAAGCACAGCATATGAAAACGGAAGGGAAATAGGAAATGAGGGTTCTTGTGTGCATCTGATTCTGAGGTTTTGGAAATTGTGCAGTGCTCAACAGGTGCACTCATCCCCTTAGAAAGTAATTGCAGTCATTTAAGAATAAAATAAAGGCCAGGCGCAGTGGCTCATGCCTGTAATCCCAGCACTTTGGGAGGCCGAGGCAGGCAGATCACCTGAGGTCAGGAGTCCGAGACCAGCCTGGCCAGCATGGTAAAACCCTGTCTCTACTAAAAATACAAAATTAGCCAGGCGTCGTGGCGCATGCGTGTAATCCCAGCTATTCAGGAGGTTGAAGCAGGAGAATCACTTGAATCCGGAGGCAGAGGTTGCAGAGAGCCAAGATCGCGCCATTGCACTCCGGCCTGGGCAAAAAGAGCAAAATTCCATCTCAGAAATAAAATAAAATAATAAATTTCTTTATATTTCTATGTACTGTTTTTGCAAATAATTACTAAATTGTTAAGACATCAATACTTATTAAGTTGTTTGGAACTAAGTACTTAGTAATTCGTTAGGTATTTCTTTTCACCTAGGGGCTCTGTGAACCTTTGCCTTTGTGGTAAGGCTGGGTGAGATCAGGTTCAAGTCACTGTAGCATCTCTAGTACTTTGTGTCAACTGGGTGTTCTGCTGGTAGACCAGAGTCCAGGATGATTTTATCCCGATAGAGAAACTACAAGTAACTTGATAGAGGTTATCTACCTTCAGCAGATTCACGTTTCATGAGGCCTGAGGCTCACGCAATTGCTGGAGCCCTCGTTCAGGACAATAATGCAAAATCAGGGATTTGAGAATTGGGCAGCAGGCTTGCAAGGGGCCTGTACAAAGCAAGGGGGCCCTGAAGCTTAAGGTCCATCAGAATCACGAGCCTCTGCCACCAGCTAGGAAGTAGTGGAAATGGAAATTCAAGCCCAGCTTGGTCTGACTTCAAGGAACTTGGCAATGAGAACCCAATTCCTGTATCTTCTCACGGGGAGGTTTCGAGGAGAGGGCTTTGTCATCAGAGCTGAGTTCGAATTTGGCTCCACCACTTCCTAGCTCTGTGCGCCGGGAAAGTTACCGACCCTCTCTGGGGTTACTGAGGCAATAACGCATGCTCCCCATAAGATTGTCAGGGTTAAATGAGATACTGCAGGTGAAAATGCCTGGTCTACAGCAGACGCACCAACCGTGGTAATCTCCCGCTCTTCCTCTGCTCCCACACGAGTATCATGTGTATATGGAGGCAAAATAAATATAGACGAGCTAGCTGGTAGAGTTTCCTTTGTGTGGGGGTAAATTCAGTAAATGCTTATATATGGCAAGCAACTGTCTGCAAAAGATGCAAATCACACCACGTTGGCAGACCTTTGCCTGGTGTCTTGTCTCGGTTCGGTGCCTAGCTGTGTTTATATACAGGGGTTGCCATCGCCCATAGACTAAGGTAGAAACTCATCCTGGCATTCGAAATCTCCCACAGTCTGGCCTCAACCTAATCCTCCAACATCTTGTCTTCCTATGGTCCAGTGCAAACCTCTCCTTTGCCCATTGACCCTTACCCATTCACTATGGCCTGAGCAGAAAGCTACCTCCACTCCCGGGATTTCTCTCTGTTTCCTGAATCCCAAATCCTACCCATCCTTGAGGGTAAGTTCAAGCCCCCTTTTGCAGTGAGCAATTTCTGCCCAATCCCAGCCTCTGGGGAATCCGGTCCTCTCACCTCGAGCCACACCTACCATGTGTACCATGCATTCAAGTCTTAACCACACACTGCCTTATCTAGTTCTGTAAGTTTTGGGGAGTTTGCTTTTTCTTCCAGTTGCATTGTAACTCAGAGTAGAGACTTGGCCTCTGTTTCTAACTTGCTATATAAGCCCAGGCAAATATCTTTCCTCGATTCCTTTAACTCTGAAGTGAAAGAGTTGGATAAGGGAACTCTAAAATTCCTTAAGATTTGGAACCTCTCCACAGGGCTCAGTGTGGTGATACATGTAAGATCTCAGCCTGTGCAACGCAGAGAGACCCTTTTTGTAGAGACAGGTCTCCACAAAAAAAAAATTAGCCGAACATAGTGGCTCATGCCTGTAGTCCTAGCTACTCAGGAGGCTGAGGTGGGAGGATGGCTTGAGTCCAGGAGGTCGAGGCTGCAGTGAGCTATGACTGCACCACTGCACTCCAGCCTGGTTGGCAGAGCAAGGCCCTATCTCAAAAATCAATACAATCAATAAAATAAAATCTCATTTAACAAATATTCTAACATTTGTTGATCACTTACACCCGAAGCCCTGAGCTAGGTGCTAAAGGATGAATGAAGATAAATAAAACGTGGTGTCTGCTCTCAGGAAACATACAGTGCAAGGAGGATTAGATACCACATTCACTTGTGGATCAGGAGCTCAGAGACCAGGAGACGGCGGAGGACCTGTCTCACATTGTATCTGGGAGTTACGTCGTCTCTCCACTCCGCTGCCTGGACCCATGACTGACTTGCTTCTCTGAACCCCATATTTCCCATTCCAGCACCCCATTATGCACACCTGTGTCAACAGAGCTACCTTGCCCTCTGACCCTCCATTCACTCTGCTGGTAATCTTGAAGTCAGTCCTAAAGCTGCACTGAGGGTGGGATCAGGAAGAGTGGGAGGAATGCTAAGAACACAGCACAGAGTGATTGCTTTGATGCCAAATGCTGCCTGCACTTTACCTGCATTCGCTCATTCAATCTGAACCAATGTCTCTAGGCCACAGTTATCACCATCCCAGGTTTACAGATGAGGAACCGGAGAGGAGCAAGTAGGTGGAGGAGCCGGCTTGGAACCCATCAGTCTGGCTCCATAGCTCACCCTCTCTCAGTGCCTACTGGAAATGACTGCCTCTCCTACAGTGAAGGTTTAGTGAAGGTTCTCCAGCTTTCTTTTCTGCGAGCTCTGATCTATTTCCTGGAGCTACATTGAAACAGACAGAGGGCAATGGGTATTTTCCTAGGAAGGAAGATTTGGAAGGTGTTAACTGGTGGACAGTAGCTGGAGTCTGTCAGTTTCCAGGTAGTCATCCTGAGGCAGGGCAGATGAACCCCAAAAAAGGGGCTCAGCCCATGAGGGTTCTTGGCTTTGCTCAGGAAAGAATTCAAGGGTGAGCTGATGTTAGGGGAGAAGATAACAGTTTTACTGAAGTGGCAGTGTTACAGCTCCAGCAGTGTTACAGCCCCTGGACTGCTCCCGCAGAGCTGGGCTACCCCATAGGCAGTGTGCTGAGGGCAGCAGCTTGGGCTGCAGTCAGATTTACACGTACTTTCAATTACACGTAACAGATTAGTTTATGCAGAAATGTCTAGGAGAAGGGTGGTAACTTTTGGGTCCCTGGGTCATTGCCATGGAAAAGGGTGGTCATTCTGGGGTGTTGCCATGGCAATGATACACTGACAGGGCGCCCTGGTGGGCGTGTCTTGCCCACCTCACTGGTGGGCGTGTCTTGCCCACCTCACTGGTGGGAAAGCCGCTTCCTCTCTGTCCCTGTTTTAGCTAGGGTTCAGTTTGGTCCAGTGTCCACGCCCCACCTCTGGAGTTGAGTCCTGCTTTCTATCTCCATCTGCCCCTGAATTACAGAAAAAGATCAGGGTAGATAGAAGCCCTTTGCAGAGTTCCACTATTGGTTCAGATGTAGGAAAATTTTCTTTCCTTCCTTCCTTTCTTTCCCTCCCTCCCCCTTCCTTTCCTTTCCTTTCGTCCCTCCCTCCCCTCCTTCCTTCCTTCCTTCTTTGGAATGCAGTGGCACAATCTCAGCTCACCAGAACCTCTGCCTTCCGGGTTCAATCGAGTCTCCTCCCTCAGCCTCCTGAGTAGCTGAAATTACAGGCATGTGCCACCACACCTGGCTAATTTTGTATTTTTACTGAAGACGGGATTTCTCCGTGTTAGGCTGGTCTCAAACTCCCAACCTCAGGTGATCCACCTGCCTTTGCCTCCCAAAGTGCTGGGATTACAGGTATGAGCCACTGTGCCTGGCCCTTCCACATTACTTTCTTAAAATAACAGTTTTATTCAGAAATAATTTACATAAAACACAACAACTTTAGGTGCACATTTCAATGAATGTTGACAAGTGTATATAGCCTGTGACCACCACAACAATCAGAGTATAAAACAGTTCCATCATCCCTCCAAACTTCCTCCTGCCCCCTTCTAGTCAATCCCCTCCCTCTGATCCTGTCCCCTGGTAACCTCTGATTTGCTCACTGCCATTAGTTTTGCGGTTTCTGGAATTTCACAGAAATGGAATCATTACAGTATGTCCGGCTTTTTCCACATAGCTAATACATTATGTATTTTTTATTTTAAATTTATTTTAGAGACAGGGTCTCACTCTGTCACCCAGGTTGAAGTGCAGTGCTGAGATGGCAGCTCACTGCAGCTGAACTTCTGTGCTCAAGTGATCCTCCCACCTCAGCCTCTCCAGCAGCTGGGACTACAGGCCTGCACCACCATGCCTGGCTAAGTTTTTTTTTTTTTTTTTTGGGATGGAGTTTCGCTCTTCTTACCCAGGCTGGAGTGCAATGGCGAGATCTCGGCTCACTGCAACCTCCGCCTCCTGGGTTCAGGCAATTCTCCTGCCTCAACCTCCTGAGTAGCTGGGATTACAGGCACGCACAACCATGCCCAGCTAATGTTTTGTATTTTTAGTAGAGACGGGGTTTCACCATGTTGACCAGGATGGTCTCGATCTCTTGACCTCGTGATCCACCCGCCTCGGCCTCCCAAAGTGCTGGGATTACAGGCTTGAGCCACCGCGCCCGGCAAGTTTTTTTATTTTTGAAAAGGGCGGGGGGCGGGTCTCACTATGTTGCCCAGGCTGGTTCGAACTCCTGGCCTTAAGTGATCTCCTACCTTGGCCTCTCAAACTGTTGGGACTACAGTCATGAGCCACTGTGCTGCGTTCACCAGAGAACACTGTGAGGTTCCTTCCAGGCAGTTCTGCATCAAAAGTTTCTTTTTATTGAGTAGCGTCCCATCGCATGGGCTATTGCAATTTGTTTATCCACTCTCCTGTTCATGGACATTGTGATTATCTTCTGGTTGGCTGTTCAGAATCAAGATTCATGTAGAAGTCTTAGTGTGGGCATCTGTTTTAACTTCTCCTGGGTAATACCTAGGAGTGGGACTGTTGTGTGGTCGATGTATGGTGCAACTGAAATCCTTCCAGCTTTCTGAACCTCACATTTCCCCACCCTTAGAGAAGACAGGAGGTCAGGCACAGGGCTAGGTGAACTCCATTCCGGGAACGGAGAGGCGTGGGAGGCCCTGCAAGGCAGGCCTGTGTGTGCAGCAGGCAGGAGGGCGGGGTGTTTGCGCAGCAGGAGCCTGTGCGTTCAGGGGCTTGAGATGTCGGATTCTGTGGACACGGGCAGGAAACTTAAGAAAGAGGCTCTGCTGAGCGGGGACCTGGGGAAGACGTGCGAGCCCTGCAGCCAGGCAGGGCTCCGAGGCTGTGCGTGCAGAAGCAACAGCCGCGGCAAAGTCGTCGGGGAGCCCAGTGGGGCCCTCGCCGGGCCAGGTGGCCGGGGCCAGTTGCCAGCGGGACCCGAAGAGCGGCGTGGGCGGCAGAGCGAGGCCCCAGGCAGCCTCTGGGGAGCCGGAGGAGGCCAGGCCCGGCCCCCGCCCCGCCCCTTCCCTTGCTTTTTCCTCCCCCCTTCCCTTCTTCTCCCCTCTCCTCCTCCCTACTCCCCTTCTCCCCTCTCCTCCTCCCTACTCCCCTCCCCTCCTTCGCTCCTTCTCCCACCCACTCCCCTTCCCTTCTTTCCTGTCCCGTCTCCTCCTCCTCCTCACCCGCCCCCCTCCCCTTTTCTCCGCCGCCACGGCGCAGACCCCGCCCACAACACGAGTCACGTGCGCGGCACGCACCCTCCTTTGGGGCGGGCTAGGGCCGCGGAGTCCCGGGGGAAGAGGCTCAGCGCAGGCCGGGCACTCGGCACGGGCCGGGACCCCGTCGCGGGTAGGCGGACGCCGGGAGGGGCCAGACGGACGGCGCGGGGCGGGGCCTGTCGCGAAGGGCGGGGCCTGTTGCCAGGGCTGGCGCAGGAAACGGGCCGAGGGGCGGGGCTGCCGGCTGCCCGCTGGGGCGCTGTTTACTCCTGGCGGGGGAGCTTTAACCCGCGGGCGCGTGGCGGCCGAGAAAACGCGGCGCGGGAACCGCGGCCCGGGAGCCGGAGGTGGGGCGGGAGGGAGGGGCCGGCCGAAGACGCCCTGGACGGCTGGGCTTTTATTTTTCTTATTTAAAAAAAGTCTGGCCTGCTACCCTTGACGTCCTCCTCCCCGGCCACACATACAGACATGCGTGCGCGGGCACACACACACACACACACACAGACACCCCCCTGGTGTGCAGACGCACATACACGCGCACACACGACACATACGTACACGCGTGCACACACGGGCGCCCCCACGCATGCACATATACACGCTCACACACACGGATACACATGTGCGAGTGTACACGTGCGCGCGCACACACGGGCACATGCACGCGAATGCACCCACACGTGGGCATACACACGCGTGCACACGTACACACGGGTCACACACGTACACTCGCGCACACACCCGAGTTCACCCATACACGCACATACACATGCATGCACACACACGCGCACACACAGTGGTTGCTGGAGGCTGCGTGCTCACAGCGCTCTGGGCCCTGAGCGGCGCCTTGGGAGGTAGAGGTCTGACACGTGCGACCTCTGAGGGCGTCTCTGCCACTTCTCCTAATCCAGGAAATGACTCGGTGCAGCATCCCCTTATGGTTTGTGTGCCTGCATGAGACTCGTCACGCACTGAGCTGATTTGAGTCTGTACTCTAGGCAGTCCGGCCACGTACGCTTCATTTTCTAATATATGCAATCGATACAAGAGTTTTCGGTAAGCCGTGGACCGCTCCGCGAGGGTGTCTGCATGAACACTGAGGACAGGCGGCTCTGTTGCAATGCCTTCCTCCACGAAGTCAGTTTTCCATTATCTGAGAAATCCAGAGTAGAGAGACGCCGTGACACGTAATTTGGTAATGTCCTATCAACTACCCAGTAACCGTTTTGCACCTAAGGAACAGAGGCTGAGAAAGGCGAAGTGGTCAGAAGTCGCACAGCTAGTGAAAGTGCACATGTCCTTTGACTCCCAGAGGTGCCCCATTCCCGCTCGGGTAATGGACATGTGTGATTTTCTCTGTCCCATGTCCCTTCCTGTGAGACCTCACTCCTCTATTCCCTGTGGTTTTATTTGGGCTGGCCACCGTAGTATTCCACCTCTTTGGCAACAGCTGTCCAAAGGGTGGGCATTTTCACTGAGCAGAATGAATTACAGTTCTTCCCTGTAACTAATATGTGAATGTGTGAAAGAAAAATTTGTTTTCTGCTGGTGTTGCTAAATTAGGATGTCACAGCTGGGGGCTGCTGGCAGCTATGTTCCCGAGTGCATGAGGGAGGCTCGTTTTTGAGGGCTGGGGGCTCTTTTGAAGTAGGAAAAAATGGGACTTATGATATGAAGGAGCAAAACAGAGATGGGAGATTTGGAGAACAGACCCTACCAACTTTGTTTAAACCCAGGGTCCTGCTGTGCCTGGGGCCAGTTATGCTCCCGGGTTTCCCAGTTAAGGAAGCTAACAAGTTCATTTTTTTTGCTTAAGCTAGCATGAATTGAGTTCCTGTCACTTGTCTCCAAAAAGAGCCCTGACTAATAAGTTTGGCACAGCGGTATTTATTTATCCCTCAAAGAATAGTGGAAGTTGGGTGCTGGCCACAGCTATCACTTCTTAAGTGTTCCACTTCCTAGAATGAGTCATAGCAAGCGTGAGTCCCGGGAAAATCTAATTCTTCCTCAATATTATTGCTTTTATACACATAAAACAATTCAACAGGCCCAAGTTAGAGACTGGACAGATAACACTTGACCTTGGGATCTGATGATGGTCTGGATCATGCAGAGGCTAAAACTGAGATGTCGAGGTGAGATTACTGGAAGGTTCTTAGCAACATGGGGAAAGAGAGAAAGAAAAGAAAGGAAGAAAGAAGGAGGGAAGGAAGAAAGATTGATAGAATAATTATTCTGGCCTGGCATGGTGGCTTACACTTGTAACCGCACACTTTGGGAGGCCGAGGCAGGCAGATCACCTGAGGTCAGGAGTTTGAGACCACCCTGGCCAACATGGTGAAACCCCCGCCTGTACTAAAAATGCAAAAATTAGCCAGGTGTGGCGGTGGGTGCTTGTAATCCCAGCTACTTGGGAGGCTGAGGCAGGAGAATCGCTTGAACCTGGGAGGCTGAGGTTGTAGTGAGGTGAGATCGTGCCACTGCACTCCAGCCTGAGCGACATAGTGAGACTCCCTTTCAGAAAATAAGAAAAGAATTAACTATTCTATCAGTTGGCTAAAGCCGAAGGATGGAAAGGTGAGAGGGTCAGTCTTAAAGAAGCAATTAGAGGACAGAAAATGAATTGCAAGGGCATTTGGAATCACAGAATCTTAGAGACAGAGTCCCTGACACATCATCTCCTTCCTCCTGAACAATTCCAGTGATGGACAGCTGGATAGGTCACATAAAAAGATGGTCAGTGGTTGATGGAACATGGAGAGCGGGGAGGGATGGTTTTTTAGTTGGAACGTTGCTCTGTTGCCAGGCTAGAGTGCAGTGGTGCAATCGCAGTCTTGGCTCACTGCAACCTCTGTCTCCCTGGTTCAGGTGATTCTCCTGCCTCAGCCTCCCGAGTAGCTGGGACTACAGGCACATGCCACCACACTCGGCTAATGTTTTTTTTTTTTTTTTTTTTTTTTTTTTTTTTTAGTAGAGACTGGGTTTCACCACAACCAGATGGTCTTGATCTCCTAATCTCATCATCTGTCTGCTTCAGCCTCTCAAAGTGCTGGGATTACAGGTGTGAGCCACCGCACCCAGCCAGGATGGTTTTTTCATATCCATTGTCAGTCATGGCCATTCTAAGGGTCTTGGGATAACATTATAGAGGCCCTATATGTACTCCTTGGGAAAACATCAGTTAAACTGAGACTAGTCTGATATTGTCAACATGAAAAGAATAGAAATTTCCATGTTTTCCCCCAACAGACAAAGGGGACAGATTCTCTGCTGGCTCTGTCACTGCCAGGCCTTTGACAGAGTTGAGAGGTAGAAGTCAGGAGCAGGCTGTATTTGTCTGCTTGAGAAAGGAAGAAGGGAAAGGGGTAGCTAGGTAGTGAGGAGCACAGGGTCGAGTACAGTAGAAGACAGAAGGAGGAGGAGGGAGAAACAGCAGCTATGAGCAGTAAGATTTTGGGGGAAGAAACTTGGAAAGAGAATTTTGAAAGCTTCTTGTGTGTTGTGCAGTGAAATTCCTCCTTGGCTTCCTCCTATAAGAATGTCAACAAAGACATATTATGTTAAAGGCTTTTTTCAACTGGATTTGTTTCTTCTCCTGCTGTTTCATCCACATGTTACAAGTCTGTCCTCAGCGGTTTACAACCTTCCCAGCTAACCAAAAGCGCTATAGCCTCTTACCTCCTGTACCTTTCCCTAATACATACAGGAGGTCAGGGTGACAATGAACACTTCCGTTTATCAAGTGGTGGGTTAGCACATTGGGAATGGAGTGGGTGGATGCCAAAATACATGATTGGAATGATTTTCCAGTCATTTGGCTGTTAGTATTCATTCAAAGGAGGCTGGCAACTCTTTGGCTAGTGAATTTCAAAGTGTGTCTTTGGGGTGATTAGTTTGGATCAAGAGATAAGCCACGAAGAAAGAAGGGGAAGATCAAAGGAACAACAACCTAGAATGGTCTAGAAGCGGATTGAGATCTAGTTTCCATATAGAACAGGTCTTCACCCCTACCTTGAGTGCTGAATTATGAAACACCTAGATGCTACTCATTTCTCATGCCCTCAGGAATCACTGACAGTTTGTCTGGGGTGATTTGAGAAGCAATCAATTGCACTATAAGCAGGAGAAGGCTGGGATTTGTAAATCCCAGCTTGTAAGTGAGAAGATTGTGAGATGGGCCATCTCTAAGACAAGCATTGGAAAATCAGAGTGCTCCCAGGTTGGTAATATAAAAGGGCAAGTGGACAGGATTTTAATAATCCACAAGACTTCTGCCTCCATGTAGTAGAAGGATTTCTAGGGCAAGATGTGGCCTAACGTCAGATGAATTGCAGGATAGAAGAATCATTAACTATGTATTTTATAAAGGTAAGACTCTGGGTTTTATGGGCAAATATTGTATGGATTTTCTCCAAAAAAAAAAAAAAAAAAAAAAAAAAAAAAAAAAAAAAAAAAAAAAAAAAGCCTAAAGAGAAGTCTCATTCTTGGCTGGGTGTGGTGGTTTATTCCTATAATCCACCACTTTGGGAGGCTGAGGCAGGCAGACACTTGAGGTCAGTAGTTTGAGACCAGCCTGGCCAACATGGTAAAACCTCGTCTCTACTAAAAATACAAAAAAAAGTTAGCCAGGCATGGTGGCACATGCCTATAATCCCAGCTATTCGGGAGGCCGAGACAGGAGAATCACCTGAAATGGGAGGTGGAGGTTGCAGTGAGCTGAGATCACGCCATTGCTGCCTGGGAGACAAAACGAGATTCCATCTCTAAAAAAAAAACAGTCCCACTCTTCTTCACCTAAATGAATTTAGGCAGGCCTATGAAATGAGGAGAAACTTTTGGCCAATAAATGATTTACACTTGATGTCTTAGTCTGTTTTGTGTTGTTGTAAATCATGCCACAGACTGGGTGATTTATAATGAACAGAAATTTATGTCCTCACAGTTCTGGAGGTTGGGAAGTCCAAAACCAAGGTGTAGGCATCTTGCAAGGACCTTCTTGCTATGTCACAACATGGCAGAAGGGCAAAGAGAGGGCAAGAGCGTAAGAGGGACAAACTCATCCTTTTATAAGGAACCCACTGTCATAATAAGGACATTAATCCATTCAGGAGGATAGTGCCCTATGACCCAGACATCTTCCATTAGCCCCTACCTCCCAACACCACTGCACCAGTGAGCAAGTGAACTTTGGGGGACACATTCAAAACATAGCACTTAGAAAAATTAAATTGGAAGGAGAATCGAGGTGTCAGACCTTTCTATCTATACCGAAATTCAAGAGGGAATTTCTTTTTTTTTGAGATGGAGTTTTGCTCTGTTGCCCACGTTAGAGCGCAATGGCATGATCTCGGCCCACTACAACCTCAACCTCCCAGGTTCAAGTGATTCTCCTGCCTCAGCCCCCTGACTAGCTGGGTTACAGGTGCCTGCCACCATACCTGGCTAATTTTTGTATTTTTTTTGGTACAGACAGGGTTTTACCATGTTGGCCAGGCTGGTCTCGAACTCCTGACCTCAAGTGATCTGCCTGCCTTGGCCTTCCAAAGTGCTGGGATTACAGGCATGAGCCACCACGTCCAGCTCAAGAGGGAATTTCATGCTGTGTGTCAACCCACTTGTGCTCCTAGTGTCTTACAGACCAGCCTTGTGAAATTGGGTATCCCAGTGGGGAGTGATGGAGGCCGATCTCTGCTGGATATAAGAAACTGTGCTGACCGTGAATACAATATGATATCTGGTACAAACAGCATCCGCCATTCAATTCCGAAGAGCCAGAAGTTGTCATAAAATGATTGGCAGCATTTACAATGCTTTTAGAAACAGCCTTTTATCTTTGGGATTGACAGATGGGGTTATGGACTTTTGTTTTTTAATCTTTTCATTTTGCTTGTCAAGAGGTTGTTCAGCTGATCAACCCCACATCCCGGGCAATAGTTCGTTAGCACATTACTGTTGTGGCCTTGTGGAAATAATAATAATGATAATAATAATAATTATTATTATTATTTTTTCCCAGTGCTTCTTGGCTTTGCCATTCCATGGTATGCAAGATCACCCTGTGCACTTTGTCAAGATCTGTGATACTTCTGCATGATTTTTGTCTCAAGATCTGGGCCATTCTTGACCGTCTGGGCAGGCTGGAATTGCAGCAGGCACATCTGCCTTGGGTGGCTGTTTGCTGCTACGGAAGGATAAGGAAGAAGGCTGGAGTGCTCACATGGGGCTAGTGACTAGAATGGAATACATTTGAGAGATGATGAAGTTTAGCAGCTGGACCAATATGAAACTCTGGTAAGTTCACTAAAGAAAAGGCCACCAGCCCCCTTCTGGGGAGGGCTAGGGGTGATCTTGCAAGGGACAGAAAGTAAAAATAAGATCCTTAAGAGCAAAGTCATGTGACAATAAACACACTGTAGCAGAAAAATAACCTGTGTGTGTGTGTATGACAGGGTGTTACTCTGTCACCCAGGCTGGAGTACAGTGGCCTGAGCATGGTTCACTGCAGCTTCGACCTCCTGGGCTCAAGTGATGCTCCTACCTCGGCCTCCCAAGTAGCTGGGACCATAGACATACACGACCGTGCCCAGCGAATTTTTGTGTGTGTGTGTGTGAGACAGGGTCTCGGTCTGTTGCCCAGGCTGGAGTGTGGTGCTGCAATCATAGCTCACTGCAGCCTCAACCTCCCAGGCGTAAGAAATCCTCCTACGTCAGCCTCCTGAGTAGCTGAGACCACAGGCCTGTGCTTCCATACCTGGCTAGATTTTATTTTTTATTTTGTACAGACAAGGTCCCCTTGTGTTACCGAGACTGGTCCCAAACTCCTGAGCTCCAGTGGTCCTCCCACCTTGGCCTCCCAAAGTACTGGGATTACAGATATGAGCCACTAAACCCGACCCAGTAAAATTACATGCTGATTGGAACCCAAGAAACTAAAAGAGGAGTGTCAAGGATGAGTATTCCCAGTGTGCTCTTGCCTGCCAGTTCTTTACTTCTTCTTTTTTTTTTTTTTTCTTTTTTGAGACAGAGTCTTACACTGTCACCCAGGCTGGAGTGCAGTGGCACAAACTCGGCTCACTGCAACCTCCACCTCCTGGGTTCAAGTGATTCTCCTGCCTCAGCCTCCCAAGTAGCTGGGATTACAGATATGCACCACCGCGCCTAGCTAATTTTTGTATTTTTAGTAGAGATGGGCTTTTACCATGTTGGCCAGGCTGGTTTTGAACTCCTGACCTTAAGTGATCTGCCCACCCAAAGTGTTGGGATTACAGTTGTGAGCCACCACACCCAGCCCAATTCTTTACTTCTTTCTGGCTATTTTACTCTGCTCCATCTCTCCTCCTTCTCTTTTGGGATCACCCTATCAGTTTTTCTGGTACCATTTGTTATTGAAGGGGTCGGATAACTTCTGGCTTCTCTTCAGGGTCCTCTTGGAAGTCTAAGGTTCCTGGTGCTCTCTCATCTTGTTTTATATTATTATTATTATTATATTATATTATTTTTGAGACAGAGTTTCACTCTTGTTGCCCAGGCTTCAGTGCAATAGTGTGATCTTGGCTCACTGCAACCTCCACTTTCTGGGTTCACTGCAGTCTTCACTTACCGGATTCTCCTGCCTCAGCCTCCCCAGTAGCTGGGATTATAGGTGTCTGCCACCACACCCAGCTTATTTTTTGTATTTTTAGTAGAGACAGGGTTTCACCATGTTGGCCAGGCAGGTCTCGATCTCCTGACCTCAGGTGATCCCCCCCGTCTCCGCCTCCCAATGTGCTGGGATTACAGATGTGAACCATGGTGCCTGGCCATTTAATGGTATTTATTTCTTTCACAGCTCTGTGTTATCTCCCTTGTGAGTGGGAAAAAACTGGTCCCTGAATTTAGCCTCTGTTAAAAACCTTCCATGAGAAGAGTATTCCTGCAGAGTTTGTAGTGTGGCAACGTAAGGGAGAGGGTTTCTCAGTGAGATTGGGGACCCTCACTCAAATTGGGTCTGTTGAGTTCAGCTGAATTGGCGTTTTTACTACATGGTATGTTCCCGGACCTGGTCTGCTTCAGAGGGAAAGCCATGTCTAGATTTTTTTTTCTTTTTTTTCCTCTTTCTTTTCTTTTTTTTTTTTTTAAGATGGAGTCTTGCTCTGTCACCCAGGCTAGAGTGCAGTGGCACAATCTCGGCTCACTGCAGCCTCTGCCTTCTGGGTTCTAGCGATTCTCATGCCTCAGCCTTCTGAGTAGCTGGGACTACAGGCAGGCACCATCATGCCCGGCTAATTTTTATATTTTCAGTAGAGTTGGGGTTTTGCCATGTTGGCCAGGATGGTCTCAAACTCCTGACCTCAAGTGGTCTGCCTGCCTTGGCCTCCCAAAGTGCTGTGATTGCGGGCATGAACCACCGTGCCCGGCCATGTCTAGATGTTCTTTCACCTGTGCAGAAATCTTTTCCTTGGCCTCCCGTTCCTCCAGTCTTAGTTACGAGCACCTCCCTGGGGGTACAAGGCAGGGTGAAGCCTCAGCTGATCCACCCTCAGTTCTGGATTTTATCATCCTGGCCTGAGCAGTGAGATAAACATAATTTTAATCCCCACTTTTAATGCACTCACTAGAAAGCAGACAGGGCTGCTCCAGAATGGATTTCCTGTGTCATAGAAATCACAGAAGCATAAAAGGGAAAAGCCAGATGTGTACACTGAGCCTGCCCAGGCTCACACATTCCTTCCTACTGAGAGTCACAGGGCCTCATGTTCCCTGTTCTCAAAGCCAGCTCCTTTTCCGCCTTTTTGAATATGGACATTTGCTCAAATTCCACAGAGTTTCAGAGCTAGGAGGAAGGAGACACAGATCTGGGCGTTTATGTGTTGGGGTGTACCGTGGCCATCTTTACACATATGGGGCCTTGGTGTGAAAGTGTCACTGTGCAGATGTAAGCGAGAAACTTCAGAGATACCCTTAACCTTTGAACACCTATTTGCAACCTGTCTATCCCTTCTCTTCCATGCCATGCAAAGCCCACCTCTTCCGGGAAAGCCTTGCAGATTGAGTAGATCAGAGAGAAGATGCCATTGGCCGCAGGGCACACTGGCCCCACCACTTTCTCTTAAAATTCCTGACCCTAGTGCTTCTTGGAGTGAAAATACTTCCAGTGGGTGCTGGACCTGTTTCACTAAGATACATTGTAATCTCCTCAATCAAAAGAAAAGCACGAAGTACACCACACATGCAACATTAATAGTATTCTTTTCCCTTGAAACTCACAGCCTGGCTTGAGATTGTGGTATGAAAGTTGTGTTTAGAACTGTGATCACAAGCCAGGTGTGGTGGCTCACGCCTATAATCCCAACACTTTGGGAAGCCGAGGCAGGTGGATCACTTGAGGCCAGGAGTTCGAGACCAGACTGGCCAACATGGCAAAACCCTATCTCTACTAAAAATATAAAAATTAGCCAGGCAATTAGGGTCCCTGCCTGTAATCCCAGCTGCTTGGGAGGCTGAGGCAGGAGAATCGCTTGAACCCAGGAGGTAGCGGTTGCAGTGAGCTGAGATCATGTCACTGCACTTGCCTGCAGTGAGACTCTGCAGTCTAGACAGAGCGAGACCGTCTCAAAAAAGAACTGTGGATCACAGAGGTAATGTGGTCCCATGTCTAAGTGAATGAGACAGTGGTGAAGAATTGAGTAGCTGGCATCCTGATGGTTAACTTTTTGGAAGTCTAACCAGACCCTTGATCATGATGATTTATTGAGTGTCCAGTATGTGCCAGACACTATTCTAGAAGTGGTAGATATAGCAGTAAGTAAAAGCAAAGTCTCTACTCTCACTGAATTTGTAGTTGAGTGGTTGGAGACAGACTATCAAGCAGTGATGACTGCAAAGAAGAGAAATAAGGCCGGGCAAAGGGGCCGTTCAGTGGTGGTATTGTAGTTATGTGTCTTACGTTGAGCGCATCGGAGCAGGGACCTGATCAAATGATGGGACAAGTCCAATGGGTGTCTGGAGGAAGATCATTCCAGCCCAAGGAATAGCCTTGGAAAGGCTGAGTTAGGAGTCGGGCTGAGGAACAGCAAGGGGGCCACTGTGGCAGGAGCTTCAGGAGCCAGGGAAGAGTGCTGGGTGTGGGGACTGGAGAGCTGATCACATGGTGGAACTGGACAGAGCGATAGTGTAGGGTCTTGCAGTGAGAGAGTTGGGAAGCTGTTGGGGTTTTGAGCAGAAGAGTGATATGATTTGACTTAGGTTTTGTTTGTTTTAATTTTTTGAGACAGAATTTCACTCTGTCGCCCAGGCTGGAGTGCAGTAGATGATCTAGGCTCACTGCAACTTCTGCCTTCCAGTTTCAAGCAATTCTCTTACCTCAGCCTCTGAGTAGTTGGGGTTATAGGTGAGTGCCACCACGCCTGGCTTTTATTTCTTTATTTTGAGATGGAGTCTTGCTCTGTCACCCAGGCTGGAGTGCAATGGCAAGATCTCGGCTTACTGCAACCTCC
>NW_016107440.1:2252227-2256457 GCF_001604975.1 Cebus imitator | reverse complement strand
ATTACAGGTTGAGCCACTGCACCCGGCCTGACTTAGGTTTCAAAAGAATGTGGCGCTGGGATGTTGAATAGACTGTAGAAAGGCCGTAGAGAAAGCAGGGAGACCAGGGGGAGCCACTGTGGAAGGCCAGGCTAGAGAGATGGTGGCTGGCCTAGGGAAGCCGTGCTGGGAATGCTGGAACATTAATTAATTCTGGCTGAATTTCACTAGAACCAATAGGATTTTCTGATGGATTGGATGTGGAATATGAGTTAAAAAAAAAAAAAAAAAAAAGGAGTTAAGGATGATTCCAAGTTTTTGTTTGTTTGTTTCCTGAGCAGCTAGAAGAAGGGAACTGCAATTTACTGAAATGAGAAGGAGCAGATTTTAAAGGGAAATCAGAAGTCTGGTTTTGGACATGGTACATTTGAGATCTGATTAGGCATCCACGTGGACATGCCAAGTAGGTAACTGGTGTTGACAGTCTGGAGCTCAGGAAACCAGGTTAGGTATAAATCAAGCCTCTGGTGGAGAAGCCTCAGTTTATTCTGTTCGTCTCATCTGCTCTAAATATATGGCCGAGAAGTCTTCAGTATCCCAGGAATCTGCTGAGCATCTGAGGCATGCTTTGAACCAGGGATGGCCTGCACCATGGAATAACTCTAATCAGTCCTCACATGTAACTGGTTATTCATTTATTAACAAGTGCTTATTAGGTCCCTGCTACAGGCCAGGTGTGGTGGCTCATAACTGTAACCCCAACACTTTGGGAGGCCGAGGTGGGAGGATCACTTGAGCCCAGGAGTTCAAGACTAGCCTGGGCAACATAGTGATAGTGTCTCTACAAAATTTTGTCTAAAAACTTAGCTGGGTGTGCTGGCATGTGCTTGTAGTCCCAGTTCCCCAGAGGCTGAGGCGGGAGGATCGCTTGAGCCCAGGATTTGGAGACTAAAGTGAGCCATGATGGTGCCCACTGCACTCCAGGCACAGTGACAGAGTGAAACCCTGTTTTACACTCACAGAAAAGTGCCTATTACATGCCAGCCACTGAACTAGCTATTGGGTATACGATGGAAAACAAGACATACTTCCTGCACTGACAAAATATTTAGTCTTTTGGGGCATTAGGACAAGAAAATGGAGATTTCAGTGCAATGAGTCACTGTGCTTTGGACAAATGGGAGGGCTGCCTAGTTCCAGACTCGGAGGCCTGTGAAAGCATTTCAGAGAAAATGCTATCTAGGTTGACCCCTGAAGGATGAGCAGAGCTCACCAAGTAAAGAGGTGAGAGGGTAGGGTAGAGTGTTCTAGGCAGAGGAAACAGTGTGTAACAGGCAGAGAAAGTCTGTTCAGGCAAAGAACAGAAGATCAGTTGGACGTCTGGAGTGCCACATGAGGGGTAGAGGGAGAGGGGCAGGGAGAGCCTTGAGGTGTCACTGGAAGGCACACCATGAAGGACCTTAATGTGCAATGTTGGGAATTTATTATCAAAGCCATTGGGAGCTTTTGAGGAGTTTTAAGCAGAGGCAAGAGGTTGGGGTAATAGAGCGGGTTGGAGGGAGGCATGCCTGGGAGCACTGCATGGGGGTTGGGAGGGTCACAATCTCAGACTCACTGCTCTCAAATAGCACCTATGAGTCCATAGCGTATGAGGCAGGGAAGGGAGGTCTGGCCTGGGTCTGCTGTGCTTAATCTCAGCTAATGGGAGACACTCTCCAAAGATCTAATTGCTTAATGGAAATGAGGTAGAAGTTAGCCACATTTTTCTTTTCTTTTTCTTTCTTTCTTTTTTTTTTTTTTTTTTTTGTTAGAGACAGGGTCAGCTGGATGCGGTGGCTCATGCCTGTAATCCCAGTGCTTTGGGAGGTGGGTGGATCACCTGAAGTCAGGAGTTCAAGACCAGCCTGGCCAACATGGTGAAAACCCATCTCTACTAAAAATATAAAAATTAGCCGGGCGTGGTGGCATGTGGCTGTAGTCCCAGCTACTCAGGAGGCTGAGGCAGGAGAATGGCCTGAACCTGGGAGGTGGAGGTTGCAGTTAGCTGAGATTGTACCACTGCACTCCAGCTTGGGTGACAAGAACGAGACTCCATCGAGAGAGAGAGAGAGAGAGAGAGAGAGAGAGACTCATTCTATCACCCAGGCTAGAGTGCAGTGGTTTCAGTCATAGCCCATGGCGGCCTCCAACTCCTGGGCTCAGGCGATCCTTCCACCTCGGCCTCCAGAGTAGCTGGGAGTAGAGGCATGCACCACCATGCGTAGCGAATTTTTAATTTTTCTGTAGGGACAGGGTCTCCCTATGTTTCCCAGGCTGGAACTGAACTCCTGGCCTCAAGTGATCCTACTGCCTCAACCTCCCACAGTGCTGGGATTACAGGCATGAGCCATACATCTGGCCTGCCTACATTTTAATAGGGGGCCAGAGTGAGAAAGTAGGGTGAAGTGCAGTTCTAAGAGAGGACAGCCCCCCAGGAAGGGCAAGCCTTAGTCACTTACAGGGGAAAGGGGAAGAAGCGGGAATGAGACTGGAAAGCAAAAAGTGATTGTCTTTGTAAGTACGTCTTGTGTTGTGTACTGTGCATGTTGTGCAGTGTATATTCAGGTCAGGGCCTGGATTCTGCGTGAAGGTGCTGAGTGCTGTGTGTGTGTGTGTGTGTGTGTGTGTGTTGGCAATGGTTGTTAGTATTGGGATGACTTCTCTGCATCTGTGTTAATGTGCAAAACTCTGGAATGTATATTGTGCAAGTACCTACCGGCAGCAAAGAGATATGCATCCAATTTATGCAGAGAGAGCATATGTCCTTGGAAGGCCTGTGGTATCAATCACAACAAGTTCTCAAACCGAACAATTCTATTGAAATGTAGAGACTATTCTGGCTCACTTTGTACACAACAGGCACTCATGTATTTGTCAAACGAATGAGTGTTTTGGTTTTATTAAAGTGCAATCACTTAAATAAATATACAGGTTTGGTTAAAAGCTTAAACTAGATGTTTTAGGAAGAATAAATTGGCTGGGCACAGTGGCTCGTGTCTGTAGTCCCAGCACTTTGGGAGGCTGAGGCCAGGGGATTGCTTGAACCCAGCTTGAACTACTGGACAACATACCTGTAGTGAGACCCTGTCTCTCAAAAAATAAAGAAGTTAGCTGGGCATGGTGGAGCACGCTCATAGTCCCACCTACTTAGGAGGCTGACGTAGGAGGATCGTTTAAGCCCAGGACATTGAGGCTGTAGTGATATGTAATTCCCCACTGCACTCAAAACCAAACAAACAAAAACTAAAGAATAAATTCATAACCAGGCACCAACATCCATTGATGAATCCTAGCACTTTAAATCCTGTTATGGGGTTTATATACTAGTCCTACCTCATGTAAGAAACTTTCACTGTTTCATTTCACTCAATAAACATTTCCTGAACACCTTAGTCCCAAAGGCAAGCCCTGGGCTGTTGCTGCCTGCCTCATTTCCCTTTCCTCTGAGCCACTTTTCTCTGGGTGTTGCAATTAGAGCTTAATTATATGTTATCTTGTATTGTTCCTTAATTGTTGCATGTGCATTAATCCACTTCCACAAGGCTGTATAATCCTCGGGGGCAGGGACTGTGTTATAAACTTCAGGATAGGTGAGGAATTTAGCAGAGAGGTAAATATATAGAAGTAAGTAAACATCCACTGTTTGAAGAAAAATGGAAACAAGAACATAAAACTATTCATGAACTGTAGTAACATGTAACATACAAAATTACCTTAAAAACAAGAGGATACATTGTTACTACATTGTTATATTGTTAACTAACTAAACTATTACCTCCCCACCCCACTGTTTTTTTGTAGAGAAGAGATCTTGCTGTTGCCCAGGCTGGTTTCAACTCCTGGCCTCCAGTGAACCTCCCACATCGGCCTTCCAAAATGATAGGATTATAGGCATGAGCCACCTTGCACAGCCTAAATATTCCTTGAATAATTAAATATAAAATTTCAATCTGAGCGGGGAGCGGTGGTTTACGCCTGGAATCCCAGCACTTTGGGAGGCGGAGGCGGGTGGATCGTCTGAGGTTGGGAGTTCGAGACCAGCCTGGCCAGCATGGTGAAACCCCATCTGTACTAAAAATACAAAAGTTGGCCGGGTTTGGTGGCAGGAGCCTGTAATCCTAGCTACTTGGGAAGCTGAGGCAGGAGAATTGCCTGAACCTGAAAGGCAGAGGTTGCAGTGAGCCGAGATCGTGCCATTGCACTCCAGCCTGG
>NW_016107440.1:2230021-2252211 GCF_001604975.1 Cebus imitator | reverse complement strand
AAAAAAAAAAAAAAAAAAAAAAAACCCAATAAAATAAAATCAATCTGCATTTTCATATTAATGTAATTGTGGTGATCCCCACAACGTTATGTTCCTCTTAGTGCAAACAAGAAATGTTTCCTAGAGCATGAGAGTCAAAGGGTAGAACACGCCATTGCTGAATTACTGGGTAGCCGGATTTTCCTATAGTGGGACTTCTCCATGGCAATGCCAGCATTTTTTCGGACTGTACAATTCTTTGTTGTGGGGGGCTGTCCTCCTGTAGAGTAGGATGTTAGCAGCCTCCTTGGCCTTTACCCACCAGATGCCAGTAGCTCCCCTCTCCCAATTGTGACGATCCAAAGCGCCTCCAGACATTGGTGTCTCATCACCCCCAGCCCATAACAAGTGTCCTATAGGAATTTTGGTTCTAGTTAGATAATTTTCTTATTTCACAAATGGTGGGAAATGGGGGAAGGGAAATACTTATTACTTATTTGCTATGAGCTAGACACTCTTATCTGTGTTATTCCATCTTGCAGATGAAGACGCTGGAGTACCGAGTGGAAGAACCTGCTGGAGATCATAAAAGCGAATTTAGTTCAATCAGGACTGCAAGCCGGTTTGTCTGACTACAAAGACTTTAGCCCTTTTCCAGGACACTCCCACTGCTTCTTTGCCAGAAAAACAGCACACCTCAAACCGAAGGTGAACGGCAAATTCAAAAACTGTATACAAAACATATTTAAAAACTTTTTTAGGAGAGAGGCATCACTACCTTCAGAGTTATTACATTTGCTTGAATATAAATATACATGCCAACACATATATAGACATGGGGGCCCCTCACTACCGTTGTGGCTCTGGTCTTATCTCTGAAAAACACAGAATAACACAATGGAACAACTTCAATTCTCCTTGTTACAAATTATCCAAAAGCCAGAGTCTAACGGTGCCAAAAGCAACCGGTCCTGTTTACGTAAGGCTTGAAGGCTAATAGTTAACTTTTTCCCATTTAATTCCAGCAACAGTAAATAACGCCTCACTTTACACCGCCAGAGGAAGGAGATGTCATGAAATGGGGAAGAAAACACTGAGTGCAAAGGAAAATGGGAAGGTGCTTTCCAGCTTCCTCCCCCTGGCGCGGGCGCGGGCCCTTGGGTCGGCCGGGACTGCACCGCCTGGGTCCCCCCGGTCCCCACCGAGCTCCCGAGCGCGGCGCCCCAGCTCTCTGGCTCCATTCCCGCCCCAGGGCGAGCCTGGCCCCTCTCAGAGAAGCCCGTCCCAGAGCCAGGCCTGGAAAAACAACAGCGAGACAAACTTTGGCTCGGTGCGAAAAGCCAAGCCTCAAGTTTGGCTCGGGGCTGCAGCTGCCGGTTCCGATCGGGGGGTGGGGTGGGGTGTGTGTGGGGGGGTCACCACTCGGTCAGGTTCAAGTGCGCATGTGCGCGAGGAGTCGCTCGGGCACTTATTGAGCGCCGACTGTCTACGGGCAGCCGGGGGTGTGTAGCCGGGGCGCACGGGGCGGGCGGGCTGCGTGCTGGGCGGGTGCGCGGCCGGGGGGTGGCCGGGGAGGCGCGGGGGCGCGGGGGTTGGGCGGGCGGGGGTGTGTCCCGAGCGTCTCTGCAGGGCGCCGGCGGGCGCGCTGCTCCGCTCCCTTCCCGGGCGGGAATCCGGGCCGGGTTGTGGCCGCGGCCGCGTACGTGAGCGCAGTGTCCCGGGGAGGGGGCAGGCCGGCCAGGTGGGCGCCAACCCAGCCTCGGCGTTCGGCCGGAGCGGAGCCGGGCCGCGGGCCGCGCCGGGAGGGCGTGCAGGGCAGCGGCCGCTGCAGCCCGGAGCCGAGCGAGCCGTCCGAGCCGAGCCGTCCGAGCCGGGGAAGCCCGGCGCGCCGCTGCCGTTCGTGGCGGGCCGAGGTGAGCTGCGCGGGGACCTCGCGGCGCGGCAGCCGGGGACGGGGGCGGCTGCGAACTTCCCACGCCCCGCGCGCTCGCCTGGGGGCCGGGCCGGCGGCCTGGGGGCCTCGGGGGTCTGGGAGGCCGGGGCCGCGGCGGGCGGGGCGCGGGGCGCTGCGGCAGGGCCGGGGTGGCGGGCGGGGGTGGCTGCCGCTCCCGCGCGTCGCCTTGTTTACCTCGCGCGCCGCTGGCGCCCCCCCTCGGAGCCCCCTCCCTGACTTCGGGCGGCCGGGAGTCGACACTCGGAGGGACGTGGACCGGCCCGCCTGCTCCTCCCCGGCCCTTTCCGGCGGGGCCGCCCGCCCGACCCTCCCGCGCCCCGCGCGTTCCTGCGGGTTCCTGCCCACTCCGGCCAGCGCGCGAGGCCGGGCTGCGGGACGGGCGGGACAGCGGGACTGGGGGACACACCCTCCGCCCGCGGGCGGCCCGCGCCCCTCCCGCCCTGGCCGCCACCCCCTCTGCCCGCGCGCTCTCGCCCCCGCGCCCCTGCCCCTCCCCGGCGGTGGCACAGTGGGCTCGCGCGGTGCCCGAATGGGGGCCTGCACGGGGAGTTTGTCCTGTGCAAACAATTTCCGAGGCAGCGTTTTCTTCCCTGGCGGGGAGTGCAGGGCTCAGCGCCTTCACTTTGGAACTGACTCAGACCTGACGAAGCCCACCTGGCTGGCGGGGAGGGGGGCCTCCGCCTCTCGGTTTTGAGCAGCCCTGGCCAGTTCCCGGTGGCCTCGTAGGTCTTCCACCGGGCAGGCGTTCCCATGATGCCAGGCTGCCGGGCGCGGGGGATCCCTGCAGGCCGGCACCGCTTTCCTTAGAACCCCCTTTCTGGAAAGGTGCACCTGGGGTCTTTGCTTCAAAGTGAGGGAGCCACAGGTTCCTAAGGCTGCCTTCACACACTCTCCAGGTGTTGTGTAAACAGAAGCTCCTGGTCGCAAATACCTTGAAACACAAGGGAACGTGGCCATTAAGTTCAACTCTACAGGTCCTTTTGGGGAGCTGCTGTGCTCCCAGCACGGTGCCAGGCTCTCTGGGAGGCGGCGGAGGCCCCAAGGAGACCCCAGGCTGCAGGAAGCCTAGGACTGACTAGGTGGAAGTGATTTAGTAGTTGACGTTCAAGTGAATGTGCAGTGGCTGCCTGAGTGAGTGGAGATGCTGGGGTGGGAGCATATCAGATAAAGGAAGGAGGACATTGGGGAAGGGAAGTGGAGTACTACATTTTGAAATAAGTTATGCCTGTGGAGAGGTGGAGAGTAACTCATCCCTAGGGCCCAAAGACAAGAGGAGAAGCAAGTAACAGGTGGGATAGTTTGCAAAGCGGGGCAGAGGAGCACAGGCTCATACCCATCTCGGAGCGGGAGGAGACAGAGATATAAGAGATGACTCCCTCCCTCCAGGGCGTCTACTCTCATGAAGGATGTGAGCCTGGGAAATCAGACACCAAGAAATATAATGGTAACTGTCAAAGTGCGACGTGCAGAAATAGTTCTGTTGGAGTCTGAGAAGGGAGCCGTGGGTAGGGCTCAGTCACCAGGACTGTCTGTATTCCTGGAGGCTGACGCTCTTGAGATGGGCTGTGAGGTGGGAATGAACATGGCTTTACAGAGAGGCAAGGAGATGGCCTTGGCCAGACCAGGAAACGTATCCTGTACAGTAGGAGACAGAGATGGAGAGGAACAATGGTTGAGATTGTGAAAGTCCTAGAAAGCCCTGTCGGTGATTGCATGCCACCCTGTGTGTCCTAAGGAGACAGTCAAGATTTCCGAGTGAGGGAATGTTGTAATAACAACTGTAATGGACGGGCTTTGGAAAGTCATGTTAGGAGGACACATCAGGGAGCAGGCGGCTGCAGCTGTGGGGTGCCCAGAGTTTGCACTGGGATCGGTGGAAGTGGAAAAGGTGGGTTTGAGAAACATGGCTGTTGAAATAATCTGTTTACAGGGCAGGGTCAAGGGATGAGATGAATGGAAATTAATTCTTGGTGGAAATTGATTCTATGCCAGGGCCTTGGGGCTGCTGTAGTTGGTAACTTGAGAAATCGGAAATGTGTATTTTGGAGAGAAGGAATTGACTACTCAGGCTGTAGAGAAGTTTCTTGGGGCTGCTAAGATATCCAGATGTGGGTGTCCTGCAAGCAGCTATGCTCTGAGATGAGGAGGGAGGAGTGGGGGGTGGGGGGAGCCCCCGGGGTTGGTGTTGCAGAGGCTGCAGAAGCCAGGAGAGGGAAGGGGCTTGGAGGAGAAGTGGGGAGGCTGCTGGTAATAGGCGGGCAGCAGAGGATGCCCCTGAATGGCACTCGCCTGAACCGAGGGGCTTCTGTTTCTCTCTCCCGCACTGCCATTCACAGGACATTGCCCGGTTCTGAACCTGAAGCTAGAAAAGCAACTGTGGGCAGTTGGGCCCTGAGGAGGATGGGGCTGTTGATTCTTCTAATCGCGAGGGTGGATTGGAGGTTAGAAGGAAGTAGAATGGGATTTGCTAAAGACAATAAATTGCTGGGCTTTGAAATACGTTGAACTTTGCTGGGGGCTGGGGGGTGGGTAGGAGTGAGAGAGTTAGGGAGGAGGACATTTTAACTCTAGGGATATTGTGATTCCCAGGGCCGTTCCTACCAGAGCCTGGCACCCTGCAGGTAGAGGGGAGCTCTTGCTGTTTTTTTTTTTTTTTTTTTTTTTTTTTTTTTTTTTTTTTTTTTTTTTTTTTTTTTTTTTTTTTTTTTTTTCCTGAGCTCTGTTCATGTTGCAAGGGTGACACAGAGTGATTTGCTGAACAAATTCCCCAGGCCTCAACATGCAACATCTGAATTTGAATGATGGTTGCAAAAAGCTGTGGATTGAGCTGAGAACGTAATTACTGTTACTTAGCCTCCTTGTTTCTCTGAGATGCAGGATCAGTGAGTGAACTAGTAGGGGAAGAGGATTTGGGAATCAGATAATTTTCTTTATCGGGTGTATCTGACTGTCCAAAGACTAATTGCAGTGGAGAAGTTGTCAAGCTTATTGACTCATTGGAAAGCAGTGTCTGTACTGTTTTGACTGTGACTTACCTTAAGAAATGAAATTTACATCGTGACCTAGTACCTACAATCATGTATAAAGAAATCGAATCTAAGTTCATAAAGTACTACCTCCCTTTGCTCGGTGTCATCTCTGATGTTTCTATTTTCTAGTCTATTATTGTTCACTCAAAAAGCTGTTGTCTCCCACTAAGTTGATCTAATCGTCCTCTAATGGATCATAACCCACAGTGTGAAAAAAACAGAGTTTTCACATTCAGTGAGTATTTGTTAAGCTGTTTAAGTGAAGAGCTACTGTAACTAGTAAGGTGGAAGAAGGCATGAGGAAGGGTAGATTTACAGACTGTTTGGAAAGATGAGAGACACCTTGATTAAGGAGCAAGCCAAGGTGATTAAATGCCAACATGAAAAATCATTTCCTGTGGGGCTCAGAGAAGCCGGGAGTGATCTGTGCTGTGTGGCTTGGAAAAAGGTTTGGGGACAAGGAAGTCTGGGATGAACTGTTTTTGGTGTTTCAGCGTGCTGCAGAGTTGGGGAGGTGTATAGAATGGGCAAAGCCTTGGAGTTAGGAATGTGTAAAGTCTATGATTGTGTCAGAGAGAAGAACAGAGGGTTCTTGTTAGAGATTAGAGAGAAATCAAGTTGTTAAAGTGGGCCGGGGTCACTTATAGGGCAAAGGTTGTAAACTGGTGGCCAAGGAGGGTTTTAAGCATAAGGATATGTTATACTTTGGACTACATAAAGATGTTTAAAAATTGGGGAAAAAATCCAGAAAAATCTCTGGATTTGCAGCTCTTTTAAGGAGTCAGACCTGGTGTTCATCTCAAGCTGAGAAGGCTGTCCCCTGCGGACAGGAGGCAGGCTCATGGTCCCGGGGCTTCCTTTCGCCTCAGTCTGTTCACTTTCCATCCACGACTTAGTCCTGTAGGCGTTTTGCTTTGCGGTCTCAGTTTTCAAGAGACTCGAATGCCAAGCCAGGAAATTCGGGATTGCTGTCATGGGCTCTGGGTGGCCACTGAGGAGTCCGGGTAGGAGTGTGGCATTATGGAATCTGAGATATTTCTGTGCACTGGATTTGTTTAAGGCAAATCAACAGCACTTTTTGAGAAGCTGCTGGCTGGGACTTTGAAATATTTTTATGACAATGGCAAAGGAATTGTAGAGGGTCTTGACCTGTGTTCTCCATAGTAAGGCAAATTCTGAGTGACCCCAAGATTTCTCCACCCTTCCCATTTTCCACTTCTGGCTGGCAGGGATCTCAGAATGATGTTGAGGTCATACCTTGGTGAGTTGTGAGTCACAGTCGGCAAGTGTCGACTATGACGAACAGTTCTCAAGAGCTTGTTGATCCAAATGACTCCCAGAAAATGGGCTGATTTGGGGTTCCAGCCTAAGTGAGTACGTTCAGGACTCTGTGGCCTAGAATAGTCTTGTTTTCCACACAAGACTGAGAGGTCTTCCCAGATGAGCCACAGATGAGACAGACTGACCAGGAGTCACCCTGCCATTACTAACTTCAGTGATTTTAAAATGTTGATCTGGCTGTAGTGGCTCATGCCTGTAATCTGAGCACTTTGGGAGGCTGAGGCAGGAAGATTGCTTGGGTCCAGGAGTTTGAGGCCAGCCTGGGCAACATGGTTGAGACCCTGTCTCTACAAAAAATAATAATTAAAAAAAAAAAAAACTAGCTGGGTGTGGTGGTGCATGCCTGTACTCCCAGCTACTCAGGAGGCAGAGGCGGGAGGAGCGCTTGAGCCCTGCAGGAGGTGGAGGCTGCAGTGAGCGGAGATCATATCATTGCACTCCAGCCTGGGCAACAGAGTGAGACCCTGTCTCAAAGTAATGTTTCAAAGCTTTTGAAACATTAAAAACATGAAACTGAAGTGCATTTGTTTAAAAATGTGTGGCTGTAGGATGCAAGGATAACCAGAAGCCAGCTGAATCATATCAAATTAAATCTATTTCCTACCTTATATGGTGGTTTAGTTACTAGACCAGAGGAACAGTGCAGCAACTATGGTCCATTTTAACTTCAGTATTTAACAGTTTATTGAGGTATGATGGTCCATGTCAAACTGTAAGGGGTCACATGTGGGCTGGATGGTGTTACTAACTTAACAACCCCCTGAAACTTTTAATTTGTAGCACTGAGGCAGCCTGGAAGGAGATCTGAAAATGAGTACAGTAGAGTTCCATTCTTGGCCTTGATCTGGTCAACGCTTTCCTGGTGTCAGTGAAGATACAGAAGGCACGTTCATCAGATTTGTTGGTGGCGCAGGAGTGGGAGGGATTGCAGGTTTTGCAGACAAATCAAGGCTCGGAGTCGTCTAGAATTAGAGGTGCAAATTAAAAAGAAAACAAATTCAGTAAGGGATGAATGTAAAGTCTGATTTAGGTTTAAAAATTTGAATTGTTGCGTTTTGAGCTGTTCATATGTCCTGATAAGATAATACCACTTCTGGGGATGTAGCTGAGACCATATCCAAAATGTAGATGGTGATTTATGCACAGAGATGGAATATTCTGAGGTCTTTTTAAAACTATAGTAAAAACTCGAGAATAACGTAAATATCCAATGGTGTGGGCTAGAGGTAACAGATGAGTGAATTCTGATAGATGTCTTTAAAACAGAATGTTAGGAAGCCATGAAAGATGATGTTTAGGAATAGCTTTAAAATAACAGGGGAAAATGTTTCTGCCAAACGCTAAGGGACATCTACAGTGTGATTTCAAATGTTAATAAAGCAGTGTGCTTAGAAAATGACTGGAAGGAAATAGACTAATAATAGTAATATCAAAATAGAAATGCCAGTTGTTTCTGTATGAGTTGAGGTATGTGACTTTTTTTTTTTTTTAACGTTTGTATTATTTGTCTTTTCTCTAGTTGTAGATATGTTCCACAGTGGGGACTTCTGCAATTTTTAAAAGTTTTTATTGTTCAAGGACAAGAGAGGGGAGAGTAGATGATTCATTCAGTGATTAATCTTTAGTGTCTGCCCGCTGTGTGTCAGGCTCAGGGTTAGGGACTGGAGTCACAATGTAAGACAGAGTCCTTGACCCCAGGTTGGCCCAGGTCCACCGAGGAGGGTCAGGGCATGGGGAAAAAAAGCCTTGGGATTTTTCTGATGTTTGTGAGTTCAGTGTGAGCCTTGAGTGGATGAGGCTTTTATTCTTATTTATTTATTATTAATTTTTTTTTTGAGACTGAGTTTCACTCTTGTTGCCTAGTCTAGAGTGCCACGATGTTGGCTCACCACAACCTCCTTTTCCTGGGTTGAAGCGATTCTCCTGCCTTAGCCTCCTAAGTAGCTAGGATTACAGGCATGCACCACCGTGCCTGGCAAATTATGTATTTTTAGTAGAGATGGGTTTCTCTGGTCAGGCTGGTCTCAAATTCCGACCTCAGGTGATCCGTGTGCCTCTGCCTCCCAAAATGCTAGGATTACAGGCATGAGCCACTGTGCCCGGCCTTATTTTTATTTTTATGTTAGAGAGTCATGAGTCATGCCATGTTGTCCTGCTGGATTCGAACTCCTGCGCTGAAGCGTTCCTCCTGCCTCAGCCTCCCAAGTGGCTGGGACTACGCTCATGTGTCAGTGAGCTTAGCTCTAAGATATGGCTTTTAAAAAATGAAATGCAGTTTGTAACAGGACCAGAAATTCAGCGATCTAATCACAAGATCTAGTCTTAATGACCTTGGCTGGTCACGTAACATTTGGACACTGGAGAGCCAAGGGTTAACAGGGACATAAGCAAGCGATGATCCCAGAAAGGAGACCAGGATGCTGGAGGATGGGGAATGACTGAACTACGTTCATTTGATGGATACACGGTGGCACCTTCAAATGGTTTCCTGGCTCTCGGACATAGGAAGGAGGAGACTTGTTCATTTTTGCTCCTGGTGTTCGAATACAACCAATGGATGGAACGGTTGCTTTATTCTCTGTAGCTGCAGATTCCTCATCTATGGCATGATTACATGATTCCTTGTCTGTAGAATGATCAGCGACCAGGCTGATCACAGACTTTAAGGTCTCCTTTAACCTGAAAGACTGGGACAGCAGATTTCAGTTCAACATGAAAAAGGATTTTCTAGCTGGGAGATCTGTCCAGCAGAGGAAATGTCTGCCCAGGAAGTAGTGAGCTTACCGCTGTTGGAGGTGTTTAAGTAGAGCTGAATGCTGTCGATGAGGGTTGCTGTAGAAGAGAAGGACAGGAATTAGGTGGACCGCCAAAGTCTCTTCCAATTTCTGGGGTCAGTTATTTAATATGTGACTTGTCAAAGCCAAAAGACACATAGGATAGGGGCCTTACCTCCAGTGGCAAGTATTTGAGTCAATATCTTCAAGTGTGTTCTTTAAAAAATGTTTATAAATAGGACCCAGCATTTTTGAGAGACCCTATTGGGATAATTTTAGAAAGAATGAAAAAATAAAACAAAAGGCCGGGCACAGTGGCTCAGTGCCTGTAATCCCATCACTTTGGGAGGCTGAGGTGGGTGGATCACGAGGTCCGGAGTTCAAGACCAGCTTGGCCAACATAGTGAAACCCTGTCTCTACTAAAAATACAAAACTTAGCTTGGCATTTTAGCACATGCCTGTAGTCCCAGCTACTCAGGAGGCCGAGAAAGGAGAATCAGTTGAACCCGGGAGGTGGAGGTTGTGGTGAGCCGAGATCGTGCCACTCTGAAGTGCAGACTCTGAAGTGCAGTGGCACAATCTCGGCTCATCACAACCTCCACCTCCGGGATTCAAGGAGACTCTGAAGTGCAGTGGCATGATCTCTGCTCACCACAACCTCCATCTCCCGGGTTCAAGTAAGTCTCAAAAACAAAAACAAAACAAAAAACAGGCTAGGTGCATTGACTCAGGCCTGTAATTTCAGCACTTCGGGAGACTGAGGTGGGCGGATTGCTTGAGCTCAGGAATTCAAGACTGACCTGGGCAACAGAGAGAGAACTTGTCCGTGCAAAAATTAGAAAAATTAGCGAAGCATGGTGGTACACCTGCCATGGTCCCAGTTACTTAGGAGGCTGGGGTGGGAGGCGCACTGGGGCCTAGATTTTGAGGCCTGGGTGACAAAGCGAGACCTTGGCTCATAAAAAGGAAACAAAGGATGAGGATAACTATTTTAAACCAGGTCAGAACTTAGTTTGTGACCGCAGGGATGCTGAAAATTAAATTTAGTCCTTAGGGAAAGCAAGACAGTTTGAGGAGGAAATGGCCAGTAATAAAGCACCACACAGACTAACATGTAGCAGAGTAGTAGGGTCATGCTGAGCGCGGCGGCTCACGCCTGTAATCCCAGCTTTGGGAGACCGAGGTGGGTGGATCACTGGAGGCCAGGAGTTCGAGACCAGCCTGGCCAACATGGTGAAACCTAATCTCTACTGAAAATACAAAAATTAGCCAGGTGTAGTGGTGTATGTCTATAATCCCAACTACTCGGGAGGCTGAAGCAGAAGAATCACTTGAACCCGGGAGGCGGAAGTTAAAGTGAGCCAAGATCATGCCACTGCACTCCAGCCTGAGTAACAGAGCGAGACTCCGTCTCTCAAAAAAGAGAATAGTGGGATCATGCCACTTCTATCTGGAATGACAGCTAAATTAAGAGGGGGCCTTCAGTGTGTGCTGGGTCCTCTGCTTGGCTGTGGAGGACGTGGTGTGACCCTGAATGTCTCCTTCCACTTCATGTCCACACTGTGGATTCATATCCCCAGGAGCATCTTGCTCAACACCATCCTGACATGGGCGTTGAGATGGAGCCCTCTGATTGCTCTGCAGTTTAGCGTTAAAGAGAACATGGGGCAGATCGATTGAAAGACATTTTAAACCGGGACTTTGCAGGAAACATATGTTTAGTTTATATCAGACAATAAATTTGTAATTGGAATCAAATTTTTTTTTTGAGACAGGATTTTACACTGTTGCCAGGCTGGAATGCAGTGGTGCAATCATGATTCACTGCAGCCTCGACCCACCAGGATCAAGGGATCCTCCCACCTTAGCCTCCTAAGTTGCTAGGATTATAGGCCTGAGCCACTGCTCTTGGCTTAACATTTAAAAAATTTTTGCATATATATTACTTATAGCTTACATATGGAAATTTTTTTTTAGTTTAATTCTGCTTAACTTTCGCTGAAATATATGCTTTATTTAGAATCTGCATTGATTATTTAAAACTTTTAGATTTCTCTTCCTGATATTTTTGGATTATTTTTACTGTTGTTTTTGCTGAAGTGTGGGGCACTGCTAGGGCTAAATCACTGAGCAGAAGTTTCTTAGCTCTGCAAAAAGAGTAGAGGTTTAGCTCATCTGTGGACATCATCATAAGGTGATTTTTGTCTCCGAGTGATTTATGCTTGCATATTGCCGTTTGAGAAATCAGTTATTTGGCAAGAAAGTGCTCTCTTTATATGGGATGAAGCAATTTTGGGGTGCATGGACTTAACAAATGGCAGTTTTGGATGTATGTGAAAAGCATAGACAGGACTTAGTTATTTAGAACTTGAGTTGAAAATTTTTGTACACTTAGTGACAGGCCAAAGTCGTCTTCGTCTCTGTGTCATTTGTGCCTCACATGGTGTCTGTCACATCAACTGTGCTTGTTGAATTTCTGTGAATTGGTTTGCTGGGCTACATATGGTGGGTTTGGGGAAAACTTAGGCTAACATGCTTTTTGTTTTTGTTTTTTTTTAATTTGAGACAGTCTTGCTCTGTTTCCCAGGCTGGAGTGCAGTGATGCGATCTCGGCTCACTGCAACCTCTGTCCTCTGGTTTCAAGCAATTCTCCCTGCTTCAGCCTCCCAAGTAGCTGGGATTACGGGCATCCGCCACCATGCCTGGCTAATTTTTGTATTTTTTAGTAGTGACGGGGTTTGCCTTGATAGCCAGGCTGGTCTTGAACTCCTAACCTCAGGTGATCCTCCCACCTCAGCCTCCCAAAGTGCTGGAATTACAGTAGGCATGAGCCCTGCCTTTTTTTTTTTTTTTTCTTTTAAAGAAAGTAAAATATGATAACAAATAATAGGTCTCAGGTGGGCATGGTGGCTGACACCTGTAATTCAAAGACATTGAGAGGCTGAGGTGGGAGGATTGATTGAGCCCAGCAGATCAAGACCAGCTTGGGCAACATGGTGAAACCCCATCTTTATAAAAAATATAAAAATGGGCCAGGTGTGGTGGTGTACACCTGCAGTCACAGCTACTTGGGAGGCTGAGGGAGGAGGATCACCTGAACCTGGGGAGGTCAAGGCTGCAGTGAGCTGTGCTGGTGCCACGCAACTCCAGTCTGGGCAACAGAGAGATACCCTGTCTCAGAGAGAAATAAGAAAACCAAAACCCAGTTGTCAGCCTTTTTTGTCATTTGAGTATCAGGAAGCCATATACAACTCTCTTAGCAAAAACAACCGCATTCAGTGGCTGCTTTTCAAAGTGCCGGAGGAATTGAAAACTCCCTCTCTTCTTTCTATTTTTCTTCTGCTGAAAATGAATTGCTCTTGGTGTGCTGTTCTTAAATTCATGTGTCCTGCGTCCATTTTTAATCTTGTTATCTATTTTTATGGTGACTGTCGCCATGGTACTCCTGCTCCTTGCATAGCACAACAGAGATTTCCGATGTCTGATAGGACAGCTCAGAGTTCTGCTGCAGCCGGGAGAGAAACTGTGTTTGAGTAGTTATTTTTTTAATTGAGGTGTAATTTACATACAGCACAGATCTTAAGTGTGCCGCTTAATCAGTTTTGACACATGCATATGGAGACAGAACATTTCTATCACCCCAGATGAGTTCCTCGTGACCATTATAAGCCCCACCCCCAACCAGAAGTACCATAAATCTGATTTCTACTGCCATAAGTTAGTTTTGCTTAGCAGATTCTAAATATTGTAATTTTGTCTTCCTTTCCTTTCCTTTCTTTTTTTTTCCTTTTCTTTCAACAGTCTTGCTCTGTTGTCTAGGCTGAAGTGCAGTGGCATGATCACAGGTCACTGCAGCCTTGACCTCCCGGGCTTGAGCCATTCTCCCACCTCGGCCTCCCAAGCAGCTAAGACCACAGGTAGGCTCCACCACACATGGCCAATTTTTAAATCTTTTGTAGAGACAGGGTCTTGCTCTGTTGCTCAGTCTGGTCTCAAAACTCCTGGCCTTAAGTGACTCTCTCACTCTGGCCTCCCAAAGTGCTGGGATTACAGATGTACCTGTGCACAGCCAATTCTGTGTTTCTAAGGACTCTCTAGGTAGTGCTTTGAGGAGGAGGAGGGGTGTGCATCTGTGTTTAAAAAGCAGTATCCCATATGGCTAGGAGTCCCCAGTGAGTGAATAATAATGTTTTAGAGTTTGTCCAATGGGATTAGCTCAGGGGATTTGGATTTATGTTAGGACTCCTGATTCCCAGCTGGAAGAGTCAAAACCACAGACAGGCCTGGTATGGAGGAAGTGTGGTTGGGCAGGGGCTGGCTTATCGGGGAGTGTGCGGTTGTGTTGGAGAGCCGCAGTGCTGGGTTAGGAGAACCGGAATTACTCCTAGTCTATCCCTTTGGATGACCAGAAGTCCCTTTGGCATGCTTTCTCTTTTTTCCCTGCCTTTGCCTTGAACTAGCATTTGAATTTAACAACCCGCAGAGTTGCACTTGCACTGTGGAAACCAGATCTGTGCTGCAAAGCCCGCTGCTGGCTGGAAACGCAGGTGTGCACTGCTGAGCTCACAGCCCCTGGGAAGCGTGGGCCAGATTCAGGGTGAAATTGCCCCAAACATGTTATTGAAATGCATTGAACAGGGCCTGTTTCTTTTCCTTTTTTGAAAAAAATTTAAATGAAATTTTCATTGTGCAAGTTAGTACATGAACACATTCTCTGGAAGTGAAAAAATGCAAAACTTCTTGAGCAAGCCTAAAGTCTTCCTTGATGACTGTTCCTGATCCCAGTCCCTTCCCCAGAGGTTGAGCACTGTCACAGACTTGCTGGTCTTCAGCTGCCTCACATACTCACATCTAGACCTATAGGACTTAACAAAAAGTTAAGTGCATTGGCTGAGGATTACATGAGATCTCTTTACTGAATTGCTTCTTCCTCGCTCAGCCTCAGTCGGTTTGGTGAAAGTTCCTGGGCTTGTATGCAAAGGTCTCCTTGATTTTGTTTAACCTCTGCCTGGTCTCCATTAGAATTAGAAGGCCACACAATTACTTCACCTTTCCCTAATTCATGGGCCTCTCAGTCATTTCCAAATCCTTTACTGTTAAAAAAGCTGTTACCAGCTGGGCGCGGTGGCTCACACCTGTAATCCCAGCACTTTGGGTGGCCAAGGCAGGCAGATCACGAAGTCAGGAGTTGGAGACCAGCCTGGCCAATATGGTGAAACCCCGTCTCTACTAAAAATACAAAAATTAGCCAGATGTGGTGGCATGAGCCTGTAGTCCCAGCTACTCAGGAGGCTGAGGCAGAAGAATCGCTTGAACCTGGGAGGCAGAGGTTGCAGTGAGCTGATATTGCGACATTGCACTCCAGCCTGGACGACAGATCAAGATTGTCTGAAAACAAACAAACAAACACACACACACACACACACACACACACACACACACACACACACACACAGTTATCAAAAACACTGCTGTACACACCCCTGCAGCACCTGTGAGTTTTCTCTAGGGTAGGTAGGTACTGAGAGAGTGGAACTGCTGGGCCATAGGGTTCTTGAACTGTGCATTCTAACAAAGATGTCTTAAGGGGCCAGTTCTTCCCTTAGAGTTACTGTAAAGTGGGGGAGGCCTGCCCTGTGCTCAGACATGAGGCAGTTATTGGAAGATTAGGGGCAGGATTTGGAGTGTGCCAGGTGGGTACTCGCCGGCCTCACAGGTCGCACATGCCAGTGCTGGTCTGTGGGAAGTGTTGGTGTCAGGAAGGGCTCTTCTGGCCCTCCTATTTAATTCTGCTTGGTTCCCGCCCCCCAACCCCTGAGGACTTTGACCCGTATGCTGATAGTGGTTGTGTGAAAAAGCATCACAGGCCAGACGGGCAGCATTATGGACTCTGGGTGGGAAATTCTAAACTCAGTTCATGCAGCCTACTGGAGACCTTCACTGCACCTGCGATTCTTCTCCAGCGTGCCTTTGTAATCCAAAGTGTGACTTAAACACTCAAACCCAGGGCAAGGCATTTGAAAGCATGATGTTTTTTAAAGGCATCTAGAATGCTGCCACGTGGCTGTTATTAGCAGTTTATGTTGATTACAGAAGAATGGTGTCTGCTGCTGCTATTTACACTTCTGGCCTTCATCTCTAGCTCTCTACAGAACTTGTGCAAAACATGAGAGTTAATCCTATCAGATCAAACCCATGCGTTTAGGCGCCAGTATGGCAAGGGAGGGAGTGGCCGTGGCCCTCCTGAAGACAGCTCTGGGGCCGGTTGTGGGCTGGTGTCCCGGGCCACCTGGGTGGGGAGAGGGCAGAGGCCTCTTTGCAGCCTTCCTGGTTTTGCCTGCATTCAGCTTCAGATCTCCACGCAGACTGTAATGAAGTAATGCTAGTTGGACCCTAGGGCAGCCCCGCTTGTGCGTTCATTCACTGTCCACACGCAGTTTGCGCTTCATTTGCCTTCGTGGGGGTATTCCAGCATCCCCTCTCGGGTCTCCAGCTGATGTTAGCAGGGCCTCCCTTTTCTGTCATTTCAGTAGTTGGTGACCAAGTTGGCATTTTACTCCTCTCTCCTACTTGGTGGATTCTCTTGGGGCCCTCCTAGCCTTGAGCCTTCGTCCTGAAGAGCACTGTCGTCTTAGCTTGCCCTCCCTGTCACACAGCACATTTAGGTTCACGGTCCTCTGGCCTTATACATCATCTTTCTTTTTTCCCCCCGAAACAGGGTCTTACTCTGTCACCCGGGCTGGAACACATGGCACGATCACAGCTCACTGCAGCGTCAACCTCCCAGGCTCCAGTGATCCACCCACCTCAGCCTCCTGAGTAGCTGAGACCACAGGCACATGCTACCACACCTGGCTAATGTTTGTGTTTTTTGTAGAGATGGGGTCTGCCTGTGTTGCCCAGGCTGGTCTTGAACTCCTGAGTTCGAGCCACCCTCTGCCTCAGCCTCCTAAAGGGCTGTGATTTACAGGCGTGAGCCTCCACACCTGGCTGCATCTATCTTGATGAGCAGTAACCGGCGTTCCCAGTGCCGATGGTTTTATAGGGGTTTGGACAGGAGTGCGCGGTGTGCTGCTTTTTGTTTTAGTGCTTTTGCAGTGGCACTGGACAAAATGTCTTTTTCCTTTTTGGCCTTCGTGGCCACAGTAGATAACAGTGTGTCCTACAGTGACATCAGGTCTCTTTACTGGGTGTGACTGTTTCCACAGAGCTCTTGCACAGTTTGGATTTTTTTCTTACATTTCTTATGCTGCCCTTGTTGATGTTAAAGTTTCCTGTGTCCTCCCCCACCCCACCTTTGCACTCTTTCCTATAGTTTTCCCATAGATTTGGCTCTTCACTGCCTGGGCTTTGGTGTCTGCTTTCTTTTCAGGAGCTTGGCGATTCTTAAAAAAAATCAAGGCACTTGTAGAAAAAAAAATTCTTTGCCTCAATGAAGCCCTGAATTATCCTCTGGGTTAGGATCAATGCTTTTCCTCATTTTCCAAGTGAGGAAACTGAGGCACAGAAGGGTGAGGTCTTTTGCCCAAGGTCACAGGGGGAAGTCTGAGTTTTTTTTTTCTTTTTTGAGACAGGTTCTCACTCTGTCACCCAGGCTAGAGTGCAGTGGTACCGTCTATTGACTCACTGCAACCTCCCAGATTCAAGTGGTTCTCATGCCTCAGCCTCCCGAGTAGCTAGGATTGCAGGCATTCACCACTGTGCCTAGCTAATTTTTGTATTACTGTATTTTCTTTTTTTCAGATGGAATCTCTCACTGTAGCCCAGGCTTGAGTGCAGTGGCTTGATCTCTGCTCACTGCAACCACCGCCTCCTGGGTTCAAGCAATTCTCCTGCCTCAGCCTCCCAAGTAGGTGGGATTACAGGCGCCTACCACCATGCCCATCTAATTTTTGTATTTTTCATAGAGGTTTCGCTTTGTTTGCCAGGCTGGTCTTGAAGTCCTGACCTCAGGTGGTCTGTCTGCCTTGGCCTCCCAAAGTGCTGGGATTACAGGCATGAGCCGCTGCGCCTGGCTGAAGTCCGTGCAGCCCTGACTGTGCATTCTCTTTGGGATATTTGTAAATGGTGACATGAAAATAATTGTAGCCCTGATCCTGGGGGATCCCATGCCTGATACTTTGCTGTCATAATGCACATTTCCTGTTCCATGCCACAACCACCAACACCACACTAACCTCTTGGTGACTCAAGTATTTAATACTAAGGAAGTTTATGAGGTCATCTAATTTAGTCTCTCACTTGATGCATATTTTTCTTGGCTGTAGAACATCGTAGAAAGAGCATAGCTTGTGTGGGCCTGGGGGCTCACACCTATAATCCCAGCACTTTGGGAGGCCGAGGCGGGAGGATCAATTGAGCCCAGGAATTTGAGACAAGCCTTGGCAACATGGTGAAATCCCGTCTCTAAAAAAATACAAAAATCAGTCAGGCATGCTGGTGTGCACCTGTAGTCCCAGCTATTTGGAAAGCTGAGGGGGCAGGATTGCTTGAACCTGGGAGGTTAAGGCTGCAGTGAGCTGTGATATTGTCACTGCATTCCAGCCTGGGCGACAGAGGGAGACCCTGTCTCAAAACAAACAAACAAACATAGCTTTTGGAATCAGACACATTTGGGCTGACATTCTGAGTTCTGTCGTTTTCTAGCTTTGTGGCCTTAGGAAAATTACTTAACTTCTCTGAGACTTAGTTTGTCCATCTGTAAAATGGGAATGATGATGGTATTTATAATCTCATGGGTTATTTGTGGGGGATTAAATGAGACACAGCCTGTGAAATGTTCAGCAAGTTGACCGACACTTAAGTCTTTGATAAATGATAGCTATTAGAACATTCCTGAAGGAACATCAGTCTTTGAAAGGCCATGGATTACATAGAAGGGTTCCTGTTATTCTCTTGTCACTTAGATGTGATTTTATTTCTTGGGAACATCCTACTGCCTTTGCTTCAAAAGATTCTCTTCTAATGCTGGCCTTGAACTAAGTGCAGTCTGCCTCCAGTCTGCAGTGGGTAAGGGGTGTCAGCACCCTCAGTTGTGTCCTTGGGGCAGGCAGAGCTCATCAGCACCCTGTGCTGATTTTTCCCCTTCCTTCTCTGAAAACTCATGCATGTGGGCCAGCTGCTGTCTGCGATTGATGGACATTTATTTTGTTGCTTGGGCTCAGCACGTCTTCACCAGTGATAACCCTCTGATTCATGCCACCACCCTGTCCATTTTAGGAAAAGCATCAGAGTGGCACCCCAACATCGTAAGCCGGGACTGGGATGAACTCTCATTCAGCCTGTTTTGCCATCTCTCTCTCAGGCCCACAGTTACTGGGGCATAAAGATTCCTTAAATGGCTTCCTCCAGAGAAAAATACGGTTAAGGCACTTCCTCAGTGGTTTGTGCCCTGGGCAAGCCCCTCCTCCCTTCTGTTTATTTTCCGCTGTGTGTTTAAATCCTCCCCGATGGTGCCTGTCTTCTCTTCACTCAGGCTGACTTTCTGTTTTTGGGGGAAACGTGTGTCTCCTTCAACCTCCAGTCACTCAGCGGATTTATTTTTTTTTTGTTTTTAGATTCGTAACATTTTATTTTGACTTATCTAACTGCTGTCAAAAACTGAAAATTTTCACATGGATATTCATCTGACTCATGGGCTCCATTCTAAAAATCATCTTTTTAAAATCAGGCTTCACTCTGATTGCTGAAATTTTTTTTCATTTTCCTGAGAGAAGCAAATGTTCATTCTTTCATTTCATCATACCACACAAGTACATAAATGTAGCTTCGGAGCATATTAAGTGCTTTTATACACGAGTGCTGGCTGTGTGGACCAGGTGGTAGCTCTTTTAGGCCCCACATTCATTAAGGGCAGCATCTGACTCTTAGGCTTCTTAATATCTGGTTTGGTGCATGATCAAGAGCTGGGCCCACGTGTAGCATATCAGCAGGTGTTTAAGGATGCTGGGCTTTTTCTGCTCCGGGGCCCTGTCCCAGGGGGTCTGGTGAGTCCCTCCCCAGGTGGGTCTGGTTGTGGGCGGGATTAGCTCCCAGAGGCCTGCCAGTCCCCACCTGGGGGAGGTTTGGAGGAAGGGCCCCAAGGTTGAGATTCAGGCTTGGGGAAACAGAGCAGGAATGGGACCCCCTTCCCGAAAGTGAGCGGGGCAGGCACCTAGTCACGTGGGTGATGGGCAGGGGCCAGTCAGTGGCTTTGGGCTCCAGGGCCAGAGCTGTTTGATGTGGCGTTGAGCTCCAACCATGGACACTGGGGTGGGTTCCTTTTGACTGGCAAGCCTCTAAATGGGTGCCTTGATTACCTACCACACGGAGGGGGCGGTTGCCTTTTTAGGACCTGCTGATTCCAGCCAGGTGAGTCACCAGGTAGCTCTTATCCTCCCACCAGGCTCCACTGCCTGTCGGTTTGGCATTGTCAGAGAATGTAATCATTCATCGAAGTGACATTTGAGTTCCAAACCAGCTTTCTTCTTTAACCATTTCACCCCCAGGAGTGATTCTCCTTTGTTTAGCATTGTCAGGGAATATGACGGTCCATTCAAATGACTTTTGAATTCCAAATAGTGTTTCTACTTTAACTTCCTAAAGGAAAAAGAAAAAAAATTGGTCGGGCATAGTGGCTCACACCTGTAATCCCAGCACTTGGGGAGGCTGAGGTGGGCGGATCACTGGAGGCCAGGAGTTTGAGACCAGCCTGGCCAACATGGTGAAACCCCATCTCTACTAAAAATAAAAAGTTAGCCTGGCCGGGTGGTGAGTGCTTATAATCCCAGCTACTTGGGAGGCTGGGGCAGGAGAATTGCTGGGACCTGGGAGGCGAGGCGGAGGCTGCAGTGAGCCAAGATGGCACCACTGCACCCCAGCTTCGGCGACAGAGTAAGACTCTGTCTCAAAAAAAAAAAAAAGAAAAAATAAAGTAGAGCACATGTTCCCATGTTCCTCTGCTTTCTTCAAGGAGCAAGAACATAGGTGCCCTTTTTGTCATCTCGGGATTGTTACCTGGGGCATTGTTATGTCTCAGCCTTCCCTTTCCAGCGAGTGCCCACTCAGGGCCTTAGCGCTGAGCGGCCTTGACTGTTGGGTAGGCTTTGAGAACCCACACGTCTGTGTTTTATATTTTTGGAATGGCAGCTTTTGTTTTTTTTTAATTGCCGGCTTTTGCTTGTCGTTACTGCAAGTGCTTCCAATAGCTCCCTTCTCCATGAAACTCACTCTCTTCCTCTGGATCCCCCCAACTCACCCGCCCCCCCGCCCTCCCCAGCCTAAGCCTCCTCTTGCTGCTGGGTCTCCACTTGTGGGGCAGACAGAACTAGACCAGGAAGTCACGGGAAACTGACAATGCCCCTGGCCTGCTTGCTTTGGGATTTTGGACAAATAGGTGACGTTCTTGAAGAACCTGTGTTCTCACAGCTCTAAAATGGGGATAATCTTGTTCCTTCATATTTTATTGAGTTGCTGGGAAGTCACGAAAGAAAAGAAGCCCCCAGTGTGTGCGTTTGAGAGTGTAGACCTAAGTGCCGTTCAAGCATTTGTGGGTGGTTTGAGGTTGTGTGCAGGTCTCTTTTACCCTGAAGACTGCTAGTTGTGAGGCTTGTTCTCTCCTGGGATACTCGGCTCCTGGTCCCCCGCCTCCAGTCCTCCTGGCTCTGGGTAAAATGCCAAGTCAGCAATCATCCGTCTCCCCACCTCCTCCTGGAACTGTCACGTAGTTTGAGAACAGTTTAAATCAGGTTTAACCACACCACACGCTGTCCCTCCCCCACCACATACATGCACGTCCTCGCGCCCCATGCATTTACAAAAACACCTGGGGACAACTGCGTCTCCTCACCCAGACTTCTCAGCGTGGTCCTGCCTATTCCTGCTTCCTTCGGTGATTTCGTCGACCTGCATTTAAGGAAACCCTGTCTTAGGACCAAATTTGAATGCTCTTGATACTTTCGCCTTCATTTTAGGGCCCCAGCCGGTATTCTTTCTTGTAACGCATGTTTCTTGAATCTGGGCCTCTTCTTACCCCTGGGAGATCAGCTGTTTAAGATCAGTCTAAGGAGGCTGTTCCTGTCCATGCCAGTAGAGAGGGCTGTGGATTCCTGAGTCTTCACTGTGTGCCAGGGAGTGTCCTAAGAGCTGCCTTGTGTAATAGGGTAGTGTGAACTCCAGAGAGTCGTGAACAAAGGCACTGCATCTTGGAGAGCAGGCGGGGAGGTAGGTGTGAAGGAAGGGGAAGTGTGTTTTCTCCTGGGTAAAGTGTGAAAGCGCTTTCCTGCCAGCAGCGCAAACAGAAACCGTCTCTTTTACTTGATTGAATGACTGTCGAGCAGTCAGACCAGCAGAAATATTTGTTGACCAGGATCGTTTATTATTTGCTGGAGAGAATTCGCTGTAAGCAGATCAGATGACCTATTTCTGTGGCCCATCTGCTGGAATATGAAAATAGCAGTGTTATTTGGGGGCCCTTTTTTTCCTTTCCATTATTCTGTTACATCTGTTACTTAGAGTAATAGGAAGCCTGGATGCTCAGTTATAGGGGATGCCAGAGAGAAGATTCTAGCCTTGAATGGGGGTTGGACAGTCATTCTGGTCTCTATCAATCTTGATATTCCATCATGTTAATTTTACTGGTAGTCTAGTAAAAGTCTATTCTACACTGATGCAGTGTAGCCCAGTTTTTTTTAAAACCTTCAGAAAAAGACAATAGGGTGCCCTGAGAATCCAAATTGTCACACTCTGACCAGCCGATTTAGAACTTGAATCAATCCCCCCTTGAATCAATCGCCAATATGTTCAGTGCCATGTGTCTGAAGCTTGTACTTGAAAATCCTAAGTGTACACCACACTCATCTTAAAAAATAGTGTAGCAGGCTGGGCCTGGTGGCTCACGCCTGTAATTCTAGCACTTTGGGAGGCCGAGGTGAGCGGATCACAAGGTCAAGAGATCGAGACCATTCTGGCCAACATGGTGAAACCCCAAGTCTACTAAAAATATAAAAATTAGCGTGGTGGCATGTGCCTGTAGTCCCAGCTACTCGGGAGGCTGAGGCAGGAGAATCACTTGAACCCAGGAGGCGGAGGTTGCAGTGAGTTGAGATCACGCCACTGCATTCCAGCCTGGCAAC
>NW_016107440.1:2215005-2229791 GCF_001604975.1 Cebus imitator | reverse complement strand
TTTTTTTTTTAAAAAACTTACTTTGGGGAAGACATACCAGAAAAAAAGACTTGAGAACCAGCCACCAGGTAGCAATTGGGTAGTGATGATGGGATGGGACGGTTTGCTTCTGCTGAGCTTCAAATGTTGACATGCAAACCAGGAGGACCATAGGTGACATGCAAACCAGGAGGACCATAAACATATGTGCATATACTCATAAATACGCTTGAAAGTATTCATGGCATTTGTCAGCAGAGATGTTGGTTAAGAATTGCTGAATGCTGAAAACGAATTGTTTGGGAATCTTACTCTCCATGGAATTCAGTTGTAAAATAAGAGATGCAAACATTCGCTGCAAACATTTTGGCCATTGGATGAGTTTATTTATTTATTTGGAGCTCAGACGATCCTCTTGCCTGAGCCTCCTGGGCAGTGGGGCTGTAGGCATATACCTCTGTGCCCTGCAAGTTCAGAATGTCATACAGAAAAAAAAACTTAAGTAAAAATATAGATTTAAAGGAAAAATGAGCACCTTTCTGATAAAAGATAAAGAACGATATGCCAAATATTAACCAAACATCTAAAAACTTAAAGGGTTGTTCCTGCAGTGATACCCAATGGAGATAATGAAATACACAGAAAGCCGAGTGTAGCAGAGAATCTGAAGCTCTGGGCAGGAGCGCCGATATCCCTTCGTTGATCTATAAATTGTTCCTTAGAGAAGTAGCAAGCACCCAAGCTTTTGCAAATAGGAGTCTTACACCAAACTTCACCCTCAAGTTAAAAAAAACCCCATGAGTTGTGCAATGAATCACTTTGACTTACGATTTGTGTTCTGAAAGCGCCTGCCGCTAGGTGATACCATGGTTCGCTGCAGTAGGAGAGCGCGGCTGCTGTGCGTGTGTGCACGCACACAAATGTGGGGGCGTGCCTACGTGTGCCGAGGCATGTGGTTGTCCAGCAACAGTTACATGACAAATAGCAGTTTGCAACCCTGAACCACAGAGTTTGACTGTTCTGCCTGTTCCAGTTCCTTAACTGATGGCAGATGTCCTCATTAAGGACCATTAGCACATCAGAATGTGTTTGTCGAGCCCAGAAAAGAGCTAACTCCTTTTGGACGTGGACTGAAAGACGTAGTAATCCCGGGTAGCCAGCCCCTCCTGTTGGTGACAGGAGTAGGGAGTGAGGAATACAGGAGGGCTCGGGATTCCTTCAGACTTTCCTGAGAGGGCTCCAGCACGAGTTTGTGTTTCAGTCCGGGAATTCCATCAGAGGAGAATGTGAAATCATAAAGTGGGATTGGACTATGTGTTGAACTACTGTTATTGTGACCCTAAAATAGGTGTTTCTTGATTTCTCTTGGCTGCTCCAGAACCTTATGGTGCACTAGCGGATGGCTGGCTTATAGGGACCATTGCTAGCTCCCAAGAAAGAACTCACCACAGGAGTGAATGAAGTGGACATCCTGGAGGAGAGGGGGTGGAAGGAGGCCACTGCTGGAATGATAGGAGCGCACCCGGAGGGCTGGACCCCCAGAGGGATTGTGAGATAGCAGGGGGTCCTGAAAAGTCACCGCGGCCCCGGATTAACCTTGCTTCTTGACCACCTGTTGGCAGATCTTTGCCGATGCTCTCATGCACTCCGAGTCCCCGAAGACTCTTGGTTATTTGTGCTGTCTCGAGCCGCGTCTGTAAATGTCACGAGTGGGCTCATGAACGCAGGAGAGGCATGGAGTGACACCTGGTGATGCCCAGCCTGCATTAGTCTAGATTTGTATTTCCCACTTCCATGCTACTAATCCACGGTGTAAACTTGGCTGAAGTTTTCCCCGACTTTTTTGGTTGATCCCATTATCCCTTTGCGCCCTGCCAGAGGGCAGTGTGTGTATAAAGGTCTTCTGAAGCCTGAGCTGCTAAATGATTAACAGTGGCTTGGGCTGCTTAGCAGGGTCAGACGAGAGCACTGACCTTTAGTCTGTAGGTAAGAGGCCAAGATGCAAGTGGAGAAGAGATTTTTTTTCCAAGGAATGAAAGTACGTGAGAAAAGGAACATGTAGACTTTTAGATCGGGAGCTGCTTTTTCTTTTTCTTGTTTTGACATGGAGTCTTGCTCTGTTTCCCAGGCTGGAGTACAGTGGTATAATCTCAGCTCACTGCAACCTCTGCCTCCTGAGTTCAAGTGATTTTTTTTTTTTTTTTTTTTTTTTTTTTTTGACGGAGTCTCACTCTGTGGCCCAGGCTGGAGTGCAGTGGTATGATCTTGGCTCCCTGCAGCCTCTACCTCTCAGGTTCAAGCGATTCTTGTGCTTCAGGCTCCCAAGTAGCTGGGATTACAAGTGCACGCCACGACGCCCGGGTAATTTTTTGTATTTTTAGTAGAGATGGGGCTTCACCATGTTGGCCAGGCTTTGAACTCCTGATCTCAGGTGATTCACCTGCCTCAGCCTCCCAAAGTGCTTGAGATTACAGGCGTGAGCCACCACACCTGGTCAGGAGCTATTTTTTTTAAATCAATGTTCACTAACATAGGGGGAAAATCATCCTGTTAATGAAAAGCAGCTTAATTGAGTGTTTTAGTTTGAGAGATCCCGTACCTACTGGAATAATGGCAGAGTCATGACCTCTGACACCAGATGGATTGGGACTTCCTACCCAACCCTACAGTTCCTAGCTGTGTGGCTTTGGCACCCTGACCTCTCTGAGGCTGTCACCTCATCGGAAATAAAAACCATTGGCTGATCTCGGATCCTTTTGAGGATTAAATTAGATATAATTTATGAAAGCTAGCACCTCTTAGGCACTTAATAAAAGCAGTTTCCCTTCCTTCTTCCTCTTCTGCTTTTGAAAGTTAAGATTTGGGGGTACTATAAATAAAGCCAGTGAGACAATGTATTTTGGTGTGGAATTCTGGCCGGTTAAAGGAGCAGAGGAACAGGGGGGATCTAGTCAGAAGTGGCAGGTTCACCAACTCCGTGTGGCTCCGGCAGGCTTGGAAGGTTGCAGGCACAAACAAAACGGGCAGTGGAAAACCTCTAAATTCAAAAAAGAAAAAAGCTTACAAAAAACATTGGCGGAGTTTGTTGGCCAAACATTTCAGGCGCCGTCTGAAGACTTGGGAGCCCAGGAATTTGGGAAATACTACCCTTTCTTCATTTTCAGTGGTAGAAACCCCAAACTTCCTGCTCTGAAAAGTGGGAGGCCATTAGGGTTTTTCATTTTTTAAAAATTTTTGGCCAAGGAAAGTGTAGTTTCTTTCCCTGGGTTGGTGCTGCCATCTCACGTCTCTACGTGGCGTTGCGACTTCACCTCTGGGGTCTCTCAGCCCGGTGAAATTGAACCGAGAGTTAGAGGTGCTCCATTTTAACCTGAGATTTCAAAGACGAAGGTATGTAGTGACAGTGTTTTAAAAACCAATCTAGGACCAGCCTGACCAACATGGAGAAACCCTGTCTGTACTAAAAATACAAAAAATTAGCCGGGAGTGGTGGCGGGCACCTGTAATCCCAGCTACTCGGGCGGCTGAGGCGGGAGAATTGCTTGAACCTGGGAGGCAGAGGTTGCAGTGAGCCGAGATCGCACTATTGCACTCCAGCCTGGGCAACAAGCAAAACTCTGTCACAAAAAATAAAGCCAATTTAGGCCCGGCACGGTGGCTCATGCCTATAATCCCAGCACTTTGGGAGGCCAAGGCAGGTGGATGTCCTGAGCTCAGGAGTTCGAGACCACCCTGGGCAACATGATGAAACTCCGTTCTCTACTAAAGTACAAAAAATTAGCCAGATGTGGTGATGCATGCCTGTAGTCCCAGCTACTTGGGAGGCTGAGGCAGGAGAATTGCTTGAGGTTGCAGAGGCTTCAGCTAGGCTAGATCACACCAGTGCACTCCAGCCTGGGCAACAGAGTGAGATGCCATCTCACAGAAACCCCCAAAACAAAACAAAACGAAACAAAAATTTAGCTTAGGCATACACTTTTTTTCTTTATAGTGGTAAAGAAACTACTCTTTATGTTTTTTTCTCCCTTTTTATGTTGAAGCTTTCAGAGACAGAGTGTTATTTTTAATTAATTTTTTTTTGTGAGAGAGTCTCACTCTGTCACCAGGCTGGAGTGCAGTGGCGCCCTCTTGGCTCACTGCAACCTCTGCCTGCCGGGTTCAAGCGATTCTCCTGCCTCGGCCTCCTGAGTAGCTGGGACTATAGGCATGTGCCACCATGCCCAGGTAATTTTTTATTTTTAGTAGAGACAGGGTTTCACCATGTTGGCCAGGATAGTCTCAGTCTCTTGACCTTGTCATCTGCCCGTCTCGGCCTCCCAAAGTGCTGGGATTACAGGCATGAGCCACCACACCCAGCCGAGAGTGTTATTGGATGTAGTTACCAGACACCTAACTAGCAATTTCTTTCTGTGTGCAGTGACTCCAACCTTTTCCTTATATGAATATTTTCTTTGCTTTCTGGGAAATTCACAGTGGAGATACTATACCAGTAGATTCTAGCTCTTGAGGTTCTGAGTAAAATGCTCATGAAAACCAGCATTTGCCCTTTACTCACATTTGCCCTTTATTTGCATGTATATCATTATCCTTTACAGCTCTTTTGCCATTTCTGTTTTGTTATTGTGGAGATGTTTGCAAACATACCTTGCTGGAATGGTTTGGAAAGAGGCCAGGTTTTGGGAGGTGTGGAGATGGTACCCACAGAAAGAGACTGGGGGGCTTCTGGAAAAGGAAGAGAAGGAGAGGCTTGTGGACCTGTTCAAAGCTAGCTTGAGCTAAGGGCTGTGCCCACAGATGTCCTCTTGATGTGAGTCTGGCCAAGGGAGTGGGGTGCGGGGTGGGAGGGACACACAGAGTGGAACTAGCCCTCTAAGCGCTGGGGGCAGGGCAGTCAGCATGGATGCTGAGGTCTCTGGAAACCCTGGTGTTCCGTGCCTGCCGTGACCCCACAGCACCTGGTATGCACTTTGCACATATCCACTCCTCAGCTGAATCCTAACTGAAAAAGCGAATGGAAGGGAGCAGAGGACCAGAACAGCACAGATAGGAACTGAGAAGCTGCACGTGTTCTGCAGGAGGAGGGCAACCTGCGTTTGCAAAGCGCAGGATCTCCCTCATCCCCTTCTGCCAGCAGTGTCAGGCCTGGGAGCACTGCAGGCCAGCTGGTCCCTTGCTAGGAACCCACTTCGGGCCTGCTCAGATTCTTGCACCAACTGGCTTTGCCACCTGAACAAATCACGTTCCACATTAGTTTCTTCAAGTGTAAGACGAGGGGAGCTTGGTTTCTTTCTTTTTTTTTTTTTTTTTTTTTTTTTTTTTTTTTTTTTTTTTTTTTGAGTCAGAGTCTTGTTCTGTGCCTAGGCTGGAGTGCAGTGGTATAATCTCGGCTCACTGCAGCCTCTGCCTCCTGGGTTTAAATGATTCTCCTGCCTCAGCATCCTGAGTAGCTGGGACTACGCCAGCATACGTGGCTAATTTTGTATTTTTAGTAGGGACAGGGTTTTACCATATTGGCCAAGCTGGTCTTGAACTCCTGACCTCAAGTGATCCACCTACCTCAGCCTCCCAGAGTGGTGGGATTACAGGTGTGGGCCACCACACTTGGCCAAGCTTGGTAAGGTTCTGTGGCTCTTTGCAGCTTTGAGCCAGCTGAGCTTGAGAATCCATGTGTATTGGACAGACGTCCTCAAGCTTTGACCCGGCAGTATCGTTTCCCAGAAGTTGCCCTACGGAAGCCATGGTTGATGTGTGTGTGCTGACGTTTAGCTCACGATGCTCACTGCAGGCAGAGAAGTTTAGACAGTGGAGCATTGGCGTACAGCATTTGGGTACAATAAATAATAAGACATTGGAATAGGAATGATGCCCCACCTAGGGAAATGCCATGTGGCTTCTAAATGTATTTTAATAAAATAATAATGATACAGTAAAACTCACACAGTTAAGTAAAAATACATTTTACCAAACAACAGTCCCATTTTTACAGAAATAAAAGTGTAAATACACGCACAGAAGGAAGCCTGGCCTGCCGTCTGGGAAGAGTGCACCTCCTAGGGGGCAGTTCCTGAGTGGTTTTTCTGTGTGCACATCAGTATTTTCCGATTGTCCTACCAGGAACGGTATCACCTTTGTAAAAAGGAAGGATGGTAGAAGTTGACTTTAAAGGGTTTGCTCATTTTTGCTCACCCTCCCTGGCTCCTGCTGTGTGGGACTTCCTCCTGAAAGCTTCCTGATTCCCCCAGGTGATGGGCAGAGGCCTCAGTGTCCCCTTCGCCTCCGCAGGAGAGGCAGCAGCATGGCGAGCGTCTTGTCCCGGCGCCTTGGAAAGCGATCCCTCCTGGGAGCCCGGGTATTGGGACCCAGTGCCTCGGAGGGGCCCTCGGCTGCCCCACCCTTGGAACCGCTGCTAGAGGGGGCCGCTCCCCAGCCTTTCATCGGGTCCGATGACACCCCCTGCCAGGAGCAGCCCAAGGAAGTCCTCAAGGCTCCCAGCACCTCAGGCCTTCAGCAGGTGGCCTTTCAGCCTGGGCAGAAGGTAGGTTGATCCCAGTGTGGACGGCTGTCCCATCTCGCGAGTCTTGCGGTGGCGGCTGGGGTACCCTAGTAACAGGCCGGAAACTTTGGGCACCGTTTTGAGTGCAGACCTTTTCCCTCTAGCCACAGGGTGCCTAGGCAGCAGACCGCCCCAGAGAATGTGGCACTGTTAGCAGACCTAGAGCTTCTCTGCCACCGTGTTGTCTGTAGAAGGTGGCGAGAGCTGGCATCTGACGCCTTGGGCTTTGTCCTTCGCAGAACCTCAGTTTGAAGGCTGGTCATAGCTCTGTTTCTCTTCATCTGCCTCAATTTGCAACTTGACCAAACAAACGAAAGCATCTCAGGCTTATGGGAGTCGGAGAACGTTGCATCTTTGAATTCCCTTTAGACACTTTGAAGAGTCAGAGATGTTTGCGTAGTTGGATTCGGTGGTGATTTCCTTGTCCAGTATCCCCGCCCCGTGCCAGGGTCCTGGGTCTGGTGTTACCACGAGGTCCAGGTGCCTGGGGTTCCCTTCTGTTGCCCTCTGAAGGCTTCCTAAATACTGTACCTCTGTCTCCCTGCCAGCCCTGTGCCTGCCAGGCCTCTCTGTCTGTGAGGGAAAGTAGCCTGCCAACTTCCAGGTCCCCCTGGCGAGAGGTTGGCCTGCTTCTGCACCCTGCCACCTTGTCCCCAGGTGGACTCTGCACTCTCTGAGTGCAGGATAATGAGCAATTCAGCGTGGCAGCTGGGCACCAGCAGACAGGCAGTGCATCTGAGGGAAGGAAGGCAGGAGGATGAGCACAGATTCCAGATTCAGAGGAAGTCCCGGAAACTGACATATTTGCCGTCTGCCAGCCTAGAGAAGTGCTACGGACCTGTCTTGGGAGGAATTGGGCCAGTGTGGTGCTCAGGTGGGAAGCAGGTACCTGGGAGCATATGCTGGAATAAAAGACGAGTGAGGCAGAGAAGACAGTTCGCGGCAGGTAGACCCTGGCTCCTGGGACTTAGGGTGCATGAGAACTTCACAGTGAGACACATCCAGGGCTGACCGCCACTGCTGTTCCTCTTCCTGCAGGTTTATGTGTGCTACGGGGGTCAAGAGTGCCTGGGACTGGTGGAGCAGCACAGCTGGACAGAGGGGCAGGTGACCGTCTGGCTGCTGGAGCAGAAGCTGCAGGTCTGCTGCAGGGCGGAGGAGGTTTGGCTTGCAGAGCTGCCGTGCCCTTGTCCCCAGGCACCACCCCTGGAGCCCGGACTCCAGGCACTGGCATACAGGCCCGTCTCCAGGAACATCGATGTCCCTAAGAGGTTTGTGTGGGAGAAGAAACTGGGTTTCAAAAGTTGCGTGGGTGGTGAGGTATGAGGGTGTGGGTGCCTTGTGGTGGGGAAGAAATGTGATGTCACTGGTGTCTGGGTGCCAAGATACTGGGTCAAATGGGACACAGAAAAGGGGCATCTTTTTAAGAAAGCCAGAGTGGCATCTTTTCTTCTTCTTTTTTTTTTTTTTCCAAGACAGTCTCACTGTCGCCCAGGCTGGAGTGCAGTGGCACAACGTGGGCTCACTGTAACCTCCACCTCCTGGGTTCAAGTGATTCTCCCACCTTAGCCTCCCAAGTAACTGGGATTACAGGCGTCCACCACCACGCCTGGTTAATTTTTGTATTTTTTGGTAGAGATGGGGTTTCACCATGTTGGCCAGGCTGGTCTCGAACTCCCGACCTCTGGTGATCCACCCATCTTGGCCTCCCAGACTGTTGGGATTACAGGTGAGAGTCACTGTGCCTGACCCAGAGTGTCATCTTTCCAATAACCCTCTTATGGGCGATGTATCTTTTGTTGGGCAAAAGGCTATTTTTTCTCCTTCCATGCTTAAACTAAATTAGTTCATAGTTTATGATAAGAGACAGGGAAAAAATGGCGTAAATCAGGCATCAGCAAACGTTTTTTGAATGGGCCAGATAGGCTTCGTGGACTGAACAGTCTCTGTCTCCGCTGCCCAGCTCTGCTGTGATGTCCAAACAGCCAGGGTGATGCAGAAACAAATAGTCGTGGCTGTCCTCCAATGAAACCTCATTGGTGGTCCCTCACATTTCAGTTTTATGTACTTTTCATGTGTCACATGTCAAGAAATAGTATTCCTTCTTTTGATTTTTAAAACCCTTTAGGCCAAGTGCAATGGCTCCACCTGTAACTCCACCACTTTGGGAGGATTGCTTGAGTCCAGGAGTTTGAGACCGGTCTGGGCAACATAGCAAGACTTTGACTCTACAAAAAATATAAAAAATTAGGCAGGCGTGGTGGCTTTTGCCTGTAGCCCCAGCTACTTAGGAGACTGAGGCAGGAGGATCCCTTGAGCTCAGGTGGTTGAGGCTGCAGTGAGCAGTGATGGTGCCACTATACTCTAGCCTGGGAGACAGAGCAAGACTCTGCTCTAAAAACAAAAACAAAAACAAAACAAAACAAGCTGAGTGTGGTGGCTCACACCTGTAATCCCAGCCTTTTGGGAGACTGAGGTGGGCAGATCACTTGAGGTCAGGAGTTCGAGATCAGCCTGCCAACATGATGAAACACTGTCTGTACTAAAAATACAAAAATTAGCTGGGCGTGGTGGCACACGCCTGTTATCCCAGCTACTTGGGAGGCTGAAGTACGAGAATCACTTGAAACCAACCTGGGCAACAGAGTGTGATTCCATATCAAAACAAACAAAACACAGAACCAAAGCATTTCAAAGTGTAAAACCATTCTTAGCTTGAAACCGTACAGAAACAAGCAGCAGACTGCACAGCCTGCAGTGTGCCTACCCCAGCTTAGATATTCCAAACCATTGGTGTTGAATGAGGAATGTATTTTGCTTTAGAATTTTATGACTTTTTTCTAAGAATATATATCCTAATTTCTATGTTATATGCTCTATGTACATTGATCTTTTAAGATTTAAAAAGAAAATCTGCCAACTGAAATTGTCTTATATACAAGATGTACAAGCATTCACACCCCATCCTGCCTCTCCTTCTCTGTTTGTCTGTGAGTGCTACAAAACACAGCAGACCCAGTATTTTGAAGCCAGATCAGAGGAGCAATATTTGCAATTGTATATGCAGTGGAATACAGGCAAAGAATTTGCTTTTCTGTTCTGTGGAAATGAAAATTGAAAGGTCATGCAAAAATAGAGATGCTGATATGTTTAATGTATTAATAATCTTGAATGTTTAATGTATTAATAGTCTTGGTTTAGTTGCCTCACAACCAAGTCATATATTTTAGTGGGCCTCAATTGTAAGGAATAAATTAAGATAGCCCTTTGAAACAGACCACTTAGAAGTTTATTTCAGACTAACTTTTCCTAATACTTTAGCATTAACTTCTAGACAGCTCTAATTTTGCTTCCAAAAATGTAGTGATATATAGATTTTTTTTTTGAGAGGGAGTCTTGCTTTGTCACCCAGGCTAGAGTGCAGTGTAGCATGATCTTGGCTCACCGCAACCTCCGTCTCCTGGGTTCAGGCAATTCTCTTGCCTCAGCCTCCTGAGCAGCTGGGATTACAGGCACGTGCCACCATGCCCAGCTAATTTTTTGTATTTTTAGTAGAGAAGGGGTTTCACCATGTTGACCAGGATGGTCTCGATCTCTTGACCTGGTGATCCACCCGCCTCGGCCTCCCAAAGTGCTGGGATTACAGGCTTGAGCCACCGCGCCCGGCCGATATATAGATTTTTTTAAAATTACATGTAACATTTTATAGAACTCTGCTGTATAAAGTATGGACATTTGCATTGGGAGATTTATTTTACTTTATTTTATTTTTTGAGATGGAGTCTTGTTCTGTTGCCCAGGCTGGAGTGCAGTGGTGTGATCTCGGCTCACTGCAGCCTCCATCCCCTGGGTTCAAGCGATTCTCCTGCGTCAGCCTCCCTAGTAGGTGGGACTACAGGTGTGCACCACCATGCCCCGCTAATTTTTTGTATTTTTAGTAGAGACAGGGTTTCACTGTATTAGCCAGGCTGGTCTTGATCTCCTGACCTCGGGATCCACCTGCCTCGGCCTCCCAAAGTGCTGGGATTCCAGGCGTGAGCTACCGTGCCCAGCCAGGAGATTGATTGTAGTGCTTCTGGTTTATTTGCACATTGGCTTGGGTAGTAGGTTCTGTTGATGTTCAAAAGCTGTCAGAATGCTTTACCATTTTTCTTGGTGGGGTGGGAGAAGGTGGTTAGTTGTATAATTGTTTCCTCTTAAATTTAAATGTGGGTCAAGGAAGGGAGGTAATTGTTGTGCTTTTGAATTCCAGTGGGCGTCTTTTGTCCCCGTGTTTATTTCGTTTTGAGCCTATTCTCTTTCCCTTAAATGAAGTTCTCCTTTTTAAGCTGCAGAGTTAGGCAGCAAACTCATGGGAGAATGGGGCTGTCTCAGGGTGTCACAGTGGGATGGGACCCACCAGCTTATACTGGGGCTGCCTAATGTTATAAGCATCACTCAGAATGGGTACTGCTCAGGAAGAAGGGGAGACCTCCATGTTTCACTTAGTTTATATGATCTGAGCACCCACTGGCTTGACTGGAGTCAGGGGGACTTGGAGGGGATAGTCCAGAAGTGTAAGATGATCATGTGAAACTGGCCAGAAGCGGTGTCTCGTTTTGCGGGGAGCATGGGCCCGCTGTTCCAGGAAGTAACCTTTCCCACTCCTGCATGTGAATCCAGGAAGTCGGACGCAGTGGAAATGGATGAGATGATGGCGGCCATGGTGCTGACGTCCCTGTCCTGCAGCCCTGTTGTGCAGAGTCCTCCCAGGGCTGAGGCCAACTTCTCTGGTGAGCAAGTGGGGCGCGGCTGGGTTCCAGACATGGCAGAGGCCCCGGCAGACCTCCTCTGTGTACAGCAGTAGGTGCCTGCGTCACCGGCCTGGCAGTAGGATTTCCAGGGACTCCTCCCACTGGCACCTGCCACTGGCTGCATGCCATGGAGTTAGACGCTTCTGTTCTTTTTCCTCAGTTTCCTCATCTGGGGAGGAGCGTCCTGGTGCAGTGTGGCCAGTGGAGTGAGTTCCTTCATGGGAGTGACTGAGCCCAGCACTTCATTGGGGCCTGAATGAGGCCAATAGAGGAATATTTAGTTGACAAAGTAGAAATGTGCTAAGTGGTCTCATAATGGTCTCAAAAAATACATGCCCTCATTCCAGGTCCCTAGTTCAGCCTCACAAATTAGTGTGGGCCTACGGGACAGGGACCTGAAATGAATGAGCTAACGTCTAATATAAGTCTAACTGCTTAATAAAAACTAGTGGTTTGACTTCAAGGCAAATTATTAATTAAAACAAAATTTCTATAGTTGTAACCCCAAAATACTTTATCAGTAATATGAGGGGAAGAAGGGTTGCTGGGCATTTGTCATTAGTTTGGCAAGACTGCTAGTGAACCTGAAGTTTTTTGGGAAATTCATGGCAGGGCTGGCCTACCTTACTCCCAGGGAAGAACTTTTCATTGGTGGACACCTAACTGAATTGCAAGCGGCTTAAAAGCTTACAGGAAAATATGGAGTCTGAGCACATGGCAGGAGGAAAGTGGCCTTCATAAGTATCCCTTATAAGGAATCTTCCAAAATAGAAATTAAACATAAAGGAGAGAGAAAGCATAGTTGCTTTCTTGACCCAAAGCTGACCCTCAGGGAGGAGGCCGCTACAGAACGTCAGTGTACTACGGGGACACCTAGCTGTGAAGCGTAGTATTGCATGCGTGCTGTATTAGCAGGAGTGAGAGAGGGAAGAGGAAAGGAGTTAATTTATGTGTTCTCAGGAGAGTTTAGGAGATGTGGGTGTTTGGGTGGAAAGATCCAGGACAGTGTCCTAAAGGGAAAGAAAAGAAAATTGTTGACTCCAGTTCCCATTAGGAGGGTATGTATAGTACATGCATACGCAAGTGTACGTCAGCATGGAAGCATCTCACTGAATGTATGCCATCATCCTGATTTTAAGTCCCTTCGTAAAAAAAAAAAAATTACTGTCTATTAAAGATTTTTTTTTGATTACAGTGCATTTTCAATCTTACAGCTGAAGTCAGTGGAAATATAAGGCTTCCTTGGCCTAATTATCTTGAAGTGTTCTGTGAAGCATGGCCTGTACAGCCACCAAAACCTTAACTAAGAGGGTGGTGGATACAGTTTGCACAGAAGCTGCCTGTTCCCGTTGGTTTCTGTGTGGTCAGGGCGGCGTGTGTCTGTGCATGTCTGTGTGTAGAAAACAGAGGGCTATAAATACTTCTCAAAGGTCCACCTGTAAGCACTCTGCTGCGCATTTGTAGAGGAGTACTTTGTTTTCATGGTATAGAATGTGTATTTATTGCCTGTGTCCTAGAAAAACGTGTGATCAAAGATGGAGTCCCTTACAACTTATTCATTAACTTATCCATATAGATAACTTTTGGCTTTGTTACCTTTTGCCTCCTTTTGCCACGCAGATTTCATGCGTTTGAGCCGTTATGAGTGGTTCCTGTAGGGAAGGGCTGCTGCATTTGTAGGGGGTGCCTACTGCGTGACCCCAGAGTCCTGACCATCCTGCATGCAGCGATGGAGGATTCCGCTCTCTGCCTTTCTCTCGCTGATAGTTTTCCTATCAGTGGATGTGCGTGGGCCTTTCGCATGTTGGCCTGTTGGATGATTCTTGTGTTTTGCCCTGAATGTGTCCCCTTCTCTAAGCACGCATGCAGACGTAGAAGCCTCTTGGTTCCCAGGAAGGGACATTGATGGCTGTGAGACAGACAGCGGTATGTGGGGTGGGGAGGGGAGAGTTCTTCATCCATCTCCTTCTTTTTGGGTGGGCTTCTTCTGGGATGTGCGATGGAAGGAGAGCCAGGACTGGAAACGTGGGCAGACGGGAGCCTGTGCCAGGCAGATCCCTGTTTAGCACTGAAGCAGTCAGGACTGTGAGCGGGAGGAGAGAAGGGCAGTAGGATCTTATCCTGCCACAAACGATGTGCTGGTAGACCTTGGCATCCAGGGCTAGGAGGCTCTGTGGAACGCCCCTATTGGGAGTTGGGGCTTTTGAGGACAGGTCGTTTTTTTCCCCCTCTCTTGGTATTTCCACATATCATAATTTCAGATTCTCCTCTATTATAAATTTACCTGATGTTTGGCCTAGGAGTGAGAGTGTGGGTTGGGCCTGCACAGCCTGCAGATGTGCCATTTAAAAACGGAAGATGCTCTATGTCTGCTGATATCCTTCCTCTCGCTCAGAGGCATTCAGGCACCCGGGAGCTGTTTCAGGGCCATGTCAGGCCCGAAAGCCCCCTGCCACCTTGCGGTGATCAAAATTCCCCGTGGAGCCTGTCTTTCCTCCTCCAAACGTGTCACCTCTTGATTAAAGCAGGTTCCACCTGGGCTGCAGCCAGGACTGGGAAACGTTGCACCCTCCGGAGGGTTGCCAAGGCCGAGTGGTTTGTTCCACTCACGGGTTTTTATGGCCTGGCCTGGGTTTAGATGATTGAAAAGCATTTTTCAGGAAAGCTGGTCAAGAAGCCCTTTAAGTTGGCTTCAGCTGTAGGAAAATGCTCCAGCTATAGGAAAATACCCAACACTCTGGGTGTGCCCGTTCTCAACCAGGCCTGGAGGCTGCAGAGGCTTTGCCCCTCCCCACATCCCCCTTTTAGTTAATGTATCAAGTGAGAAACAGGCAGCACTTCGGGAGGCTGAGGCAGGAGGATCACTTGCAGACAGGCATTTGAGACCGGCCAGGGCAACAGAGCAAGACCCCCATCTCTAAAAAGAAATTTGTTTAAAAAGAGAGAAATACGTTTTAATTAGGTTCTCTTTGCATGAATCCTGTACAAAGTGAAGTCGCATGTGTGTCTGCTGGTCAGTGATGACCAGGTGGCTGTAGCAGGAAGTGTCTGAAGGGCAGAGCAGTTCTACCAGGAGAAATTGCTGCTGTGAGGAACCCCTCTCCATGTGGACTGAAGCTCACAGGGAGAGTTTGCCCAGGGACAAGCCTGTGAGCGTCCTCTCACCTTCTGTTCGTCTGGCCAGCTTCCCGCACGGCCTGCGACCCGTGGAAGGAGAGCGGTGATGTCTCGGACAGCGGTAGCAGCACCACCAGCGGTCACTGGAGCGGGAGCAGTGGCGTCTCCACCCCCTCACCCCCCCACCCCCAGGCCAGCCCCAAGTATTTGGGGGAGGCCTTTGGTTCTCCCCAAACTGATCATGGCTTTGAGACGGATCCTGACCCTTTCCTGTTGGACGAACCAGCTCCACGAAAAAGAAAGGTATGTGATTGCAGTGTCAGTGTGAGTCCAGGCCAGAGTGG
>NW_016107440.1:2168471-2214880 GCF_001604975.1 Cebus imitator | reverse complement strand
CGGTGTCAGTGTGAGTCCAGGCCAGAGTGGGCGGTGTCAGTGTGAGTCCAGGCCAGAGTGGACGGTGTCAGTGTGAGTCCAGGCCAGAGTGGACGGTGTCAGTGTGAGTCCAGGCCAGAGTGGACGGTGTCTGTGTGGGGACAGCCAGCCACGGAGGGGAGGGGGCCCTGCAGGCCCTAGATAGTCTTGGGTTTGCTCCCCTTTCAGATTTATTTTTTTGAGACAGAGCCTTGCTCTATCACCCAGGCTGGAGTGCAGTGGCCTCGGCCCATTGCAACCCCTGCCTCCCGGGTTCAAGCAGTTCTCCTGCCTCAGCTTCCTGAGTAGCTGGGATTATAGGCACGCGCCACTATGCCCAGCTAATTTTTGTATTTTTAGTAGAAACCATGTTGGTCAGGCTGGTCTTGAACTCCTGACTTGGTAATCCACCTGCTTCGGCCTCCCAAAGTGTTGGGATCAGAGAGTGAGCCACCACGCCCGGTCCCATTTTGGTTTTCTGTTGCTGCTTCTGTTACTTGGTGATATTCCCAGGATTCTCCTCCACCTATTTAAAGCCTCTTCCGTTTTAGCCTCCACCCCGATCCCTGCCTTCTTTCCTGTGTGCCTGCAGACGCCTGCGCGGGAGCGACCTCCAGCGGGGTCTCAGCCACAGCATCAAGCACCACTGTTGGCCGCTAGGACCATCTCTTAGGTTGGGGCTTTCTGGCCCCCAGTTGGAAGTTTCTCTGGTCCCAGGGAACCTCCTTCCTGGATGTTTTTGTTGGGTCGGGCTGGGACAGCAGCCAGTTTGAGTCCCCACTGGGTAAGGGTGAGCGAGAGCTAAGGAGAAAGGCATACCCACTCACCCCGTCTTCCTTTCCCCTAGAACTCCGTGAAGGTGATGTACAAGTGCCTGTGGCCAAACTGTGGCAAAGTGCTGCGCTCCATTGTGGGCATCAAAAGACACGTCAAAGCCCTCCACCTGGGGTAGGTGCGAGCCTGGGGCCTCCAGCTAGGGTGGTGTGCAGCGTTCCTCCACCTTGCTGCGACCCTGTAACCCATGGCCCATAGTGCTTTCAGGAATGTGGCTTGCTGGGAACACCCCCTGGGGTCTCTTCCCGGCCCCCTGGGAAAGACATACTGGTGAGCGTTGTTGCTGTTGACGGGAAAGGAGCTCTGGCCGTCTCAGGGATGTCTTCTTGCCTTCCTGCAGGAAGCCAGATGTTTTAGTTCTGGGTAGAAACAGGGTCATTTGGTTCAGTTGCTGGTGAGACCTCGTTTCCAACATGTTTAGTGGCCGAGCACTGCACCACCGAGTCTTCCTCTGGAGAGGGTCTCTGCGAGCCCCGCCCTGGGGCCTCGGCTGTGTTCTGTGCAGAGCGAGCTTGCAGGCTGCAGTGGTAGGAGCTGACTCACAGCCCTGGGGGAGAAAGCGTGACTACAGGCAGGTGGGGCCCACAGAGGGCTCATGGTCGTGCTCAGCGTGGGATGCCTCCTGCCAGAGGAGAGGTTGGCACATGTTCTGGGAGAGGATGAGCTGTAGGTGCCAGGAAAAATAATTCCCCTTGATGTGCAGCACATAATCCTAGTGACACCTGTCAGGACTGGGGCTCCTGGGTGTTCTCTTGGGTTCAGTCCCTGGCTTACTGGGTGGCCTCAAGCAATCACTTCCCTCCCCACCATGATCCCCGCTGGGTTTGAAGGGGGCAGCGTGCCCCTGATAGTGCCACCCCTCCCTCCCACACAGGGACACGGTGGACTCTGACCAGTTCAAGCGGGAGGAGGATTTCTACTACACAGAGGTGCAGATGAAGGAGGAATCTGCCGCTGCTGCCGCCGCTGCTGCGGGCCCGCCTGTCCCTGGGACTCCCACCGCTGAGCCAGCTCCCACCTCCAGTGTGACAGGCCTGCCCCTGTCCGCTCTTCCACCACCTCTGCACAAAGCCCAGTCCTCCGGCCCAGAACACCCTGGCCCGGAGTCCTCCCTGCCCTCAGGGGCTCTCAGCAAGTCAGCTCCTGGGTCCTTCTGGCACATTCAGGCTGACCATGCGTACCAGGTATGGGGTGGGGTGCGCTGGAGGCCCAGGCTCGAAGCTGACTCATCACGGGCCAGCCTGATCATAGGCCACCGAGCACCCTGATGGAAGGCTGAGCCCTTTGGCTAAATTGCTAATCTCCTCCTCTACAAAGAAACAAAAGGAAACTGATTTCACTGCTCCAGAAATGTGGGAATTCCTGGAGTTCCACATCAGCAACCATCCTGAGTGGTTACTAGAAATCTAGCGGAATCCCAAACTGGGGGATGGATTTGGGCGGGGGAATTGTCACACCTCTGCTTATAAGAGAGGCTGGAGTAGTGGAGTTGGGCTTTCCACAGTGATGTCTGGGTCCTAGAATTGTGTTCCATGGACAAACAGTCCAGCACACACGTTTGGAATACTCACTACAGGCCGAGAATTGGACTAAGTAAGCTTTTCAGGTAGAAGAAGGTTTAGCCCCTGCCCTTGTGGAGGGCGTGGTTCATATCGAGAGAGAAAGGCATGTGTAACTGTGGGTAATTATAACTGGTCAAAGTACTAATTACTAGAGGCATGAGGTGTTGTAGATACCAGAGGGACCAACCTCTTAAGCCCGTGTGGATGAGAAATCACAGAGGCTGACATTTAGGACGATCTTTGCGGCACGTAGCAGGTACTCAAGAAATACGAAGCCTGCTGTGTGCTGGTGTTCTTAAAATCCTTTTGCACCTATTTTATCAATCTCTGGGCCAGTTTGCAAATTAGTTATTAAAAGCTATTGCTTCCAATGAGAAAGCCTTTACGAAACGAGCCAGCTCTCCTTGTTAGAAGAGTGGCCACTTAGCAACTTCATGTTTGGCCCGCTTCCAGCCCGAGGTGACCTGTGGGGCCCAGACACGTGGCTGGCGTTTTCACAAATAGCCCTGACCCTGGATACCCAAGAGCAGGCTGCTGCTTTCCAGCCGTTGCTGGGGGATCCCATGTCTTATCCCAGCCCTGCCCCTGGATACAGAAGCCTTGGGGCCTCTCTTGGCACCTGCCATGGCATGTTCTTGGTAGGCGATCCGGTTGAGAAGTTAAATCTTCTGCAGTGATTAGCTCATGAGGCTGGCACGTAGACGAGCTTGGAGGGAAGGGTTCCAGGGTGAGATTGGCGCCTCGCAGTCAGGAGGCTACTTCAAAGCGTTGGGTGCTCCAGTGTTGCCCTTGGGAAAGCCGAGTGTGTCCCAGAACGTTCTGATCATTGCACGTATGCAGAGCTGTGCCTTCTGCTGCTGCCCTGAGGCTGTGGGGATTGTGAGCAGACTCCAAATGCCTCCTGAGCTAGAGTCCCGGCTGACGCCCTGGTCTTCCGCAGGCTCTGCCGTCCTTCCAGATCCCCGTCTCGCCCCACATCTACACCAGTGTCAGCTGGGCTGCCGCCCCTTCCTCTGCCTGCTCCCTCTCTCCGGTGAGTGTGCCGGCAGCTCGGCTGGGGCTCGGTATGGCTGAGGGCTGTCCCGCACATCCCAGGGCTGGAGGCCCTCCCTCAGGCACAGGGCACGCGGCCACAGGTCAGTGTGGCCATCTTGCCTTCAGCCCCCAAACGTGTTGAAGATCTCTTTGTGCCGCCCCCTCCCCGGCACTCCTCATTTGGCCACAGCCCCTCAAGGTGGTGGAAGGAGGTGCTTGTAGAGGATGCCCAGAGCAAGCAGGTTTCTTGCCAAGAAAATCAGGCGAGGCTGGGGTCAGTGCCGGTGCCCATCAGCCCCCAGTGCCCGTGAGTGTTTTAGGATTTTAATGCTGAGGGGAGAGGAAGGGGGAGAATGTGGAGGCCGTGTGGGATGGGTCAGAAATCTCGAGGCCAAAGGGGCAAGGGCCGTAGGTGGACCCCAAACTCAGATCAGCGGGCAGTCGTTTTGAACTCTGCCTAGCAGGCACTGGTCTTGAGTTTATCCCGCAGGGCGGTGTCATACTGTAAATCACAATGCCAGTGTGCCACTGAGGCAGTTCGAGGCTTCCAGGCATGGCAGCTCCATCCAAGTCCCCTACAGGGAGAACCTCAGAGGGGGCCAGGTCCGGTGGCTCCCCTGTCCTTGTCCTTGGCTGGGTCCTGACTGTGGTGTGAAGGCCTGCGCCTTCCTCACTCTCCTGCCAAGAGCTCCCCATCTGCTGGAGTGTCCTCCCTGAGAAGGCACAAGGCCTCCTGCACCAGAAGGAGCTGGGGACGTGTGGCTGCCTGCCTTTTTCCTGACTGTCCCATGTTCATGGCTCCTCTCCCCATGCCCAGGTCCGGAGCCGGTCGCTAAGCTTCAGCGAGCCCCAGCCACCAGCACCTGCAATGAAATCTCACCTGATCGTCACTTCTCCACCCCGGGCCCAGAGCGGAGCCAGGTGAGATGTCCACTGTTGTCCCCTGCCTTCTGGTTTCTGTGCCCTGTCTCCAGTGGCAGGGACTCCGACCCCACCCAGGTGAAGTCACCAGGGTTAGTCCCCAGATGGTGGATGCCCCGGATGGGACGACCGTTTGGTCAGAGGAGCCTCTGGGCCCTGGTCCTGGTGGCTTTTGCCGGGATCTGCCCCTCCGGCTTCTGCTTATTCTCCCATCCCCGCTCGGTCCACCACCTGGGTGGGACTCTACTTGCATTCCTCTCTTTCTGCAGAAAAGCCCGAGGGGAGGCCAAGAAGTGCCGCAAGGTGTACGGCATCGAGCACCGGGACCAGTGGTGCACGGCCTGCCGGTGGAAGAAGGCCTGCCAGCGCTTCCTGGACTGAGCTGGCCTGCAGCCTCTGCTCCGCTCCTGCGCTGCCGGCAGCCGCTGACAAGACGCGGAGGGTCACCAGCTCTCGGCAGACGCCGAAAGAGAAAGAACGGCAGCGCGGAGCTTGGGCTCTGTTGGCTAAGGTGTAACACTTAAAGCAATTATCTCCCATTGCAGGAACATTTTATTTTTTAAAAAAAGAAACAAAAATATTTTTTTCCCTCTAAAATAGGAGAGAGCCAAAACTGACCAAGGCTATTCAGCAGTGAAGCAGTGACCAAAGAATTAACTGCCCTCCATTTCCCACGGCACCCCCGCTCTGGGGGATTAGCTCGTGCGTAGCAAAAGAGGGAACAGCTCGTTCTGCTTCCTGCTGAGTCCGTGAATTCTTTGCTTTCTCAACTCTTCCAGAAAGGACTGTGAGCAAGATGCATTTACTTTTCTTAAAAAAAAAAAAAAAAAAAAAAAAAAAATGAGTTTCTGGCTGATGGGTGACTCAGAGTGCAGGACTCCCTGGCTGGGGGGCGGAAGAGGGGTTTGCTCTTCTTGGAGGGTACCTCCTGCCCCCTGTCTGAGCACCCTGCACGGAAGTCAAAGGAAAGCCCTTTCTTGGTGACAGCGACTTAAATCTGGGTTCCTTCAGACATTGGGTTGCACCCCAACAAATATTAAATGGCTTCTTCTCAAAGCCCAGAGTAAGAGATTTTTTAAAAGACTGTCGCCAAGTAGCTGAGCCGAAAGGCTGATCAGAATTCTCTTTTTGAAATGTGGCAGTTAAACACTACCTTGAGCATTCTCTCCTCTTTGGTTGAGGAAGTCCGTGAGGGTTTGAGCATCTGGAAACTCTCTGCTCTCACCCGAAGAAGCGCCCTCCTGCCGCCGCCTCCCTCCGGTTGTGGAAAGGACACCTCAGAAATGCTGTGTTTTCTTTTATGATGTATTCAGAAGCCTTTGCTGGTTAAAGTTTCCTTTTATTTGGGTGGCCGGGAGAGACCCAGGGAGGTCCTGGAGGGTCCTTTCTGTCTCCTGGCCCTGCCAAGGGATGTCCCCATTGCTGTTTGCTGCCTGAGGATGAAGGCGGTCAAGGGAACCTTGTACCTGTGAGCTTCAGAATGAGGAAATGACCGGAGCGAGACGTGGGTTTGGATCAGTGGCTACTGGCATTTCGGCCCGTGGTGTTTCTGGAGCATGCAGGGATTTTTGGGGGACTGGGCTGCGTGCAGGCCGATGAGTGGAACTGTGCTTGTGGAGGAGGAGGGAGGTCTAGGGAGCTTAGTGCCAGGCCGACCAGCCATGCGTGGAGACAGAGGGAGCCACGCCCAGACCAAGGGGCATGTTTCTGTTTTGGTGTCTCGCTTTCCTCCCTGCGTGACTTACTTGGGGATTCCTCAGGGCTCGCTGGAATGTGACAGTCCACTGCCCAGCCGCCTTGGGAACAATTTCTGGCTTTATGTCCCAGCTGTCAGGGACTCAGGGGAGCCTACCCAGCCACCTCTCCTGGGACAGAGTGTCAGCATCCACCCCTGGGTTGTCATCGAGGCCGTCCTCCCGGTCCTGGGTGAAGATACCTGGATCACCAAGGCTCCCTTGGCCCCTTCATGTGGGAAATAGACGCGTGCTCTGTAAGGCGAGACACTTTGAGTGTTAAGCAATCTGTAGACCTGGCAATAGGTCGGGAAGGGTGTAGTGCCCTAGGTTGGTGACAGAAGAGACAGACACTTAAGCACAGGTGTCTTTGGTGACGGGGTATGTTTTTATAACTTAGTAAAACATGTATGTGGAATTCTGTCTCTTGGTGAAGCTGAAAGCCAGGCCAGCTGAGGTGGCGCAGGGTTCTCCTTCCTGTCCCTTGAACCTCCTTGAGAATTAAGAGCTGGCAGTCAGTGATGGCGTTTCCCAACACCCCTCACTTCCCAGGACGCCCTCCCCCCCTTCCGCTTCCAATCGTCACGGTGAGGTGGGGGAGCGTTCTTGACACGTGGGTACTTCACTCAGGAGGGCCTCCCCCTCCGCTCTCCGTCAGTGTTCACTGCCATCTTGTCTTTAGAAAGCTGTTTGAATTCCTCCCGTCCCCAGTTTGGACCGTGTAGATATAACTGGATATACAGATCTTTCTCTTTGTGAGGCCGTTGGTACACAGGGCAGGAGAGAAAGGAGGAGGAAAGGGAGGGAACCATCTGGAAGCCGCGGTGGTTTTGCTTTGTTCTTGTTCTTTGGTTCTGGTGCTGCCCTCTCCGCCCGTGCTCAAGCCCGCCCTCCTCCTCCTCAGTCGGCAGCCTCCTTGCTTCCCCTCTGCCCGCACTGCCATCCCGTGGCTGTCGTGCTGGTTCTTCACATGTGCTCCTCTGTTCTCGGGGTTGCTCCATTCGTGTCTTCTTGGAGGGTGAGTCTGGCTGGGGAACCGACCCAGTGATCACGCCTGTTTTCTTCATCTTGACTCCCTCCTTTCCAGCCTGACCGGGCAGTGGACGCGGATGTAAGGAGCATGCCGCGGGTGGGCTTTTAGAATTCAACGGGACTGACTTTCAAAGCAGTTATCCTGGCAAACTGTTTATTCCAGCAGTGTGACTTTCTCCCGAACGTTTCTTGGAATCGCCTTCAGAGTCTGGGACTGTGTGTTGAGCAGCCGTAAGGATGCCGGACGCTCCTTTAGTGCCTGGAGAGTCCAGTGAATGACGTCTGTGGCCAGGCGAGGTCCCAGGTGCAAAGCAAAAGGACCATTGAAAGTAAGATAGCTTGGATCGAATCATGTGACTTTTAAACTGGTTCAGAAAGCAATTTTGCAATTGCTTCCTGAAAAGCAATTACAAAAAGAAAAAAAAGTCAAAAANAACAGTCAAAAAGAGCATGGATATACAGAAAAAGAGTCACATTGTCCTCAGGCCATAGTCTCATTTTTTTTTCCACAATGCAAAGAGGACACAGGATAAATGAAAACACAGAGAAAAATTTAGTAGACAGACTCCTATCACCTATCCAAGAGGACAGTAGTTCTAAATGTGAAAATGAAAACAATAAAGCTTCTGAAAGACCATGGAAGTGAATATTTTCTAAATGGCTTTGAGGTTAAAAAATATTTCCCAAACAGATAACAAAAAGCACTAACCAAAGGAGAAACTAATAAATTAGGCTACATTAAAATTAAGAGGTTTCTTTCATTAAAAAAAGACTTAAGAGAGTGAAAAGGCAAGCCACAGTATTTGCAACACATATAATCAGCAAAGGATTCATATAGAATAAAGTACTTCAAACTACCAATAAGAAAAATCCAGAACTCATTAGCAAAAAGTGGCAAGAGACTGAACAAGGATTTTACAAAAGAAGATATCCAAATTTTCAACAAATATATCAAAAGGGGTTAAACTGGGTGGGTGCAGTACCTCACATCTGTAATCCTAGCACTTTGGGAAGCCAAGACAAATGGATCACTTGAGGCCATGAGTTTGAGACCACTCTGGCCACCATGACAAAACCCTGTCTCTACTAAAAATACAAAAATTAGCCAGGCATGGTGGCTCACACCTGTAATCCCAGCTACTCAGGAGATTGAGGCAGGAGAATTACTTGAACCTGGGTGAGCAGAGTCGAGATAGCACCACTGTACTCCAGCCTGAGTGACAAAGTGAGACTCCATCTCAACAAAAAAAAGGAAAAGGTGGTGTGGTTAAACCTCATTAGTAGTAGAGGAAAGATAAAAGATAAAGACATACCTCTACAAACCCATCAGAATTCAAACAATTAAAAATAACAAGAGTTGGCTACTCTTAGGAGCAATAAGCAGTCACAAACTATCGACAGAGTGGAAAAGGATTTAGGTTTATCTGCTTTGTATTCTCTCAAGTTAAAGATACTACATCTAGTGACCCAGCAACTTCATACCTAGATATAAACATGTGTACATATTAACCAAAAGATGTAATCAAGAATATTCATAGAAACATTATTAGTAATAACTGAAAACAATTCAAATGTCCATCAACTGTAAAATGAATAAATTGTGGTACATTCATGTAATGAAACACACTAGCTTGAGTCCTTGGAGAACAATATTCATTCAGATGTGGAGACTCTGATTTGTTGGGAGAAATCTGTCCTGTTACTTTCTGGTCATCGCAGGGGTTCTGACTTTACCAGGGGCAAAAAAAAAAAAAAAAAAAAAAAAAAAAAAAAAGGGAAAAAAAAAAAAAAAAAAAAAAAAAAAAAAAAAAAAAAAAAAAAAAAAGAAGAGGGAGATAAATCCCATCTGTGAATTTGTCTTATTGGCGCCTTTTCTCTCAGCTGCCTTCCAAGTATTATTTTTACTGTTAAAAATTTTTTTTAAAAAATGTGAAATGTAATGGTTTTACAGCTTAACAATATGAAATATATTTTATAAGGAATAAAATGGTACCTTGTCTGATTTAACGTATGCCTGTCCATTGCCCCTTCCCCTGCAGAAAATAAGATTCTCACTGTCCTTGTCCTTGGTGTCACACAGGTGGTAGCATGTCACACTGAAGCAAAGCATGACATCGATTCGCTTATACTAACGGTAGGTAATGCTTCCCAGTGACTGGGCTGAGCACGTCCATGGGTTACCTGTTATATATAACCCGTGAGAGAGGGCTGTCATCGTTCCATTTCCCAGATGAGGAGAGTAAGGCACAGAAGTTAAATAACTTGCCCAGTGTTATAAACTGGGAAATAATGGCACTAGGATTTTAATCCATGCAGTGAGTATTTTCTGCTGCTTTTCTTGACAACGGGGAGCATATTCTTGACTGCATTCCTGAGTCTTGAGCAGCAAGCGAGACAGGAGAAAATCAGTCACACGCTACCTACTGAACACGGTCTGCTCCATCCAGACGTCGGTTCCAGGTGCTGCGATGGCCCAGGTGGCTGGCAGAGCTGGCCTGGGTGGGAAGGCGTCATTCCACCCGGGGCTGGTTTGTGTAGTTTCAGCGGCTGAACTTTGAGAACCACTTAGTGAAGCAATGACAGGTTCCAAGAAGACCAAGTCAGGTACACCAGGCTTGCGGGAGGAAGCTGTGGAAATGTGTTTCAACGTTCAAGGTGTATTTAAAATTAGTTCAAGGTGCTGGGCTGGGGGGGGTGGGGCAGGCCTCCTGCCAGGATCCTTTCTGTACTGAGTCGTCGTCCTGGTCTGGTCGGGAGAGGCAGGAACTGTGGCAACAGACTCTGGGGAAGAGGGAAGGCAGGGAGGCTGTGAGGAGCTTTGGGGAGTGTGAATGTCTCGGGGTGGATTGCAGGGACCCCTTATCTTGCTGGCCAGTGGGGGTGTCATGCTCAGAAGATGCAGACACTTCATTATGGCATGAGCCAGCCACACCCAGCAGCCTGGAAAGCAGTTTGTCTTTTTCCCTCCTTTTTGCCTTTTTTCATATCTTGGGGGTGCAGTGAGGGACTTCCTTCTCCCCTTCTCTGTGTCCTTGTTCCGGCTCATCCCTCTAAGAAGGCCTTAAATAGAACGATCTGTTCTGCATTTGCCAAAGCACTCCCCACCCCCCAAAGTTAGCTACCTGCCCTCTCCATTTGCAGCTCACCCCCAAACCCTACCTTTGCAGCTGCCTCAGTGGGTCAACCCCCCAACTCTCCAGCTTCTGATTGGGTTTGGCTGGAGTTTGACAGTCAGGAGGAGAGGGAAGTGGGGGCATTGAATCCTGGCCGCCACAGTGTGTAAGTGGCTGGATTTCTCTACTGAAAGCTCCGGAGAGCTAGAGTCCTTGTGGGTCCAGGAACTCCTTTCCTCCTCCCAGGGCTCCCCAGCTCCCACCAGAGCACCCTCCATCCCTTGCTGATCTTCTGTAACCCTGCCCACTTGTGTAGATGGTTAAGTCCCTGACGGACCCGGTCTGGGGTTGCCTGGTGTTTCTCGGCTGGACTCTTTGACAGTGGCACACCCTAATGTGTGAAGCTGGAGATCGAAGTGGCGTCAGCAGGTTTCTCTCTGCCCTGTTCCTTCCTGTGCATCCCGGTCCACTGGGCCCAAACCAGCGGGGCCAGCACCACCTGGAGCTTGTTGAAAAGGCAGATTTCTACCATCTGAAATGGGGTGGGGCCAGCAGCCTGTGCCTCTGTGGCGCTGATGCGCGCAGGGGTGTGAGAGCCCTGCCCTCTCTCCGGCCTTCCGTTCATGCAGGCGTGTGCATTCATTTCCTCACCGGCTGTGCTGGGATCTGGGTGCTTTGCGCTTTTTACCTCTGCCCCTCGGGAGCTGCAGCACTGGTTGTGTGTGTGTGTGTGCGCGCGTGTGTGTGCAGAGCCTGCTTCCGTCACTTAAAAACAGCAAACCAATTTATTAACCATTTGCTCAGTAGAAGTTTAATGGAGAAATCATTGTTTAAAACAATCAGTCAAAAAGAACAGCTCTTTTACAAACAAGTTATGGCAGTGGTGAGTCAAAGCCCCAGGTTCGATTTCCTATTCCTTTCACCTGCCCCAGAAGGGGGACAAGGCGGCTGAGCAGGAGAGACCAGGCCATCGCAATGGTAGCTGGAGGAATTACAAAAATACACTCTGATGTAGCAACAGGGCTGTGGTGAAACATGCCGGGGACTGGGGAGGAACAACCAGACGGGGAGGTTCGGGAGGCGAACGAAGCCTGCTGGGTCTGCAGGTCCTCAGTGCCTTGGGGAAGAAGGAATCCTGGTTCCCAGGCGGCAGGTCTGGGGCTGGACACATGCTGTTTGGGGGATCACCTGGACGCCTGCGGAGACAGAAATGATTACAAAATAGCAAACCTGTTGGTTTTTCTGAACTTTTTCTATTCCCCCTAGAGACTGAAGCAGTGAAAGGGAGGCAAAGAAAAGCTATCAACCCAAAGAAACTGTTTCCAACATAGCCAGAGGGGTCCTCCAGCTCCTCCACGTCTGCTCCCCAAGCCCCGGCACCACTGGCCGGACTAATACACTAAAGGGGAGTCCACGGGCTGTGAAAGGCACAGTGACAAGCCCCTTCCGGGGAACAGCTCTCCCTGGTGTTCAGAGCCCATGCGAAATACCGTCCTTGTTCTCTAGTCCTTTTTTTCCAAGTGCTCTTTGAGCCTGATGGCACACCTGAGCATGAATGAATGTGTTCAGTTTCCACTGCCCAGAAGGAGCACGGCCTGAGGGCAGCGGAAAAGAGGAAGGCAGTATAGGGTCAGGGGAAAGGAAGGCAGACTCAAGCCCAGCTATGACAAGTTCTGTGTAGAGGTGGGCCTGCACCCCAGCACCTTTCCTTCCTAGGACACCATTATACTTTCTGAATAGGGTTTTTTGTTGTTGTTGTTGTTTGTTTGTTTTTAGATAAAGTTTCTCTCTTGTTGCCCAGGCTGGAGTGCAGTGTAATGATCTTGGCTCACTACAACCTCCGCCTTCTGGGTTCAAGGGATTCTCCTGCCTCAGCCTCCCAAGTGGCTGGGACTACAGGTGACCGCCACCACGCCTGCTAATTTTTGTATTTTTAGTAGAGGCAGGGTTTCACTGTGTTGACCAGGCTGGTCTCAAACTCCTGACCTCAGGTGATCCACCCGCCTTGGCTTCCCAAAGTGCTGGGATTACAGGTGTGAGCCACCGCACCCAGCCCTGCATAGGGTTCTTTATCCCATTTCACTTCTTCCCAGCCTTCTCCCTGTCGATTAGTATTAGATATCGTAGACGTCAAGGACAGCATTGGTAACAAGAGTCCCCCAGTATGCAGACATCTTCATCATGTGTAGGGCAGGTTGGGGTGTATGTACGTGGATGAACACAAGGTTGAAGCCACCTGTCAGACTCCCTCATAAATAACATCCATATTGGAACTCACCCACCATGCATGTAGGGGAGAAAGAAACAGAGAGATGGTTGCAGAAGGAGAAAGGAGAGTCATCAGTAATACCCCAGTGAGCTGGTTAATGTTTCCAGTCTCCATCCAGAACTTGAATGTGAGCAGAGCCGCCGACAGAAGCTCCTTCCCGGCTTTGTTTCAGTGCGTCTCAGTTGGAAGCATAATAGAAGATTAGAAAAACCAATGGCCTGGATGGAGGCTCAAATCATTTTTTAAAAAATAAATGGATCCTGTTAATGGGCCTGATTTTCAACTGTGTTTAAGTAAAGAACATCGTCATCGTTCAGAATGAGACACGAGCTTCAGTGTCCCTGAAGAGACGCTTTAAAGAGCAATCTCTTTAAGATTTGAAAGAATTCAACCCATGCTACTTCTGAATGATTTGTGTTACGTGCTGTGGAGATATGGCTTAGAAAGAAACAGGAGGCTTGTCCAGGATCCAAGAGGATGGCTCAAAAGCAGTGCAGGTTAATTTGGGGCCTTTGGAGATGAGTCATCCTGCTAAAATAAACACATCAGCCTTCTCTTCACAACTTAATACATGTGCCCGTGTTTGGTAACGGGCCTGTGGTGAACATGCTGGCCTACCTGCAAAGGGGCCGTCTCTGTGCTCAAGTGTGGGCACCAGACGTTAGCATGTGCACTCATATATCTTCATGAAGGTTGTTAGTGACACGGCTGCCTCTGACTATGGGATGCAACATGAAACGGCACAGGGAGACATTTTTCTCTTATGCTGTGATTCAGGGAGAAGCCCCACTTGGGTCATGTTTTGGGGTAATGTGGATGAACTGACTGGTTCTTTGTGTTAGGGCAATGATACAGTGTGGAAGTGTGTCCTCTTCCAATTTCATGTTGAGATGTGGTCCCCAATGTCGGAGGTGGGCCTAGTGGGCGGTGTTTGGGTCGTGGAGGTGGATCCTTCAGGAATGGCTTGGTGCCCACCCCACGGTAGTGAGTTCATGGGCGATGTGGTTTTTAGAGAGGCTGGGACCTCCCCTCTTCCCTCTCGTGCCCCTTCTTGCCATGTGGCATGCCAGCTCCCCTTCTGCCATGAGTAAAAGCTCCCCGAGGGCTTCACCAGAAGCAGATCCTGGTGCTTTGCTTCTTGTATAGACTGCAGAACCGTGAACCAAATAAACTTTGTTTATAAAGTACCCAGCCCCAGGTTTCCCTTTATAGCAATGCAAAATAGATGAATACAGCAAGTTTCTTAGCTCTTTAAGGAGATGTGTAGGATTCTGCAGATGATCGTATTCCCATATGCAAATTAAGGCACATGGCCTTGATGGGGGGGGACTTCTCCAAATTTTCAGAAAATTCTGTGCTAGTTAGTCAGGGCCACTCAAAGTGACGTATTGGTTGATGGCCTAAGGAAGGTTGGGTTTTGAATGACCAGGTAATCAGGTGTCTTTGTTGTTGTTGTTGTTGAGATGGGAGCCTTGCTCTGTTGCCCAGGCTGGGTGCAATGGCACCATCTCGGGTCACTGCATCCTCTGCCTCCTGAGTTCAAGTGATTCTCCTCCCTCAGCCTCCCCAGCAGCTGGGATTACAGGTGCACGACATCACACAGCTGATTTTGTGTTTTTAGTAGATATGGGGTTTCTCCATGTTGGTCAGGCTGGTCTTGAACTCCTGACCTCTGGTGATCCGCCCACCTCAGCCCCCCAAGGTGCTGGAATTACAGGCATGAGCCACTGCGCCCGGCCTCAATTAGAGTCTTTGATGTATATTATTAGACATGTAGACTTGTATCAGGTGCCTGACAGGGTAGAAACAGAGCAGAAGAAAGAGAACAAGGAAGAAAAGACAGAGAAATAAAAGCAAGCAAGCCAACAAAAGCATAACCAAAATGGCACACTGGAAAGAAGCGAAATGGAGGAAAGAAGATGAACCCCTTTAGTCCGTATTCTAGTAGCTACTAGGTCCATTGGCCAAATTCTCCATGTCTTGCTCAGTAATGATACCATTGACCACAAGGAATCAGTCCCTCTCCGGCAAGGTGGCAGGATGGGCAAATGGCTTGTGGACGGAGGAAGAGCAGAAACCCCAACTCCTGATCGTAACAAGAACTCTTGGCCAGGTAAAATGGGAAACTTAAATGTTTCCACTGAGCCAGGCACCCCGAGACCTGGGGAAAGGCGAGGGATAGGTCAGCCGTCTTTGAAGGCGAAGCAGCACCATCATAACTATAGTTATTGGACTCTGCAAATGGCTGAGAGAAGGTTCTGCTCCTGGTGTTTAGAGAGACCGTCTAGAGGACAGGTGAGCTGACTGGTTGCCATGGCAACCGGATGGGAGTATGGGTCCACTTAACTGTCCCCATGGTAACTAAGCTTCTGGGGAGTGATAGAGGAATTAGTTATCTTAACATACTACTCTTATCCCCATGGTAACCAGTCTTTAGCCAGGAGTGGTCGGCTTCACAATCAGAGGAAAATCTTTGCTCCCTAGAGAAAGGGTGGGCTGACCCCTTGAGAGGGGGTGTGTGTGTTTGGGGATAATCCTCGAGGGTGTGTGTGTGTGTTTGTGTGTGGGGGGATGATCCTTGAGGGGGTGTGTGTGTGTGTGTGTGAATGAATGTGCTTCCAGGCCTGGGAGCAAGGTTAAGATGGTGTGTGAGGTCTCTCCTTGCCCCCAGTTTATTGGTGCCCAACTCACTCATGGGTTGCAGTGGCCGGTACAGCTGGGAGGAGCGCCCCTTCTGGCTACACATTACCATTCTGGTGCAGGGTGCGCCGGCGCTGGCTGGACTGCATGCTCAGGACCAAGTACTGCCTCATAAACTCACTGAACCGCTTCTGGTTGGCCAACTTCCGGGCCGACTTCCGGGCCCCAGTGAAGCCCCCAAATCTCTTCTGCAGCTGCTTCTGCTGCATCTCAGCAGCCTCCTCCATGCCAGGCTCAGGCTCTTCAGGCTCCTGGAACAGGCTCCGGACACGGGGCATTCGCCGCAGATGCTGCATCTCTGAAGCTCTGGGCTGGTAGAGAGCAGCCGCCACGTGCTCTGGGGTGGCCGGGCTGAGCTGCCAGGAGCTCCTGGCCATGACCTTGGTGCATGGAGTCCAGAGGGGGCTGGGGAAGACCTTCTCTTCACACTCCAGGATGCACAGCTGCAAAGATAGGGGTGAGAGGAGGGGAGAAGGAACGAGGACCTCTGTTAGTCCAAGGCGAGGGAGGAGATCCGGCCCTCTGTCGGCTGTACCTGCACCAATGCAAGGGCTTCCGAAGCATCTAATGTATCAAGTAACGTGCAGCAGTTTTACACAGGTTTTTGGGTTCGCAGAACTTCAGAATTGGAAACAGTGAATCATCTGACCCAGCTCCATCATTTTATAAAGAAGCAGGGCTCAGAGAGGTGAGTGTAACCTACTCTGGTGTCACAACACATTTACAATAGCCAGTTAACACAGGATCGGTGTGCTTAGCACCACACCCTTGTTATATCTTTGATTAGGTTTTTGGAGCGGAGCTCAGCTCATGACCGTCACCCATAAAGAATTTTATTTTGTTCTCTCCTCAGGCTTGTGGAAGGTCAGATGGGTTAAAGAAATTGGGGATGTGAAAGTATGTAGTCAAATCTGCATGTCTATTTTAAGGTCACTGTGTAAAAATCTACCTGGGTGTTGTTAATTTTTCAGCCGGCCCACAGCAGTCATCACTATCTGTGTATAATTTATAGCAAATGGGGGTCAAGACCCTGTGGGGTGTAGGCAGGCTGGACGTGTGGGGCTGAAACTGTGATCAGTTCCAGGTAAGGGCAGAGATGCCATCATCAGATGTGAGCCCAGCAGACCCGCCTGGCCCCTGGGAACGCTCTGCTCTGCCTCTCCTGCCCACCAGCTGGACCACACTGTTTCTCTACCCACTCTTGGCTAGTTCTGACCTTGGTTCCCCACCTCCCATGTTCTTGGTTCTGATTGGGCCTCCTGGAAGCCTCTGCCCCCAGCTTTTCTTCCCATTTGCTATTTTGGATTTACCCCTAATTTCAGTCCAGGTTTCTGGTCTTAGCCAGCTGGAAACCCCACTTCCACCTGACCTTGGGGCTGTGAGTCAGCAGGCAGAGCACCTCATCGTAGCATGGAGCTTCTGCCTGCCTTCCAGGGCTTTCTGGGTCAGAGGATGCAACTGACCAGCCTGTATCCATCTTCCCTTCTCCTTATGCACAGAACACTGTTTTATTCCTAAAGGCAACACGTACGTTTCCCACGCTTCCTTACAGCTGTAAGTAGCTGACGACATGAAAAAATGGAAGTGTAATCCCAGCACTTCGGGCGGCCAAAACAGGCAGATCACTTGAGGCTAGGAGTTTGAGACCAGCCTGACCAACATGGCGAAAACCCTTCTCTACTAAAAATACAAAAATTAGATGGGCGTGGTGGTGGGTTCCTGTAATCCCAGCTACTGGGGAGGCTGAAGCAGAAGACTTGCTTGAACCTGGGAGGTGGAGGTTGCAGTGGGCTGAGATCGTGCCGCTGTACTCCAGCCTGAGTGAACAGAGTGAGACTGCATCAAAAAATAAAAAAATAAAAGGAAGTGATCAGGGATCAGGTCGGGTTTCCAAGAAAGTAGGTGGCTGACGTAGGCGGGAAGAGCATCCTGTTTTCCTCTTCCTCCAACTTTTTCTTAGAAGGTGGACATTTTGGCTGACACTGTGTTTGCCCTCTAGAAACCATGCAGCGACTCAGAGGATGGGAGTCGTGGCCTAGAAGCTGCCGACCGGCAGGGAAGAGGAGACTGGAGCTGCCACCGCAGCCCTGGGCCGTCCCCGCCTCACTCCTTGTGAGGAACGGAATCTCTGTCGATTTCAGCCACTGTCACTTTAGGTGTTTGTTACTAGCAGGTGAATTTCATTCTGATCTGATACTCTCATCTTTCTGCTTGGCCTTTCGGTCCCTGTCTCTGAGTGGCACCCCATTCCCCAGTTGACTCAGATTTCAAGCCCTGGGCATATCTTTTCCTCCTCTCTCCCCGCCCCTGTCCCGCCAGTCTACAGGTCTGTCCCTCCTCCCACTCCCTCTGCCACCACCTAAGAGCCTCTTGGGTGGAGCCGGTTCCTCACTCATCTCTGCATCTCTGGTCTTTGCCACTGTCATCAATGTGGTACCCCTGGCAGGATGCCCTTCCCGAAGAATAACTGATCGTGCCATTACCTTGCCCACAGCTAATTGTTTGTCTTATCCATAAAACAGCACCGAACTCTTAAGCAGAGCATTCAAATCCCTCTACCACCTGGCCCAGCCCATCATCTACGTCTTATTTCTGATTCTTCATCACACACCCCCTGAGGCCTATGAGGCTGTTCCTGGACCTTAAATACCACAAAGCTCCTCCCACCCGCATGCCTTTCTCTCTGTCCCTTAGATGCAGTGACCTCCTTGCATCCTTTCCTCCATCCTTCGGGACCCCGACAAGCTCCAGTGCTGCCCCTCTCTGATACCTTCTAGTTCCCTGGCAAGAATCGCTCTCTCCTGCCTTTGTGTTCCTACAGAACTTTGTATTCCTCTTGTGGAAATGTTAATGTTTTATGTCATTAAATTGCAATACCTTCTCTTGTTTTTTTTTTTTTTTTTTTTTTTTTTTTTTTTTTTTTTTTTTTTTTTTTTTTTTTTTTTTTTTTTTTTTTNTGGTCTTGCTCTGTAGCCCAGGCTGGAGTGCAGTGGCACGATCTCGGCTCACCGCAACCTCCGCCTCCCAAGTTCAAGTGAGCTTCCTGCCTTAGCCTCACCAAACAGCTGGGACTGCAGGCGTATGCCACCACACCAGGTAATGTTTGTATTTTTAGTACAGACAGGGTTTTACCATATTGGCCAGGCTGGTCTTGAACTCCTGACCTCGTGATCCACCCGCCTCAGCCTCCCAAAGTGCTGGAATTACAGACATGAGCCACTGCGCCCAGCCAATTGCACTGCCTGCTAAGGCAGAATATGACAAGTTAGGGACCACATCTTACTCATGTTTGAATCCCTTGCAGGAGTCTTCTTCCAGTAAAGAGTAGGGTTTCAGTAGAGGTTTATTGAACTGAGCTGAATGAATCAAGAAGTCACTTTATATTTAGCTAAGAGTGCAAAAGGAAGGGAAGGAAAAGAGAGAGTCCCTGGAGGAACAGGGGTTGCAGCTAGTTGCGACCAGGACCGGAACGCCCGCAGCCCTTAGCATGCGCACCGCTGCAGCAACTCCTGTTGCCTTGCCGCCACCCTTTGCTTATCTGATTACTCGGCTGTCCCATTAGTCCAGGATTCTTTTATTCTTTTTTTTTTTTTTTTTTTTTTTTTTTTTGGAGACAGAGACCACACCTGGTCTAAAGTGTCCCACACTTTGATGTGAGTCCCAATCATCTGCAGAGCTTTTAAAAACAGAATTTCAAGACTCAACTAAATCTCTGAGGAATAGAACCAGGGATTAAAACCTGTTTTTACAAAGGAATTAAAAACTTAATTTTACAAAGGTTAGGTAATTCCGATATTTGCTTGGGTTTGCAAATCACGAGTGTAATTCAATCTTTGCATTTTATGATGCGGTTCAATACTTTGTCTAAAACGACACGGTTAGGTAACAGTATAACCTGAGTTCTACTCAAAGATGCCTTGTGGCCCAACCCAGACGTCTACTCAGCTCTGGGTTCTGTGGGCTTGCAATATGAATTAGCGGCAAGTCATGCAAGAAGGATTCTACGAGACCAAGAGCTGAGGTTTAGATGGGCGCATTGCCCATATTCCAATGGACTGGAGGGGGCGGACGGGGACAGGTCTGGCAGGAGTGTTCCTTTCCTTCCCTGGTAGGGTTTCCGAGGAGCAACCTGTCCAAGTCTACCTGTTAGTCACAGGAGGTGACACTGGCCCCTAGTTTGGTTTTTCTGAGCATGCCTTTTTCATTTAGCTTTTGCTCAGAGATATTTAACGCATGGAACCTAGTTGCTGACAGAACGACCTTAGCAGGAAGATGCAGGGAAGTGCTTTTTCACACTTGCGATGTCACTGATTATAAAACATGCTAGGTAACTTCCACAGATAGGGAGGGCTGCCTTAAAAACAATGGAGTTGCAAACTTCTGGAGTATTCCATAAGAATTGCTACTGTACTGGGCACAGTGGCTCAGGCCTATGATCCCAATACTTTAGGAGGCCAAGGAAGGAGGCTCCTTTGAGTCCAGGAGTTTGAGAGCAGCCTGGGCAACGCAGGGAGACCTCGTCTCTATAAAAATAAAAATGTTAGTGGGGTGTGGTGGAGCATGCCTGCAGTTCCAGCTACTTGGGAGGCTAAGGTGGGTGGATTGCGTGAGCCTGGGAGGTCAAGGCTGCAGTGAGCTGAGATTGCTCCACTGCACTCCAGCCTTGGCAACAGAGCAGAACTCTGTCTCAAAGAAAAAGAATACTACTGGAGTGAGTTAGAATGCAAATTTTTAGCCTACGGCATTGGAGATTCTGATTCGCTAAGTCAAGGTGGGGCCCAGAAATTTGCCTTTTTAGCAACAGCCCCAGTGATTCCGAGGCTGGATGATACTTGGAGGAGACCTGCTTTGGAATTTTCTCTGAGGAGGAAGGAGCCACCATGGAACGTGGCGGTTATAGACTCTTACAGAGAAAGGGTCACTTGGGTCTGTATTTAGCCTGCTCCTGAAATACTTTGAAGAAAACCAGCCAGAATCAATGTCTAGTATATTCTTTCAGATCAGAATCCTCTTGAGTTAGTACTTGACAGAAGTGGATCTCAACTGGGAGTGATTTTGCCCACCCAGGGACCATTTGGCAATATCTGGAGATGTTGGTTGTCAGAACTGGGGTGTGTGTGTGTGTGTGTGTGTGCGCGTGCGTTAATGGCACCAAAGTGCCCAGGACAGCCCCACAACAATTCCCCAGTCAAAAGTGCCCATAGTGGCAAGTGTGAGAAACTCAGCTCTGGAAAGTCAACAGGGATGCAGAGAAGTGTGGTGGGCCCTGGGAAAGCCATCGAGGCAGAGCAGTGGAGCTGGAGCCGGCCTTTGAGCACGCTTGATCCAGTCCTGGCAGAATAGGAGCCCCAAACTGCCTGTGGAATTGTTCTGGTCCGTCAGTTTACAGAAACAGGTCGGAGAGCTGTTAAATCTGGAGGTGCTTATCTAGATCTTCTGTGAGCCCCTGGGTTTCTAAGCCCAGATGGTGATTAGATTTTGCGTCAGTCAGAGAAAATGAAATTCTGTGTTAAACCAGATGCCACAGTCCATACCCAGACTTGATGCACTGTTAGATCAATTAGATGCTAACAAAATCACCTTAATTCTTGATTTAGGAGAGGGTTTTGGGCAGATAGGAGGAAGCCAAATTCACAACAGCATTTGTAGCACCAGATGGGCATAGGAGCTTAATGCCTGACCCTCTGGTGTGCGGAACTCACCAGCCTTTTTCCAGAGATGGGTTAATGGCTTACTAAGTGAGCTGGACACGTTTTGGTAGCCCATTCTGATGGCATTGCTCTATTAAGCCAGAATGCGTATGGGCATCTGGAGCCTCGGAGTGTTGCCAAATTGATCCGTAAAGCTGGGCTTATGGGGAAAGTGAGTGAAGGGCCATTTGGGTGTCTGGGCTCAAAGATTAGGGTACAAAGTGGGAAACAGGCACATGAACCCATTGGAGATAAGCTCATAAACGTGGTCAAGTTTCTGCCACTAAAGAGTTACACCACTTCTGACCGAGAGACATTTGGGAGTTACTTGCTTTGGGAGGTCCCGCTAGAGTATCCGAGGACAAACACAGCAGATGAATGGCATAGAAGACAAATGTATAAGGAACTCCTACTGCAAGTCACCTCATGAGAGGTTTCATTTAATGAAGATCGAACTACCAGAAGCTAGTTTCTTTTGCAACAGAATTTTAGGGAATTATATCGATTGACTGAGACAAAGTCTCACTTTGTCCCCGAGGCTGGAGTGCAGTGGCATGATCTTAGCTCACTGCAACCTCTGCCTCCCAGGTTTAAGTGATTCTCATGCCTCAGCCTCCTGAGTAGCTGGGATTACAGGCATGCACCAACACGCCCAGCTAATTTTTATATTTTTAGTAGAGACAGGGTTTCGCCTTTTTGACCAGGCTGTTCTTGAACTCCTAGCCTCCAGTGATCCACCCACTTTGGCCTCCCAAAATGCTGGGGTTGCAGGCGTAAGCCACTGCACCGGGCCAAGTTTTAGGGAGTTTCAGGTAAATTTCCCCATACTCTTATTGGGGATTGGTTGCCTTATTTCTTGTCTCTAAAACCACTTAGTGAGTCCAGTTTTTTCTCTTTGAGCCGATGAAGTAAGTACCATTCACAATGAGGTTAAAGGCCAGGACGTTGCAATGGGTTTGGGTGTGAGTCATTTACCAACCAAGATTGCAGTCTAACAACAAGCCAGCCATACTTGAGTAGTTTACTAGGAGCAGACATAAAAAGTTTCTTGATGAAGCCAAGGACCCAGAGGACCCTGGGAACAGGATGATGTAATTTGAAGGAGGGACTGGGGAAGTGACCCTTGCTGAAATATGAGTCCCCCAGTCAGTCACAGAATGGATGTAGCCCAGGGCTGCCAGATTTGGAAATGGGATTTGAGTGCCTACATTCTAGGCATTTCATTAAACTTAGGTTAAAAGTGAATACAAACTAGAAACAAAACAAGCAGGCAGCCACATCCTCTGGGGGGTGAGGGGGCACTGTGAAGGGTTAGTCCCCCCATTGTGAGGCTTTACGTGTCCGTTTTTTCTGACTTGTTTCTTTTTTTTTTTCTTTTCTTTTTCAAGATGGGGTTTCACCATGTTGGTAGGGCTGGTCTTGAACTCCCGACCTCAGGTGATCCACCCGCCTTGGCCTCCAAAGTGCTTGGATTACAGGCGTGAGCCACCACGCCCAGCCGCTGACTTGTTTCAAAGAAGTAAAGCTAAGAATGTTGTCTAGACCCCAGATATTTAAGATGCTATGGAGAGATGGAGACATGCTCCAAATTTTTGAGTCTCTGAAAGGTGCAAATGTAAAACCTTTACAGAGACTGCAGCAGATGTGCCTAGGAGGAGACTCATGGTCTTAGAATCTTCCAGTTTCCACAGGGATGGGATGTGTTTATTGAGCTGTGCTCTGTGCCACACACCATGCTGCATGCTGGGATACTTGGATCCATCAGCAAAGAAAGTTCACTCTAGGTGGGGAGAGAGAGGCCTGCAGGTATGACTAACAGTCAGAAACTAGGAAGGAGGGCCCACTCCACTGGGGTTAGTGGAGAATCAGTGCAGTTTTCTTACAGGGAACAGTTAATCTGGGATTTGAAGTGTGTGTAGGATTTATGGATGGGGGAGGAGGCCGAGGCCGGCATGATGGCAGGGCAGGAAGAGAAGGCAGGATTTCCCAGGAATTATGGAAAGTGACTGGGAATGTGGGTCTGGAGCCCAGGAGAGAGGAGGTCAGGAGGGTGCTTCTAGGAGTTTTCTGCAGCCTGAGGGGAGCAGAAGGCCTGGGATATATGGGCGGGTTCTCAGAGGGAGGTGAAAAGCAGAGAATCTTGATGATCCTTTATGTGTAGGGAGTGGGGAGAGGACAAGGAACCAACACAGTAGCCAGAGTAGGGAAGAGAATGAAGCACGTGGACAGAGAGAGGGCTGGGGCTCCTGGAGGGAATTATCAGCGGGGTAAGAGCTCAGAGAGAAACATGGTGGAGGAATAAGAGAAGAGGCTTATTGTAACCACTTTACCAAAGGCCAACTGTAGATGATATTCACAGAAAGTAAGAATGTTAATAACATAGCAAATCGATCCTAGTATAATACAGTAAATGAATTGGTTAGCTGGAGATGCCCTGGGTAGTTGAGTCTGGTTGAAAAATGGGCTTGGAAACCACTGAGCCCAGGAGCTTGGAGCTTTGGGTCTGCTTGGTTTTGTCATCTCCTCTGTTACCTGCAGGTAGGAGACACCAGGGTGCATTAGTTCCCCCAGATACTCGTTTCTCCGTTGTATATTTGCCTTAAGGAACTGTGGTGCTTTTGGTTGTTTTGAAAAGTTAAAGGGTTTAAAAGATGGCATCTTTTGAAGAAGTTATGTGACTATAAAATAAAAAACAGTTGAGCTATACTGGATTTAATAGGGGAGGAATAACTAGACTGAAATGTAGGTAGTTGACAAAGCAATTTACTTAATGAAGAAAAAGTTAATATTGGATTTGTATCTTAAGTGGGAAATTTAAAATATAAGAGAGCATTTTGGTACTGAGGGGTTCACTGCTGAATTATCTGAAATATCAAAAATAAACAGCACATGCATGTTCAATGGTTAAACAAATTACATGGTCCTTCTGTATCCACAGGGGATTGGTTTCAGGAGGCTAACTCTGTAGATGCTCGAGTCCCTTATATAAAATGGCTATGCGGCCGGGCACAGTGGCTCACACCTGTAATCCCAGCACTTGAGGAGGCCAAGGTGGGTGGGTCAGTTGAGGTTAGGAGTTCGAGACTAGCCTGGCCAATGTGTGAAGCCCCATCTCTACTAAAAATACAAAAAAATAGCAGGGTGTGGTGGCAGGCACCTGTAATCCCAGTACTCCAGAGGCTGAGATGGAAGAATTGCTTGAACCTGGGAGGTGGAGGTTGCAGTGAGCCAAGATTGCACCATTGCACTCTAGCCTGAGTGACAGAGTGAGACCCTGTTTCAAAAAAAAAAATAATAATAAAACGGCTGTGCATATCCTCCTATATACTTTAAATCATCTCTAGATTACTTATAATACCTAGTATAATGTAAATGCTATGTAGTTGTTATGCTGTATTGTTTTATTTGTATTATTTTTTATTAATATATTATTTTTGATTTTTTTCTGATTATTTTCTATCCATGGTTGGTTGAATCCTTGAATGTGAAACCTGTGGATACCGAGGGCCAACTGTAGACTATGCTCATGGAAATTATAACATGGGAAAAGTGTCTTGGTAGAATACAGGAAGTGAAAAAAAGTAGGATTCTTTCTCTGACTGGTGTAGTTGAGAGTGATTTTAATTTTTCTATTTTTTATACTTGTCTGAATTTGCCAAACTCTCTGAAATGAGTAGCACTATTTCATCCCTGGGAACAACCTGGCATCCTAGGCAGGGCTCTTCCTGCAGGTGGTAAGGTGGAAAGATGGCAGGGTTCTGGGTCGGAAGAGGCAGGTCCAGTCTGCATCTGTTTCCTACAGGCCATGTGATGCTGGGCAAGTCCTGTGACCTCGGGAGAGGCCTTAGCTTCTCTCTCAAAGTCTGCTCTGGAGTAGGGAGGGAGGGGGTAGTCAGGGAGGAGGACAGCCTCTCTGCCTTGCCTCCGGGAGACCTACCTCCAGGTCGAAGCCATCCAGGGCTGGGCGGAGCTTCTCCTGGCATATGAGACAGTCCCTCTGACAACTGCTGAACACACTGGAGAAGAGGCTGAGCAGCAGCAGGTCACAAAGCAGGACTTTCATGGTGCAGGAGCAGGAGCAGGAAGCAGGTGCTGGAATACACAGGAAGAAGCACAGTAGTGAGTACAGCCATTCTCGGGGGTGGGGGGGAGCTGCTCAGGGCCGGAGACCCCAACCCGGGGGATGCAGGAAAGACCCTCCTCTGCTTTCTCTAGGGGGACAGCAGCAGGGGCCTGAGATTCACTTTCCAGAGGTGTAAATTGTCAAGGCCATAGGCGACCCGGTCCTGTCACCCAAGCCGTGTTCACGCACAGGCTTGTTCGTGTCTGGGTTCCTGGGGAAAGTGCCCCCTGTGATTCCTGCCCCCTGCTGGCCTCAACACCACAAGGGCACTTTTGGGAGCAACTGTGCAGTGGCAGAGATGGCTTTCTTGGAAGCTGAAGGCATGGCTTTGCAGCTTACCAGCATGTGACATTAAATCAACCTCTTTGAGCCCTGGTTTTCATAGCCCATAAAAGGGGAACGGTGGCACCTGCCTTGTCAGAGGCCTATTGTGAAGAGGAAATGAGATGTGTAAGGGGAGTTTTACAAAGTGCCATGCAAAAGTCAGAGGAGTAAAACATGAGATTTATTAATGACTCAGTGCCTCAGGAGGATGAAAATCCTCCTGGCCTTCCTGCTACAGCCAGGAATGCCCCCAACCGTCCTACACCTTGAATTCCCTCTTCCTGCATGTCCCTTGTCTCTTATCCCTGCTAGATGTGAGCTAGTACTATGTTCTGTATCTCCCTAAAATTCGTATGTTGAAATCCTAACCTCCAAGGTGATGGAATTAAGAGATGGGACCTTTGGGCCAGGCACAGTGGCTTACGCTGTAATCCCAGCACTTTGGGAGGCCGGGGCGGGTGGATCATTTGAGGTCAGGAGTTCGAGACCAGCCTGGCCAACATGGCAAAACCCAGTCTTTACTAAAAATGGTGTGATGGTGTGCACCTATAATCCTAGCTACTCAAGAGGCTGAGGTGAGAGGATCACTTGAACCCAGGAGGTTGAGGTTGCGGTGAGCCGAGATCATGTCATTGCACTCCAGCCTGGTTGACAGAGTGAGACTCTGTCTCAAAAAAAAAAAAAAAAAGGCCGGGCGCGGTGGCTCAAGCCTGTAATCCCAGCACTTTGGGAGGCCGAGGCGAGTGGATCACGAGGTCAAGAGATCGAGACCATCCTGGTCAACACGGTGAAAACCCATCTCTACTGAAAATACAAAAAATTAGCTGGGCATGGTGGTGCGTGCCTGTAATCCCAGCTACTCAGGAGGTTGAGGCAGGAGAATTGCCTGAACCCAGGAGGCGGAGGTTGCGGTGAGCCGAGATCGCGCCATTGCACTCCAGCCTGGGTAATGAGAGTGAAACTCCGTCCCCCCCCCCCAAAAAAAAGAGAGAGAGAGAGAGAGATGGAAACATGAAAACTTTGGGAGGTGATGAGGTCATGAGACTTAAGCCCTTCTGAATGAGATTAGTGCTCTTATAAACGAGGCCCGAGAGAGCTAGCTAGTTCCTTCTACCACTTGAGGACACAGCAAAAAAAGCCAACATCTAAGAACCAGGAAATAGACCCTCACCAGACACTGAATCTGCAGGCGTCTTGATCTCCAACTTCCCAGCCTCCAGGACTGTGAGAAAGAAATTTCTGTTGTTGATGGGGCGTGCTGGCGCACACCTGTAATCTCAGCACTTGGGGAGACCGAGGGGCAGGCGGATCACTAGAGGTCAGGAGTTTGAGACAAGCCTGGCCAACATGGCGAAACCCCATTGCTACTAAAAATATAAAAATTAGCTGGAAATTGCTTGAACCCAGGAGACGGAAGTTGCAGTGAGCCGAGACCAGGCCACTGCACTCCAGCCTGGGCGACAGAGCAAGATCCACCTCAAAAAAAAAAAAAAAGAAAGAAATTTCTGTGTTTCTAAGCTACCCGGTCTATGCTCTGTTGTCACAGCAGCCTGGATAGACTAAGAGAGTTGGCTTCCCGAGCAAAGGGCCATGTGATTCACCTTGGCATTCCATGCCAAGCACAGGCCCTGGCACGTGGAACTCGCTCTTAAAAATTGAACAAAGGAACTATTCTAAGATAGCAGCTCCAAAGATGGGTTGGTTAGATCAGTGGTTTGGAATCTTATGCCGAATTGCCTGAAAGGCGTGCAGTTTTTACCGTTCCTCCTTGAAACTTATTTTTTGATCAAGCATTCTGAATCAGAAAGATGCTTCCCTGGACTGTATCATTTTGGGTCCCCGTAGAACCATCTTTACTTGGAGGATTAAATGGAAAGGGAACAAAGAACTTTCTAGAAACGTAAATGTTCTTGATTGAAGTCGCGAGGGTGTATCCATTTGCCAAAACCTATTGAGTTGTACATTTATGCTGTGCATTTCATTTATGCAGCTTTTCCCTTAAAAAAAAAAAAAGAGTTCATTGTAGAAAACCAAAAATGACTGCCTTTATTGCTTTGTCATCAGATGATACTGAGGAAGTGTAGAATGTTTTGCCACTCCAATGCACCCTGCAGACTAGCTGGAATCTTGTTTGAAATGCAGATTCTTGGGCCCCACCCCAGAACCACTGCATGAGGATCTGCATGTCTTTTTGATTGTTTGTTTGAGACACTCTTGCTCTGTCACCCAGGCTGCAGTGCAGTGGCATGATTTTGGCTCACTGCAACCTCCCAGGTTCGAGAGATTCTCATGGCTCAAATAGCTGGGATTATAGGTGCACACCACCACGACTGGCTAGTTTTTGTATTTTTAGTGGAGACAGGGTTCCACCATGTTGGCCAGGCTGGCCTCAAACTCCTGACCTCGTGATCTGCCTGCCTTGACCTTCCAAAGTGCTAAGATTACAGGTATACGCTACCAGGCTCAGCTAATTTTTCGTTAAGGATCTGCATTTTTAGCAAGATTCCCAGGTGACTTGTATTCACACCAAAGTTTGCAAAGTGCTAGTATGAAAAATATGTGATCAAAGGAGGGACCTGCAGCTGAGGTCACCCGATGACCGTGTCAGGAGCCCACCCTAGTTCTTCTTGTGCATCATCAAAACATTTCGTACTGAGGATGACAGCTATTGGGGTGCTCAGTAAGTGTGTGTTAAATTAATGAGTTGCCTTTTCATTTGAGACGGTCTTACTCTGTTGCCCAGGCTGGTGTGCAGTGGTGCAATCACGGCTCACTGCAGCCTTGAACTCCTGGGCTCAAGCAGTCCTCCCACCTCAGCCTTCCAAGTAGCTGGGAGGATTGCTTGAGCCCGGGATGCTTGGCTAGTTTTTAAATTTGTAGCACAAGTGAGGTCTTGTCATGTTGGCCAGGCTGGTCTCAAACTTCTGGCCTGAAGTGATCCTCCTACCTTGGCCTCCCAAAGTGTCGGGATTACAGGCATAAGCCACTGCACCTGGCCAATGAATTCACATTTGAGATGGATTTTTGAAACAAATCATGAACATAGTGCCTATTTAAATGTATTGCAAATGCATTTGAGATGAATTTTTCTACTCTATCCCAAGGACCAGGGCTTTAGTTGAGATTTATTGCCTTGGTTATTGTAATAGCCTCCTAATTAGTCCCCCTAATGATCTGGCTTCCCTCCAAGCTTGCCATCTCCAATCTGATGATGTCACTTCATATTTAAACTAATTCTATAACCTCATTGCCGTCAGGAGGAGTTCCAAGGACTCAGCACCGACTCTTGCCTCATTTCCTAGCACCTAACCTCACACAGCCTCTAGTCTCAGTGAATCATGTATAGGTCCCAACTGTATCAGCCTCTTAATGTCTTTTTTTTTTTTTGAGACAGAGTCTTGCTCTGTCACCCAGGCTGGAGTGCAGTGGCACTGTCTTGGCTCACTAACCTCCGCCTCCTGGGTTCAGGTGATTCTCGTGCCTCAGGCTCCTGAGTAGCTAGGATTACAGGTACTCACCACCACATCTGGCTGATTTTTGTGTTTTTAGTAGAGGCATGGCTTCACCATGTTGGCCAGGCTGGTCTCGAACTCCTGACCTCAAGTGAGCTGCCTACCTTGGCCTCCCAAAGTGCTGGGATTACAGGCATGAGCCATTGCGCCCGGCCTCTTAATGTCTTTTTATCTTGGCACTTGCTGTTCCCTCTGCCCAGAATATCCTCCTCCAACTCATCCGTCACACATACCTCAAGCATCAGCCCCTCTGGGAAGCCATGTCCACCCCCTGGTCTGAGTTAGATCAGTCTCCTCTGCTGCCTGGCATCTGGAAGAGCACGTCATAGTGGGAGGCCAGCAAGCCTCGGGGGTCCCATCCATCAGCACAGACACAACAGACCCAAGCTGTGGCGATATGCACTTCCCCATCTGCTAATGACTGCAGACTGCCTGCTTCCGATCACAGCTCTGCAGCCTGCTAGCTCTACTTGACCTCTCCTTTCCTCATCTGCACAAATGAGGTGAAATCAGTACCTATCTCAGAGGATGATTAGTGGGTTAACGTTTGTAATCAATTAAAATGGCAATAAGAACTATATACGAGAAGGAAAAGAAGAAATGAGTCCTGCACATAGCATTCACTCTATAACGCTTTTTTTTTTTTTTTTTGAGACAGAGTTTCACTCTGTTGCCCAGGCTGGAGTGCAATGGCGTGATCTTGGCTCACTGCAACCTCTACCTCCCAGGTTCAAGCAGTTCTCCTGCCTCAGCCTCCCAAGTAGCTGGCACTATAGGCGCCCACCCTACTCCCAGCTAATTTTTATATTATTAGTAGAGATGGGTTTCACCATGTTGGCCAAGCTGGTCTTGAACCCCTGATCTCAGGTGACCCACCTACATTGGCCTCTCAAAGTGCTAGGATTACAGACATGAGCCACCATGCCTGGTCTTAACATTTCTCACTCTACTAAGTTTCTGTCTTTCTAGATAGACATTCTCGTAGAATTTGTCCCAAACAGCATGGCTGTGCCCTCTACAGCCACTTGGTGGCAGTAGCTGTACGTCGCAGAAGAAAGGGAAGGGAGGAGGAAAGGGACCGTTTCCTTTCCTTCCTAATGCGAGGTTGTAATACAGAATGTGTACATAGGCTGAGGCGACAAGCTGTGACAGATGTTAGTGAAATGCTCTCCGGCTGAGGTTTTTTTTGTGAACTTCATTAACCGGGGCAACTTGCATATTCAGGAAAGGTTGGCTGCTTTGGCTGATGTTTGCCATCTCAAATTCTGGGTAAATGGGATTTAGGGGCAAGGTGAAAAAGGAACATGGGCTTCTGGGACACTTAGTGCATGCTTCATTCGATAGCCTTCCTGCAGGTGAAATATGGAGCCCCGCAGCTTGGCACTTGGGGAGACCTTGTTGAGTGTCCTTGGCACGAGCCAGGCCCTCCCTGCAGGTCAGGGGCATGTCCACCCTCTGAACTCCAACTTCTCAGCCCGTGTCTGTGTTCCCTCACTTTTAACAATCGACTCCACCGATTATTTGAGGAACCATCCATACTCAATGCTGTCCGTTGTCCCCTGCCATTCACAGAATCCGCCAAATGGAAATAACCACATAGTTCCACCCATCCCACAGGTGGCTTGCAAGCTTTAAAATGAGATTAATGTCAGCGAAACTCAAAATTATGTAAATATCATCATAAAAGGGACAGCATTCTGTATTTTTTATATACCTCCCAACACCTGCTACAACTGTGTTCTAGGTTAAATCAGATTTTGAACTTTGAAAGCTCAGCAGCTGTTTTTCATTTGCAAGAAGTCTTGACAATATCTAGATGCTGGATGATGCTCTGTATTTAAATGGAGATGAGCACTTAGGTACTTCACGAGTTGTATTTGTGTTTAAACCTTTACTTAGTTACTTCACGAGTTGTATTTGTGTTTAAATCTTACACTGTGGACCTGTGTGGCTGTGGGCAAGTCATTTCACCTCTGAGATTGTCAGTCTTTTCAACTACAAAGTGGGGATCTATAACAGGTTTGCTGTTACCTCGATGCTGAAACCTTACACTTTGTAACGGTGGGACTGTGTACAAATTATTTCACTTCTGTGAGCCTCAGTCTTCTCAACCGTGAAATGGGAATAGTGATGGGTTGTTGCTATTTATTCTACAACCATAGCAAACATCAGTAAACAAAAAGCTAGCTGCATAGGTTGAATTTTACATGGCTTGAATTTCATTTGGTGAGCCAAGCTCAGCTACTTCTGTGTGGCAACACTATATTCTGGGCGTCTCATATTGAATAAAGAAATGTTGAATTGCATTTTCTTTTGGTAATGACACCTCATAAATTTAATTGTGCCTTGCTGTTTATAAAGATAAAATACCACTAGGGTTTGGCCTTCATCGATTTGCATGTAATCTTGCTTCTGAGGGCAATATAATTAGTTGCTTGTCTGGAGAATCACACACGCAGCTTTAGCCAAAGCTGAACCCTAATTGAGTTTTGTCTTATGACCTGCGTAAAGTCCTGTAGTTTAGATGTTGCCAGCAGAGAAGAGAGGAAGGGACTGCTCTTGCTAGAAGCTGACACACCTCTATCCTTTTCATCAGGCACATGTACAGAGTATTATTGACAGGTTACCAAAGAATTTTATATTCATATATTATACAACCCTATAATCTAGGGTTAATATCAATCCACCTTTTTTTTTTTTTTTTTTTTTTTTGAGATGGAGTTTCATTCTTGTTGCCCAGGCTGGAGTGCAATGGCGCCATCTTGGCTCACTGCAGCCTCACCTCCCAGGTTGAAGTCATTCTCCTGCCTCAGTCTCCAGAGTAGCTGGGATTATAGGCATGTGCCACCATGCTAGGCTGATTTTGTATTTTTAGTAGAGACAGGGTTTCTCCATGTTGGTCAGGCTGGTCTCGAACTCCTGACCTCAAGTGATCCACCCAACTCAGCCTCCCAAAGTGCTGGGATTACAGGTGTGAGCCACTGCTTCTGGCTTTCAACCCACCTTTTAAAGATGAACATAAGGCCTTAGAGGCTAAGGAATTTGACTAGGATCATCCAACTTAAAAGTAGCAGAGCCAGGACTTAAACTCAGGTATGTTGATTCCAAACTGTATGTTCTGTGAAACCATAAACTTTATAGTTTCTGCTTTGGAAAGGTTGACAAATTCTGACAGAATCTCATTGCGGCGTAATCTTTGCATTTCATAGCAATCACATTCCTATGACTTTGGAGCTCCAGGAGCCAGGCTCTGTGCTGATTGCTTTATAAGTGTCACCCTGTGGGGTAAGTGCTATTATCTCCATTTTATAGTTGAACAGATTGAGGCTTGAGGAGCTGACATAACTTGCCGTGGCTGAGCTGAAACTAGTGTCTGATCATGCCCCTCAGTGATCCCTGCGGCTGTCTTCATGTAGGAGAATTCATTCAGGGACTTCCTCTAGTCCCGAACTCTGGACTGCCTGTCTGATGACAACCTCTTTTTTTTTTTTTTTTTTTTTTTTTTTGGGACGGAGTCTTGCTGGAGTGCAGCGGTGCTATCTCGGCTTACTGCAACCTCCGCCTCCCAGGTTCAAGCAATTCTCCTGCCTTAGCCTCCTGAGTAGCTGGGATTATAGGTACCCACCACCAGGCCTGGCTAATTTTTTTTTTTATTTTTAGTAGAGACGCGGTTTCACCATATTAGGCTAGTCTTGATCTCCTGACCTCAAATGATCTGCCCCCCTCAGCCTCCCAAGGTGCTAGATTACAGGCATGAGCCACTGTGCCCAGCCTGATGACAATCTCTTTATTGCTGCCTCTCCCCAGTTCATGAGGGATTCTTCCTTGCGCACCAGCTGCACGTCCATGGGAAGACAGGTGGGTCTTCCTGATGGCCCATTTCTTAGCCCCATTGCAGACAAGATTCCTGCAGCGAAGCTTGTGCTTGTTTACCAGCTATTACAGAGACAGGCTGCTTTAGTTTCTTCTCTTCTGGCTGATACAATTACACTTCAAGTGTCCCTCCTTGGATCTAAATTTCCACCTGGAAAGCGGGAGACAGCATGGAGGAGGGGGAGGCGAGAACAACGGCCCTGCCCAGCACGGGTCAAGCATTCCCCAGGCGGGGGGGAAATGAATGAGCGAGAGTTGTGCTCAGAAATGAGAACCGGCTGCTGGTCCGGCTCTGCCGTTACCTGTGGGATTTTATGCAAGAACTTTTCTCTCTCTGGGCCTCAGTTTTTGCCTCTATAAGAAGAAGCAGTTAGATGAGATGGCCAATATTCTTTGATTTTATGAATGGCCAGATATTTGTCCTCTCCTGGAAGTGAGAAAGGAGGGAAGAACGGAAGAGGAAAAGGAGCCGAAGTGTTGGTGGGGAAGTGGCTTCAGGGCAGCATGGGAGGAAAGCCATAGGAAGGATGTGGGCGTGGGGAGAGACGTGTGCTCAGGGCTGTTGCAGGTGGGAAGGGGCCTCAGCTCCCATCTGCCTGCCTCTGGGCCATGCTCCCACGTATACTGGCAATATAATTTAAATAGATTTTTTAAAAGCTTTTATTTACTTTTCGCTTGGTGTATTGGCATGCATCCGTAATCCCAGCAACTCAGGAGGCTGAGGTGGGAGGATTGCTTGAGCCCAGGAGTTTGAGACCAGCTTGGGCAACATAGTGAGACCCCTATCGCTAAAAAAAATAAATAAATAAAAATTAGATGTGATGGTGCATGTCTGTAGTCTTAGCTCTTCAGGAGGCTGAGGCAGGAGGATCGCTTGAGCCCAGGAGGCTGAGTCTGCAGAGAGCTATGATTGTGCCACTGCACTCCAGCCTGGGTGGCAGAGTGAGACCCTGCCTCTAAACAACAACAAAAGACCAGCCTGGGCAACACAGCAAGACCTCCAACTCAGAAAGAAAGAGAGAGAGAGAGAGAAAGAGAAAGAAGAAAAAGGAAGGAAGGGAGAGAAATAAAGAAGGAAAGAAAGGCTTTTATTTACTTTTATATAATAAAATCATTCAATGTTCTTTTCCAAAAGGTAGGAAAACACAGATAAGCAGCAGTGAATCTAGGATAACAATCTTTAAACTTCTTTAACTTTGTATCCCTCTCAGTCAAATCTGAGTACACATGCCTAATTGATTTATAAGTTACATACATTATAAAATCCACTAAAGTGCAAATTAAGAAAGGTAAGATAAAAACAAAAGACTCCCAGTGGGTAGTCGGTCAGGCATGCCCATTTGGGGAGCACGGGCCTGGGCTGGGTAACATTTCACGACACTGAGTTTAGAGGAAGCCAGAGCTCCGGCGGCCCTGTGCTCTTGGCACTTGCTCTGTGCGGCTTCCATTAGGAACTCCACGCACGTCCCTTGGCGAATGAATGAAAGGATGAATGGGGAAGGGAGGTGGGGGAAGATCGCAGACCAGTGTGGAAAGAGGGGAGGTTGGATCTGAGCCATTGCGGGATGGCAGAGCTCGGGGTGCACGGTGAGGCTTGCTATCTACTCCACCTGCCAGCCTGGACCCCCCAGGGCTGACGATTTTGTGCTTCTGCAATGTTGAAGCACCTGTCAGTATTTAGAAAACGAAAAAAAAACCCCACAGGATCACGGAAAATTGAGACTGAAACTAATTGTAGCCTGTCTAGGGAGATGCCCAGAAAACTCACTTGCCCCTGAAATTGATGTGCTCCAAATCTCACAGCTAGTTTGTGATTAGAAGGAAAGCTTTATGTTGGATTGTGGCATTTAAATGAAGGCGTTTAGGAAATCCAGTTTGCTTCATGACTTCCCAGCAGTTGAAGCCACTACCAGACATTGTCAGGATGGCTCCTGTTTTCTGAGAAGGGCCCATCCCTTTCCTAAGATACCTGAGGAGTAGCTCCACCTAGGCTCGGAACACATGAGATTTCAACACTTCCTTCGTGGGCTTTGGGAGCTGTGGTGCTGAAGGGGGTAAATGAGGAATCACTGAACTGTGTCAGTGCAAGTAGAGACCGCTCGCGTAAAACTTCCTATTTCTACCTGTGTGCATGTGTGCGCGTGTGTAATAGCATGAAATAAGCATGTAGACAAGCTTAGCTCACTGCCTGGTGCAGAGTGGATTTCAAGGAGTGTTAATTCCTTTGCCCTCCCTTTATATGTTTAACTTGGCTGCTGCCTCCCTCTTCAAAGCCCTTGACCCATCCAAATTCCACCTGCTTTCCTACTAGGTGGAATCCCTGGAGGAAGTGCTCCTTCTCCCGAATTCTTCTAGCACTTGCTGCCTGGACCATGCAATTTAGGACTGAACTACACCCAGCCTTGCACGGTCCTCTGATTGTTTGTCATGTTTGTGTTATGTCTCTCTTCTACCCGCGACCCCACTGTGAATTTGCAAGCACCCCTGACCGTAACGGGGAGATGAACTGGAGCCAGAATGGCTCGGCTCAGTCCTGCCCCTGCCATGTACTGAATAAATCATTTACTCTCTTAGCTTCGGTTTCCCCAACTGCAACACTGAGATAATGGCACCGCCTCACAAGGCTGTTGCCGGGGATAATAGGTGTGAAAGCGCCTAAATCGTTGTACAAATGTGGAGTGCTGCTATTATCACCTCTGCTGAATCTACTAGAGCCCCTGCAAGCCTCCCTGCCTGGTGGAGTGTAGATGATAAATACCTGATTGACTGAATACAGAACAGCTTAGTGACAGCTCCTGTCATAGGCTCCAGGGAGCAGAGGTTGGAACCTAGTCCTGCAATCACTCCCTTCATTGACAATGCCAAATAGCCTGCACTTTGCAAATCCCTAAGTACTCTCAGTCTCCAGCTGATAAATCAGGGGCTGCTGCCCTGTGCGTAACAAAACTGCACCCTCAAAACGACCCTAGGCTGCACCACAGCGCCCTCGACAGGCAGCACCGGGCAGCACATGGAGAGGTAAATCTGCTGCTTTTGCTGACGTAGTGGTGGTTGGGGATGGGCTTTCCAGGGACCCTCCCCTGCAGAAGAGTCAGTGAGCCTAAAGGAGCATGAATCCTTTTCGTTAAAGGCATCACAGCCTCAGTGGAAGCTTGTAGAATATTTACCTACCACACTTTACAAATGACAAAAAAAGAGGGTTCATGCGGTCGCCACCCACCAGCAGCAAGAGAGCAGTATTTGCTTTGGGAGGTTTTGAGAAGAAGCCAGGCAGTTACTTTTCCCCTCGATGTTGAAAACTCTGGTCTGGGCTTGCTGGCGAATGCCGTGCAAAGCTCATCTGTTGTTAGTCTCCCGAACAATGTTATTGGTTATAATTGGGGCAATTATGGGCTGCTTGAGGAAGCTAAACACAGATGTTTAAGCGCAGGATCAGGGTATTCAAGTCCAAAGCAGCTTGCTTTAAATAGTCCATTTCCCGAATCATCCTGCCTTACTTGAAATTCCCCCAGAACTTGCTCATGTTCAGAGCGAGATGCGGGGAGGAGGGGCTGGGTAGCGAAGCCTGGGGAGGCGAGACTTGAGGGAGAGAAATGCACAAAGACAGGAGGAAGAAAGGAGGCGCCGGGAGAGCCTCGAGAGTTCAGAGGCGGTGACTTAGGAACGGACTTTTCTGCATGACCCGGTCAAAGACCTTTAGGTGGGGGAGACGGGCAGGGGAGAGAGATGCCAAGGAAGAGAGGAGCCCTCGAAAGGCATCGGGGTCTGGGCTACCAAGGTCACGCCCATGGACATGCTGCCTGGAACTCACACGCCGCGGGGCTCAGCAGTGTACACAGGTGAAGGACACTCCCCAGGTCCAGCCCTTCCCCGTTATTTGTAGCAATTTCTGTTGGGGACAGAAGGGAGAAGGGCTCTCTTTGGATTGAAAACTCTTGTCTGGATGGCATCAAGTTGAGTGATAAGGTGGAGGAGCAGCCTGCACATCACCTCTGGGAGGAAAGGAAGCCACAGAGAGAAAACCCTCATGAGGGGGCTAGGGGCTTCCAGGGGGCCGCCCCGAGGAAGGCAAGCCCCCTCCCAAGTGCCTGCCCCTCCCCTGACCTCACTCCTTCAGCCGCCTCCTCTTGACACAGAGAAACAACCACGTAGGGGTCACAGCTGGGGAAGCAAAACTTTTCCTCATTTCCAAGTTCCCCTCTTTCTGCTTCTGCATCTGTTTGAGGTTAAAAAAGAGGCTCAGCCCTCCCCCGTTCCCCACCATCCAAGCGCTGCAAAGGAGATGAATGAAGAAACCATCTCGCAAGAGGCCAGCAGCATCCACACTGGACAAAGGAGACAGGCTGAGGAGCCAGCCCCTGGTGGCCCTGCCCTCCCAGGGCTCCACGCACTTAGTCCAGTTAGTCGCGGTCGGGCTGGGGGCCCCGTGCAGTTGCTTACCTGAGAGCTGTCAGTCCTCGGCTCCCTCCGATGGATGCGAGGCTCGGTTCCGCTGTCTCAGCCACACCAGCATATATATCCTCTCCCCACGCACAGCCCTCCCCTTCCCTGCCCACCTCCATGACACATACACACACTGACCCCCTTCATCAGCCAAACAGCAGGACCTGCAAGCCTTCCTGGCGGCTCCCCTCCCCCGGCTCTGCCATCAGACCTGTGACATCCCCACCTCCCCATCAATCCGTTCTCAAGCCTGCTTCACCTGGGCTCTGTTCAGCCAGGATCCCACAGCTGCCTTCCCTGTGCTTCCAGAGGCTGTGCGAGGACTGACGAGGAGCTCTGGCAAGTCAGAAAAAAAAGCCTCCTGGTGACAGTGACGAGGCAGACCCCAAATCCTGGAGTCTCCTTGAGCAACCTTTTTGCCTGAGGAGTGAAGAATAGGAGGCAGGCAGAAGGGAGGGGAGCAAACGAATGCCAAGCTCCCACCAGCATGGAGGAGCTCAGGGCTGAGCTGAGCCAAGCCCCCACCTAATGTCACTGCCCCTTACTAGGCCACTGAAGGGGTGGCTCTGCCTGTCCTGAGCCAGGTCAGGAGGCATTTCCACAGGTGCCCCCAGCATGGTGCGATGGAGAACCCTGAGGCTCGAGGCTCAGATAGCAGTGTCTGAAATTCGGCTTTACGATCAGAGCAAGACACATCTCTTTGTGAACCTCAGGTCCTCCTTCTGGAAAACGAGTCCAATACCACCCAGGATGGTTGTGAGTAGAAAAAGAAGATTCTGTTTGAATCTGCAACACACGAGGGCCCTTAATGAACGTGCTGCAACCTCCCCCACAGCCCCCTTTTTAATTAATACCACCTGGATCTAGAAATCTCATATCAGCATCTGGTGTCACAACAGAGAGCTTTTTAAAGCTGCTTCTGCACCTTATGGTGTCACTACCGAGTGCCCTGGAGGCTCTGAAGTTCTGGAAGCTTCCCTGTCCCTTACTGCCAAGCCTCCCTGTCTCCTGCAGCTGCCGGGGCTGGTGGACTACAGGAAGGGAGCTCCCAGGCTGAAGGCACAGGCTCGAGACTTTAGCATCCTTGGGGACCCCACCTTTCCTTACCTTAGGTGAATTGCACCATGACCCTGTCCTTAGTTTTCCCAAGAGGATCTAAAAGATTCCAGAATCCCAGGGTTTGAACTTGTGTCATCCAAGGAGCTCAAGCACTCACTCATATGGTAAGTCCAGCGCTCTTGTTCACCCGGGACTGGGTGGAGAAGGATTGAGGGAGAAGCATCTGCCCTGACCGCGAATGGTCTAGGGTTTCTTTTGGGGGTAATGGAAATGTTCTAGAATTAGATTGCGGTGATGGTTGCATAACATAGCAAGAATACTAAAACCCACCAAATTATATGCTTTAAAACGGTGCATTTAATGTTATGGGAATTACATTTTAATAAAAAGAAAATAGGTAAAAAGAAAGCAAGCAAACATCTGCCCAGGTTAAGAGCAACAGGTTCTGAGAATGAAGTTTCACTTCCATCTGTGTTCAGCGCAGGTGGGCTCAGGAGACCAGCATACTCACGACGCCTCACTTAGACCTCTGTTGCCCAAACCTTACACTGCAGGGCAAAGCTACCACTATGGACCCTTTGGGAAACCAGCGTGTTCACTGTATGACACAGAGTTACTTTTGCATCCTGATGTACTTTGGGGTCCCAGGCCTGGAACCTGATTTCATACATGATGTGGCAGATACTGGTGGCTGCCTACCCAATCCCCAGTCCCCTGTTCTTCCTTACTAAACAGTACCCTTGCTTTTATTCTAGGCATCAATGCACTTAGCTAAAAGACTACATTTCCCATTGGCCAAGGGTTGCCAATGAGCATGAAGCTACAGGCCCTTGGGTGGGGCTTCCAGGAAAGCTCTTTTAAAGGGGGTCAACTCACTAAAGGCCTCTCTCTCTTCTTTGCCCTCCCTCCTTCCTGTCTGGGACACAAATGTGATGGCTGGAGCTCTAGCAGCTATCTCGGATCATGAGATGAGACAACTTTGAGGATGGAAACCATGGGTAAATATGATGGAACATAAAGATGGAAGAATTTGGACTAGTGGAGTGGCCATATCAATCTTGGACTTCCAAACTTTAACCCTTTTTTTCCCCTAAAAAACCCAAACCTTTATTTCAAATGTTAATCAGGGTTCAGTCACCTGTTGCTGCATAACAAGCCACACCAAAGCCAGAGGTTTAAAATAAGAGACCACATATTTGACTCATGAATCTACAGATTGGGTATTTGGGCTAGATTGGGAATTTTGGCTAGGCTCAGCAGGGCAGTTCTTCTGGTCTCAGCCTGAGTCTCTTCTGCACCTGCAGTTGGACTCAGAGGGTTGGCTGGGTGTCAGCTGGGGACCTTGGTTCTCTTGGACATGTCTTATCCTTCATGGGTCTCTCATGTCCCTCTGGCATATTAGTCTGGCATGATCTCATGGCAAGCCTGAGGTGAAGGCATAAGCAAATACACTCAATCAAGACAACAACTGCAAGCATATGGAACCTCTTGAGACCTAAGTATAGAGCTGGCAGCCTATTGCTTTTGCTACGTTTGTTGGCTAAGGCCAGTTGCAAGGCTGTCCAGAGCTAGGCCGTGTGGAAACCACAAAGTCCCAGGATAATAGAGGGTGGCTATGCAGAAGCCATTCATTGGAGGCACTGGAAAATTTAACTCCCTGTGATTTAAGCCATTTATTTGGATTTACTGTTACATGCAGTGAAAATTATCTGAAACAATACACCTGCATTTGAGCACCTCGTCATTCCCAGGAGGTTCAGGCAGCTAAATGCTTTTCTTCCCTTGCAGTTGAGGAAGAGGAAGAGCAAGAGTGAGAAGTCAGTTAGCTTCTCTGGACTTGTCTTTCCTCATCCACCAGATGGAGGAGTTGAACCCAATGACCTGGATGTTCTTGGTGGGTTGAATGAAGCTGCATGTGGTGGCAGGCGGTCTTCTGTGATGCATGGGGAGCGGTGGCTCACGCCTGTAATCCCAGCACTTTGGGAGGCTGAGGTGGGCGGATCACCTGAGGTTGGGAGTTCGAGACCAGCCTGACCAACATGGAGAAACTCTGTCTCTACTGAAAATACAAAATTAGCTGGGCATGGTGGCGCATGCCTGTAAGCCCAGCTCCTTGGGAGACTGAGGCAGGAGAATTGCTTGAATCTGGGAGGTGGAGGTTGTGGTGAGCCAAGATCGAGCCATTGTGCTCTAGCCTGGGCAATAAGAGCAAAACTCCATCTATAAAAAACCAAAAACCAAAAACACTGTTGAGTGGGTGAGTAGAGGAAACTTGCCCCTCAGAAAAGCACAAGTAGACTTGGAGGGGCGCAGACTGTGTGGTGTTTGTGATGGCTTCAGGGCTTCCCCCTTGCCACACAGCCACGGAGACACCACCTTGAGAACCACGGGCTTCCCTTGGCTGTGGTAAGTGGGCATAGAGCAGCAAGCTGCCCCCTGCTTTTCTGATTGGCAGGATATAGTTATTAAAACAGTCGGAGATGAAAGGTCACACACCCTCATTTCTACTGCTTTGTGTGTGTGTGTGTGTGTGTGTGTGTGTGCGCGCGCGCGCAAGGACTTGGAATTAATAAAATTCTTGGCTGGGTTTGGTGGGTCATGTCTGTAATCCTGGTACTTTAGGAGGCCAAGGTGGGAGGATTGCTTGAGCCCAGGAGTTCAAGACCAGTGTGAGCAACATAGCAAAACCTGTCTCTACAAAATATAAAAAATTATATTTGATACAATTAAATTATTTATATGTATATTACTTATATTTATAATTATATATGTGTACTTATTTATTATATTTATACTTATTACTATATTTATACTTATGTATTTATAATTATATAATTATGTAAGTAAATATGTAAGTAAATATATATAAAATACTTATATTTATAATTATACAAGTAATAGAAGTAAAACAATTTTATTTATACTTATTTATATAAGTATATAAATTTATATAAATAAAATTATATTTATATAAGTATAAATTTATATAAGTGTGAATGTATTTATACTTATAATTTATACTTACATAAGAAATATAAGTAATTTTACATTATATAAATATAATTATGTTTTTTACATTAATTTTAATGTTTTTTACATTAATGTTTTTTACATTAATTTAGTTTTATACATATAATTTTACATTATATAAATATAATTAAGCACTACAGGTATATTATAATGTAATTTAAGTATACATTATATACATTAAATAAGTATAATTAAGCACCTGTAGTCTCAGCTACTTGGGAGGCTGAGGAGGGAGGATTGCTTGAGCCTGGGAGGTTGAGGCTGCAGTGAGGCGTGATTGAGCCACTGTACTCCAGCCTAAGCGACAGAGTAAGGCCCTGTCTCAATAAAATAAAATAACATGCAATTCTTATTTCTTCTGCTTCTGAGGTGATGGAAGTTCACTCCTGCACACACCAGCTTGGCATCTTCTTTGCAATAGAAGCCCAACCGGGGAGGCTGCAAATGTTAGAATCCAATCTGTACTGACAGGTAAGTTTTGAGGCAGATTGAGAAAGCTCTTAAAATTGTCATCAGAAAATCTCAGTAGAGGGAGTACAGGGGAAGGAGGCAGCTGCAGCTGGGCCCCACATCGAGCTCCACGCCCCTCTACCCACCTGCCAATTTTCCTCTCTCAGAGTAAAGAGCCTCTCCCCACCATGTATTTAGGGGCTTGGGATTTACTGATTAATTACAGCGCCTACCTCCAATTGGTCTCCTTAGCAACCACGTTAGCAGGGTCCCACTTGAAAAGCTGCTTCTTACTCAATGAGGGCAAACTCTCTTCATAGTTTAAAACACTTTTAAGTCAGAGCACAGTGGATTTTAAAGATAGAGAGACACACACGTTTCTTCACAACTTCGCATCAAAATAGATGGACTTTTGAACTATCGAGGGCAAGTGGCATTTTAGTAATCAGTAAGAGATAGTTTTAAAGGAAGAGTTGGGGGAATACAGTTTCAGTCAAATGGCCAATGATTGCCTTTGCAAGTATAGGTTTTACTACCAGAGTATCCAGCCTAGTGCTGGGCTAGGGGATGTCAGAATGAAAGATATCCTGGCTAGGTGTGGTGGCTCATACGTGTAATCCCAGCACTTTGGGAGGCCGAGTTGTGTGGATCTCCTGAGGTCAGAAGTTCCAGACCAGCCTGATCAACATAGTGAAACCCCATCTCTAAAAATATAAAAAAATTAGCTGGGTGTAGTGGCGGATGCCTGTAATTCCAGTTACTCAGGAGGATGAGGCAGGAGAATCACTTGAGCCTGGGAGGCAGAGGTTGCGGTGAACCAAGATCGTGCCATTGCACTTCAGCCTGGGCAACAAGAGCGAGACTCTGTCTAAACAAAAAAAAAAAAAAAAAAAAAAAAAAAAAAATCCTTACCCTCAAGAAGCTGGCCCAGGGGACAAGTGAGATCAATGCATGGTGACCAACACATCATTTGCTATAGTGACTCAGACCATTCGAGAATGAGGGAGTGCGTGATGAGGTGCTAATTGTGGATCAGACTGGAAGTGAAAGAGAAGTTCAAGTGAGGAGAGTGAAATTCAAGAGAGGAGAACGATGTTCAAGGGATGTTTATCTTATGTTTTGAATGATGTGTTAAGATGTCGAGGACAAATGGCAGGTTCTGAGTGGGCAGGAGGGTGGTTGCTGGGCTTTAGCGCAGGTGACTAGCAGGATTAGGGGGTGTGTTAGTCAGCTGGGGCTGTCGGAACCAAGTGCCACTGACTGGGTGGCTTCAGCAATGGGAATGCATTTTCTCATAGTTCTCGAGGCTGGAATTCTGAGATCAAGTGTCAGCAAGGTTGATTTCTCCTGCAGCCTCACTCCTGGCCTTGGAGGTGGCCGTCTTCTCCCTGTGCCCTCACGTGGCTGTCTCTGTGTGCATCTGTGCCTTCATCTCCTCTTCTTTTAAGAGCACTGGGCCTATGGGATTAGGGCCACCCTAGTGACTTCATTTACCCTAAATCACCTCTTTAAAGCCCCTACCTCCAAATACGGTCACACTCTGAGGGGCTGGGGTTAAGACTTCAGCGGAGGAATTTGGGGGAGGGGTGTACGGTTCACCCCATAATGGGGATAATGAAACTGTGCTCATCACATAACGTGGATAGAATTCCAGGAAGGAAACTGAAGTTCACTGTGGCATGTGGGTGAATAATGTGCACGGGGCGTCCCTTCCACCCTCAGCCCCAAACCCAGGAGTTGGGATCCCCGACACTAAGCTGACAATGTGCCCCAGCGTTGCCATGTGACAATGTCCTGGGAAGCCCTATGCAGGTCCCATGACTACATCTTAAGAGTCGCATCAACACTAGAAGCTGTATCCTGAACCTTGAATGTTAAGATCAAAGAAACTTAAAAAGTGCCATGCTCAGAATAAGAAGGCATCCAGGCGTCCAGGTCTCCAGGCGTCCCAGCACCCAGGCACTTCAGAAGCCTGATCACGGTCCCTGAAAAGCTTTGTAGGGTGGTGCAGTTGATCTGAATGCCATGGAGGGGTCCGACACCCTTCTCTTCCGTCTTTCAGAAATAGATGCATGTTCCACGTTGGAGAGCCAACCCCGCTTCATCTTGTCCCTCTGTTAGTCACAGGTTTCGCAGGTTGGCTCATTTGCTCTCACGACCCCACTCTTTGCGGGGGCCTCTTGGGGCTCCAGCCCACACCTCCCTTTGGTCTTGGGTACCATAATTCCAGTGCCTTCGAGATGTTCTGGCTCAGATCTCACCTTGATGCTGACGAGGATGCTGTGATATCCCTGTTAGCAAAAACCCCCATCTGCACATTCAGTGTCGTGGTGACATTCCCCCAGCCTCTCTCTTTTGTAACCTGAGCCATCTTTCTTCTTGCTCTTTCCCTCATCCTTTGTATTCAGGTATTCCCAAATGTAACCAATTCCTCTCTATCACAGTTTGTCAGAGTTCCTAGCGTGCGCATGCCTCTCCCCGCTCTCTTTCTCTTTCTTCAATCTATCCTATACACAGCAGCCTACCTAATATTTTTTAAACGGTATTTTCCTTTTGCTTTAATACCTTGCTCCAGAATTCTAGTTTAAAGGCAAAGAATGATAGAAGTAGAAAGTAGTGAACCTGAACTCTAAAGACCAGTGGTTGAGTCCTGGCTTAGCCCCCACCTTGTCATGTGACTTTAGCCAAACCACTCCTGCTACCAGGGTCTTTTTGTAGAGATGGGGTCTCACTATGTTGCCCAGGCTGGTCTCAGCCTCCTGACCTCAGCAATTCTCCTGCCTCGGCCTCCCAAAATGTTGCGATTACAGGCATGGGCTGCAGCACCCAGCCTTGAATTCTTATTCTTTAAAATGGGTGTAGTGGCCAGGTGCAGTGGCTCACACCTGTAATCCCAGCACTCTGGGAGGCCAAGGCAGGAGGATCACTTGAGGCCAGAAGTTTGAAATCAGCCTGGACAACATAGTGAGACCCTATCTCTATGAAAACAGAAAAATAATAGGCATAATAATAGCTAACAATGGTGGTATGAGAATTCATTCAGTTAATGTAAATGAAGGAGATTTGAAAATTATAAAATAGACAAATACAAAATATAATGATTATTCCTCAAGGCCATCTCAAGTACAACCAACCCTTATGCCTAACTAAAAGTTGGCCTTTTCCTTTTGTAAGCTTACAGCATTTTTCTGGATGCTATGTCTGGACAATGGTTATTTCCAGATTTGCAGTTTGCACTGCAGAATGCACCTCGTGCTGTTCTCTGCTGGTACTCCACCCCGCCTGTCCAGGGAAACTGGGAACTTCTGGAGGGAAGAAACTTACATTCTTTCTTATTTCTATGCAACTGAGCACAGTGCCAGGCATACTGAAGTCCATCAATTTCACATGCATGCATTGGGCACCTAATTCTTGTTGATATACAGAAGGCATGTATTAATGGGGAGCGGATTCAATATCACATCATAAAAATTCCTGCACTCAAAGAGTTCACAGTTGGGCTTGGAAGATGAGCTGCAAGAACTAAAAAGGTACAGATGGCATTTCTACTGTCAGCAAAAGACACCTGGGTGTTTAAGGGAAATGCATGTCCTCCGGCTGGGATGGTGATAAAGGTTTGGCGGTTTGAGCAGCGTCTTGAAGGACCGGCGAGACTGGATAGGCAGAGACGGGGAAAGTGTGAGAGTCCGCAGGCCAGGTGAGCTGGCCTGGAGGAGGCTTTGCAGAAAGGAGCTGCAGCAGCAGAGGCTGGAAATGCAGGCGGAGTGGGACCGTAGAAGGCCTTGAACAGTGGCCTCAATGGCTTACGCTGCACCCAGTGGGGATGAGTAGGGTATTGGGAAGACATTGAATGCTTCTGTGGAGCGGAGTGATGCTAGGCAGTGTTTTAGGAGTGGTCAGCTAGGGCTGATACTAAATACTTATTGACTGGGGTGAGCGGGAGAGCTTCCGTAGGCGTTCATCTGTCTTTATGTGGCTGGGTCTGTATGGATGACTGCAGCCTCAAAAGCCAGCTAGAAATAGACATACAAATGGTCCAGCAACGGCACTGAAAGCTTTCTATTTTCTCAGCAAATAGTGTCACGTGAAAATCTCTGAATTCCTGGATGTTTCCTCTTTCTAGATCAGGAAATCTCATATCTCAAACCTCTCCTCACTGCCACCATTAGAGGCGTGACAGCCTGCCACGTTCTGAACCCGAGCTTAAACCTGAGAGTCCCTTCTTCCTGCCTCTGCCCTGCTCCTCATCAAAGAGTGTTGTATAATGCTGGTGGAAATGCCATTTGGCAAACTTGTGTTGTTGTTGATGCAAGATGACTAGCTTCCCAAAGCTCTTTTGTGGTTCTGGAAAAGGAAGATAGGAGATAGATTTTTTTTTTTTTTTGAGGAAGAAAATTGTTTCAGTCCTTTGCAAAGTAAAATAATGGATGTCTAAGATTTCTAAGTTCAGGTTTTCCGTATCAATTAAATGACATTGCCAGAGCACCTTGTTGTAACTTTCTCCCTCCCCCAGGGATTCCCCTTCCCCCATGGCTTCCCCCTACCTTGCCTAGGCCTCTGGTGGCTACATAGAGACCCCCCCCACACACACATATGCACATGCACACATGCACACATGTACACAGCTAGTAGTTTCAGCGTCTCCCTCCCCCATGGCTTCTCCCTCCCCCATGGCTTCCCCCTCCCCC